>NW_006922113.1:473091-500060 GCF_000298275.1 Orycteropus afer afer | reverse complement strand
CAAACCCACCAGCAACTCCTCGGAAGGAAGTTTGGACAATCTACTTCCATAGTGATACTTCCGTGGCAACCCAAAAAGGGGGTCACTATGAGTCAGGGCCACCTCGATGGCACATGACAACCACAACAACATATATATATCTATATATATCTATATCTATATAGATATAGATATAGATATAGATATAGATATAGATATGTAACTATTATAAATGGTATTGATTTCCTTATTTATTTTTCAGTGATCTCTTTGCTGATATAGAGGAATCCAATTGATTTTTGAATATTGATTTTGTATCCTGCCACTATGCTAAATTTCTCAATCAGTTCCAGTAGATTTTTGACTGAGTCTCTTGGGTTTTCTAGGTATAGGATAATATCATCAGCAAATAAGGATAGTTTGAGTTCTTCCTTACCTATATGGAAGCCTTTGATTTCCCTTTTTTGCCTTTATGCCTTTGCTAGGATTTCCAATACAATCTTGAATCGAAATGGTGATAAAGGGTGTCCTTGTCTGGTTCGTGTTAGCAAGGGAATGGTTTCAGTCTATCTCCATTGAGAATAATATTGGCTGTTGATTTTGCATAGATGCCCTTTATTATGTTGAGGAATGTCCCTTCTATTCCTATTCCTATTTTGCTGAGAGTTTTGATCAGGAATGGGTGTTGAATTTTACCAAATTCCTTTTCTGCATAAATTGATATGATCATGTGGATCTTTTCATTTGTTTCATTTATGTGCTGGAGGATGTTGACTGTTTTTCTAATGTTGAGCCATTCTTGCATGCCTGATATGAACCCCACTTGATTAGAATGAATTATTTTTTGTTGGAGTCTATTGGTTAGGATTTTGTTGAAGATTTTTGCGTCTATATTCATGAGGGATATTGGTCTGTAGTTTTCCTTTTGAGTGATGTATTTGCCTGGTTTTCATATCAAGATTATGCTTGATTCATAAAATGAGTTAGGGAGGATCCCATCCTTTTCTTTGTTTTAGAATAGTTTGAGTAAGATTGGTGTCAGTTCTTCTCTGAATGTTTGGTAGAATCCTCTCATGTCTGGCCCAGGATATTTTGTTGTTGTTGTTGGCATTTTTTTGATGACCTGTTCAATTTCTTCATTGTTATGAATCTGTTCAACTTTTCCACCTCAATCTGTGTTAGTTTAGGTAAATAGTGTGTTTCTAGAAATCTGTCTGTTTCTTCCAGATTATCAAATTTGTCCGAGTACAATTCTTCATAGTATCCTGATAGTATCCTTTTTATTTCAGTTGGTTCTGCTGTGGTATTCCCCTTTTTGTTTCTTGTTCATGGAATTTGTATTCTTTCTTTCTTTTCCTTTGTTAAATTTGCTGGTGGTTTGTCAATTTTATTAATCTTTTCAAATAACCAACTTCTAGTCTTGCTGATTTTTTCTAATGTCTTTCTATTTTCTGTTTTACTGATTTCTACTCAAACTTTATTATTTCCTTTCTTCTGGTGAGTGTAGGCTTTTCTTGCTGTTCTTGCTGTAATTGTTGGAGATGTTATTTTAAAGTGTGGATTTTGGCTCCTTCTTCATTTTTGGTTGTGTATATTTATTGCTAAAAATTGGCATTGGATCACTGCCTTTGCTGTGTCCAAAAGATATTGGTGTGTTTTGTGTTTTCATTCTCGTTTGATTCAAGTAATTTTTTAAGTTTATTGTTTATTTCTTCTTTTACCCAGTCTGCCTTAAGCAAAGTGTTGTACAGTTTCTGTGTATTTGCTCTTTTTCCATTGATCTTTCTTTTTGTTGTTTTCTAATTTGATAAGATTGTGATCTGAGAAGGTGCCTTGTGTTTAAACTTGCAAAGGCTTGCTTTATGGCCTAACATAAGTTTATCATGTAGAATGCATCATGCGCAGTGGAAAAGAATGTACATTGTACTGTTGTTGGGTAAGCGCTCTGCAGATGTCTATAAGGTCATGCTGGTGGATTGTATTGTTTAGCTCTTCTGCATCTTTGCTGAGTTTCTTTCCAGTTGTTTTACCTTTTATTGAAAGTCATATATTAAAGTTTCCTGCAATTACGGTGGATTCATGTATTTGTCTTTTCAATTCTGTTAAAGTCTGATTTATGTATTTTGGAGCTCTTTCATTGGTTGTGTGGATATTTATTATGGTTATGTCTTCTTGTCCAGCTGATCCTTTAATCACTATATAATGTCCTTCTTTGTCTGTTATGGTTGTTATTGTCTTAAAGTCTATTTTCTCAGAAATTAATATTGCCACTCCTGCTCTATTTTGGCTGCCATTTGCTTGGTATATCTTTTTCCAACCTTTGATTTTTAGTCTATTTTATCATTGTGTCTAAAGTGAGTCTCTTGTAGACATTATATCAATGGTCATATTTTCTTGTCCAGTCTACAACTCTCTGTCTCAAGTGGTGCATTTAATCCATTTACACTCAGTGTAATTATTAACAAGTATGAATTTATTGATGTCTTTTTGTTATATTTTTTGTGGGGTTAATGATATTTTTTTGTTCTGTATTATTTTCTGTGCTGAGCTCATTTTTTTATGAGCCATGTTATCATTTTCATTGCTATTATTTTAGTATTTGCTAAGTATTTGTGCTTGTCTTCTTTTTTATTTTGATGGGAAGGTTTATTAGTTTTCTTTCAGTTTACCCTGTAATTTAATATTTTCTTCTCAAGTTTAGAAGACTCTTTTCTGTTTCACAATAGTCTTGACTTTCTTATCATTTAGATATTCTATAACTACATAATTTATCCCCCCTTTATGCTTTGTAGTTATCCTCATTTAACAATTGTTGTCTCAGGATCCCTGTTTACAGTCCTGTAAGCTTAGTTTACTTTGGATACTTCCATAACTGGGTTGGTTTCTGGGTTATATCATCATGTGTGTTAATTGTCAAATGTTTTTTGATGTTGTTTGTCCTTTATTTGAAGGACTCCCTTTAGCATATTTTGTAAAATTGGTCTGGTTTTAACAAACTCCCTTATTTTTTTCTTATCTGGAAATCTTCTAATTTCATTCTCATATTTGAGAGATAATTTTGCAGGATATATAATTCTTGGATGGAATTTTTTTCTTTCAGGTTTTTATACATATATCCTCTCATAGCCTCTTTGCCTGCATGGTTTCTGCAGAGAACTCAGAGCTTAGTGTCATTGATTGTCTATTGTAGGTAACTTTTCATTTTTCTGTGCTGCTTTCAGTATTCTTTCTTTGTCTTTAGTTTTGGTGAGTTTGATGATAATATGTCTTTTTTTTTTTTGGAGTTTATCCTGTTTGGGGTTCATTGTACTTCTTAATTGAATATATTCTTGTCTTTCATCATATTAAAGAAATTATCTTCCATAATTTTATCTGTGGTTTAATCTATCTCTTCCTTTTCTGGAATTCTTATTACACATAGGGTATCCCTCTTGATGGTATCCCACATGAATCTTAGGCTTTCTTCATTGTGTTTTGATCTTTTGCCTGATTGATCCCTTAGTAAAATAGTATTGACTTATCTGTCTTCAATTACATTAATTCTGTCTTCTACTGATTTGATTCTACTCCTTTGTCTGTTCAATGTGTTATCTATTTCTGATATCTTAGTACTAATTTTCTTGATTTCTATTTTATCATTTCTGTTTTGTTATTTTGTGAATTTGTACTTGCATTGTTTTCCTACATTTTTCTAGAATTTTGTCTGTGTTTTTCTTAATTTTGTCAGTGTATTCCTTGATCTGTCACTCACTCTGTTGAAAGTACCCAAATATTACTATTTTTAGTTCTTTATCAGGAAGTTCCAATGTTCCTTCTTCTTCAGTGATGTTTTCTGGTTTTGTATCCTGCTTCATTGTCTGTAATACTTTATCTTGATTTTTGTGTGGACTGTGATGGTCTTTTGTATCCAATACATTGTGGTGGTATTATATTTATATTTAATTTGTGGTTGTATGTTGAACTGATACATATAGGAGTTTTTTTCTTTTTTTTTTTTGATATATTTGTTTGGGAAGGGTACATTGCTCCATTATTCACTAGTTGATAGCCCTTAGGCACTCACCACCTGTCTCCTGGTGGGTGTGATAGAGAAATAGAAAGTGTGCATAACACAGTGTTAAGTGTTTATAAAGAATAGTTGAAGGTGAGTTGAACTTGTGTTGGTCACAGTCTATCCTCAGTCATTTGGTGCAAAATAAGTTGTAGCCCTTACTCAATGTGTGCTGCTGCAGGAGGTGAAGGCATGGTTGGTTGTGTGGGAGTGGTTGCTGTCTCCCATTCAATTGGACAATAAGTAAATGAATAATGAGAAAAAGAGAATAACAAAGACCACACTATCTGGAGAGCAGAGTAAGAGATAAAAGCAAGAATAAAAGAATAGGGAAAGTTGCTAAAGAGAAAAACTAGTGCTGAGAAGAACCAAAAGTAAAAGAAAAGAAGGGAGCCAGGAAAAGGGAAGAGGGGAAGGAAATAAAAAAGATCCAGGTATGGTGTGGGGGGCAAGAAAGGAAGAAGGTAAAAAGAATAATTTTAAAACAAACAAAAACAAAACTGTGGGAGGTGGGGTATGACACCCAAGCTTGTCAGGGCACAAACCAGGATGGAACCCCCACAGGTGAAGAAGGTGAGTGGAAGCAATGGCCACATCCCTTTTCACCAAGAGGAAGCAGGGCACAAGAGTACCAAGGGGAATATAGCAGTTCTCCAGGCATCAGTCTCCACTGTGGTTGCCTATGCTGTCCTTGGCAGTTGAGGCTCATTCCCAGGTTGAAATCCAAGCAAGAATGCTACCCACACACACTCAAGGGGCTGTGCTGGCTACTTGCAAACATTCAAAATGGTCACACCATCAGGACAGCCACAGCAGTCCACAGGTCCACCTGTCCCCTTCCCTGCTGTTTTCCTTTCTGGTCACCAGGCATCAATGCAGTCCCTGCCCATGCAAGCCTTGGTGATCAGAGCCAATTCTCCGGTTGATATTAAGAAATATGGAAAATGGCTGTGCCCTTAGGACAACCAGCTGTCTGCAGCTCCATTTGTCTCTTTACTCACTGTTTCACTCAGGTTCTTCTACTAGTTGGTATTTAATCCACTTCTTTATCCTTCTCTTGAAAGCTCAGTGTTCCAGGATCATCTTCTGTATTGGTATCAATAGGTTTTACATTGTTTTGTTACAGAGGGTTTGTGTAGCTTGTCTGCCTATTCCACCATCTTGCTGGAACTCACTCTTTTAGGTTTTCTAGGTAACATTTGTATATCTCCCAACAAATAAACTGCTTACACATATGCAAGGAAGAAAATAAGTACTGAATAAATAACTAAAAGTGTTACAAACTGAGTTGTTGTTATGTGCTGTTGAGTCGGGGTTTCCAAGGTGATGTCACTAAGGAAGTAGATTGTCCAACCTTCCTTCCAAGGAGTGTCTTGTGGGTTTAAAATAATTTCTTGTGTGTATTAAAATGCAAACATCATTATATATATTTTAAGCATTTTTAACATTCTTCCTTTCTTGAGTATGCACTATATGATACTAAGAATTTTATTAAATTCAATTTTTGACTTGAAACTGGAATTCTTTTGGCCCTTTTTGTTTAAGTCACCTTGGTGAAATATTAAGCATTCCCCACTGTTAAACTTAAATCAGATACAATGGATTATAATTTCTGATTCTGATATTATCAAAGCTGAAATATGTTTAGTCAAAGCTGAAAATATGTTTTCAAATTTGTGACTTGAAATTCTGTATCTGTAAAAGCCAAGTCATTGTTAGCTGTTACTTGTGAGTATATTTGATGTATTTACAGAAATAATTGGCCCCTTGTATTTTCATATATATATATATATATATATATATATATATATATAATTCAGCAGGGCAAAATTCTGAAATACTTTTTTGAAGCATTCAGGATTGACAGGATTGACAGGATTGATATGTACTTGTTTGGGAAAAAAAATATGTTTTCCAAAGTTACTCAGAAACATTGCAGATACACTTTGTACAGTTAATCTCCTTTTCATCAAAGACTGTGAGCTTCTGACAAATGCTTCTTGACTCATTCTTTAATCACAGGACTACAAAAATCCCCATCTGCCACTTTACTATTTTTGCACCAGTTTGGATATCATAAAGAATGTGGTTACTAGTTTTGTTCATGCAGTTTGGATATATACCCTAGTCTCTAATAAGGAATAAATGTCCTATTGATAGTGAACAAATTGGGTGATAAAAATATACATGTAACAGCTTGAATTGTTAAACACAAATGCCCCCTACTAAAATTACCAGTACAATAGCAATGCATTCTATGAGCAACAGTTGGTGAGGTGGAAATATTAGAAAGAGCACAATCTTTGTAGTCAGTCAGAACTGGTTCTGAACAAGATGCTTAAACCTTAATATTTGGAATTAATTAAAGTGCCAATTCTTGATTCAGTTGACTGTAGTGTCAAGAAGAGAGAACATTTAAGGTATAAGGCCCCAAGAGCTTCCAGCTGTTGAAACCACAATATATTCATGGTCTCAAGTACAGGTTTCAAGCTTTAATATACAAGAACAAGATATATGACAAATATTGTTAAGATTTGTGTAGAACTGAAGATTACTCACATATTAAAGTAATAAAGTTTTTTTTTCTAATTCTTAATTCTAATTATTTATTTTATTATTATTTTTATTCACTGTCTAAAATAATCCATTAAATAAATATAATTAAAGTCCTGTCAACTCCAATTAGTGATGGCCCTATATGCGTCAGAGTAGAACTGTACTCCACAGAGTTTTCAATGTTGATTTTTCAGAAATATAGGTGGGAACTCTGGTAATGTAGTGCCTAAGGCACTTGACTGGTAACCAGAAGGTTGGCGGTTCAAACCCACCAGCCACTTCTTGGAAGGAATATGGGGCAATCTACTTCCATAGTGATACTGCCTTGGAAACCCAAGGAGGGGTAGCTATGAGTCAGGTCTGACTCAATGGCACATAACAACAACATCACTAGGTACTTCTTCCAAGGCACTTGTGAGTGGATTTGAACTTAAAAACTTTTGTTTAGTAAATGAACCTGGTAAATATTTGCTCCACTCAGTGATTTTGAAAATAGTCTAGTAAGACAGGCCACCTATGAGATCTTTTCAACTTTCCAAGCACCCTTAAATGTCACTCTTACAGAATTATTTCACTATAAAGCTTGAGTCTCTACTATATCTCAAACTGCCTTGTCTTATATCTCTCAGTTCAAGAGCAAAGCTTTTAATTAAAAAAGAATGAGCCAAATAAAATTCCAATTTTTTTTTCAGTTTGTCTACTCCTATAATCAACAATTATGTGCCCTCTCTAATGGTGATTTCTCTGCTTTCTTTCACTTGTCAAAGATTAATCTCTAATTTTATTCTAGATGTGCATTTGCCTTCCTTTCCAAGGATTACTACTTGTAATCCCCTTTTGCTCCTGTACATGCTATGTCTCCCATTGTACTAATTCATCTCTAAACAGGTTTTCTCATTTCATAATTGAAAATAGATGGGAAGTGGTCCATCAAAGAAAGAAACCATAAATCAGACTTCATCAAAATTAAAACTTTGCTTTGCAAAGACCCTAATTGGGGAATAAAATAGGAAGCTATAACTGGGAGAAATTATTTATATAATGTCCCATCTGAAAGTCTAGTACCTAGAATATATAAAGAACTCTCAAATTTCAGTTAAAAAAAAAAAAGAAAGAAAATAATTAAAAAATGGGAAAAAAGGCATACATTAAAATTTCACTGAAAAGGACATAAAGGTGACAAATAAACCACAAAAAGATTTTCAAAGTCATTAGCAGATAAGAAAATGGAAATTAGATCCACAGTGAGACATCACTTCATACCTATCACAGTAGTTAAAATTAAAAAAAAAAAATAGTGGCAATATTTAATGCTAGGAAGATTAGAGAGAAATCGTAATGCTCATAAATGGCTGGTAGCAATATAAAATGGTACAGATACTCTGGGAAAAAAAAAAAAAAAACATATATATCACTTTCTTACAAAACTAAACAAGCATTTATCATACAACCCAGCAATTGTACTCTTGAATAATTTATCCCAGAGATACAAAAACATATGTTCACACAAAATCCTTTACATGAGTATTCATAGCTCCTGTATTCAAAATCCCCCCAAATTGGAAACAAATGTTCTTCAACAGGTGTGTGGTTAAACAACCTTCGTACATCTATAGTGTGGAATAGTGTTCAGCTACAAAGAGGAACAAACTATTGATTTATGCTGTTGTTGTTGTTGTTGTTGTTTGCCGTCGAGTCAGCCCCGACTCATAGCGACCCCTCCTTGGGTTTCCAAGGCAGTATCACTACGGAAGTAGGATTGCCCAACCTTCCTTCCGAGGAGTGGCTGGTGGATTTGAACCACCAGCCTTCTGGTTAGCAGTCAAGTGCCTTAGGCACTATGCTACCAGGGCTCCTATATTGATTTATGCAGTGACTCGGAATTAAGGAAACTCTACTAAATGTAAAAGACAATCTCAATGTGTGAATTCATTTATATAGCTTCTTATAATGACAAAATGATAGTCATAGAAGACAGATGAATGGTTGACAGAGGTTACAGATGGAGAAGGGAGTAAAGTGGTTATGGCTATAGAAAGGTAGCATGTGAGATCCTTGTGATGAAGCAGTTCTTTTCTTTGATCATGTTGGGACTTGAGTAATTCTATGCACATATTACATTTGCATGTAACTGAATAACCTGATCATGCTCATTCAATTGCTTCAGCAACCCAAAGGAAGTGTGTTGTGGAGTGAATATTGCTATGGGTCTGAAGATGTGGGAGCCTAATGCTACAAACAATTATATACCCTTCAGAAGTTTTTCTTAAAAGCATATGAATAGAGTATCTTGAGATAGAAGCAACAGCATAGTCTGGGTCTGCCCACGAGCATATTTGCACCTCAGTGTATTAGTTCAAAGAAGAAAAAAAAAATTCTATCTACCATCTATCTATCTATCTATCTATCTATCTATCTATCTTCTCTTTTATTTTATTTTCTAGTTTGAAGACATATTGGTACAATTTTCACAAAACACATGCTCTACTTATATCTAGAACTACAGGAGGATATAGAAGAGCAACAAGTAAAGAGAAAAATTATAAGACAAGATCATTTTTCCATGAAAAGAGGGATGAATCAGGAAGGAAATTTCCAATTAAATTCCTTTGCTGCTTTGCTAACAACCACACTCATCTCCAATCTTTTTCTTTGTTTGTTTTTGTAATGTTTTATTGTGATTTGGGTGAAAGTTTACAAAGTTGATTTTCCATTAAACTGTTCACATACATTTTGTTTCCTGATATTAATTACAAACATCACAATGTAACTGCTCTAGTCCCACCTCTTCCTTGTGGCTACCATTTCCATTTGTCCTTGTTTACTATCCATCCTTGTCTTATGAGCTTTATCCTGGGGGAAATGCTGTCATTTCAATCTCTTAAGAAGTTCATACCTTTCCGGCATTATTGTTTACCTTAGGCTTTTGTTGTTGCTGGGTGCTGTTGAGTTCACTCTGACTCATAGGGACCCTATGTACAACAGGACGAAACATTGCTCAGTCCTGTGCTAGTCTGGCAATCATTCTATACCTGAGCCATTGTTGCAGGCACTGTGTCAATCCATCTCATCGAGGGCCTTCCCTTTATTCTCTCACCCTCCACTTTACCAAGCATGAAATACTTCTCTAGGAAATTGTCCTTTCTGACAACATGACCATAGTAGGCGAGAAGAAGCCTGGACATTCTCACTCCCAAGGAGAATTCTGGTCGCCGCACCTTTTCCAGGACACATTTATTAGTTATTTTGGCAGTACATTGTATGCACTGTCAGTATTCTTTGCCAGCACACAACTCAAAAGCACCAACTCGTCTTTCGTCTTCCTTATTAATTCTCCAGCTCTCACATGCATATGAGGTGATTGAAAATACCATGGCTTGTGTCAGGCGCAACTTATTCCTCAAGGAGACATCTTTGTTGCTCAGCACTTTTGCAGATGACTTGGCCAGTACTATGTGTTGTCTGATGTCCTGACTGCTGCTTCCATTGGTGTTGATTGCGGAAGCAGATAAGAAATCTTTGACAACCTCAATCTTGTCTTCATTTATCATGCTGCTACTTATTAGTTCGGTTGTAACGAGTTTTGTTTTATTTATGTTAAGGTGTAATCCATACTACAGACCGTAGTCTTTAATTTTCATCAGTAAGTGCTTCAAGTCATCTTCACTTTCAGCAAGCAATGTTGTGTCACTTGCATATCACAGGTTGTTAATGAGTATTCCTCCAATCCTGATGCTGTGTTCTTCTGATATAGTCCAGCTTCTCAGATTATTTGCTCAGCATACTGACTGAGTAAGTATGGTGAAAGGACACACTCCCTTCCTGGTTTTAAACCATGCAGTAACCCTTGTTCTGGTCAAATGACAACCTCCTTATCTTGTTCAGATCCCTCATGAGCACAATTAAATGTTCTGGATTTCGCATTCTTCTCAATGTTATCCATAATGTGTTATGATCCACAGAGAATAATACCTTTGAATAGTCAATAAAACACAAGTAAACATCTTTCTGGTATTCTTTACTTTCAGCCAGGATCCCTCTGACATCAGCAATGATATCCTTCATTCCATGTCCTCTTCTGAATCCAGATTGTTTTCTGGAAGTTTCTTCTCAATATACTGCTGCAACCATTTTTCAATTATCTTCAGAAAGATTTCATTTGTGTGCAATAGTAATGATACTCTGATACTTCCCACATTCTGTGGGACCATCTCTCTTTTTTTTTTTTTTTTTTGAATGTGTACCAATATGAATCTCTTCAGGTCAGTTGGCCAGGTAGCTGACTTCCAAATTTCATGGCATAGCCAAGAGAGTGCCTCCAGTGCAGCATTCATTTGTTGAAACATTTCAGTGAATATCTGATTAATACTCAAAGCCTTGTTTTTTACCAATTCCTTCAGTCCAGCTTCAACTTCTTCCTTCAATAACATAGGACCTTGATCATATGCCACCTCCTGAAATAAATGGATATTGACCAATTCTTTTTAGTACAGTGACTCTGTATTTTCTTTCCATCTTCTTTTTATATTTCCTGCATGTTTCAATATTTTGCCCATAAAATCTTTCTATATTGTTATATGAGGCTTGAATATTTCTTCAGATCTTTTAGCTTGAGAAATGCTGAACATTTGGTTTTCTAACTCCAGGTCTTTCCACATTTCATTATAATAACAGACTTTGTCTTCTCAAGCTCTCTTCGAAATATTCTGTTTAGCTCTCTTATCTTGTCATTTCTTCCATTTTCTTTGAGTACTTTCCATTCAAGAAAAAGTTTCTGAGAACTCTGACATCCATTTTGGTCTTTTCTTCCTCTCCTGTTTTTTTAATGACCTTTTGCTTTCTTTGTGGATGATGTCCTTGAAGTCATTCCACATTTCATCTAGTTTTCAGTAATTGGTGTTCAAAGCATCAAATCTATTCTTTAGATGGTTTCTAATTTCAAATGGGATCTAATCAAGGCCATATTTTGGCTCTTGTGGACTTTTGTTAATTGTCTTCAGCTTTATCTTGAACTTGCATATGAGCAATTGATGGTTTGTTCTACAGACAGCTCCTGGTCTTGTTTTGGCTGTAGATAATGAGCTTCTCCATCATGTCTTTGCACAGATGTAGTCAGTCTGTGCAAAGGCACAGCCTAACTTAAGGAAGTGATGATAAACAAGGTCCCAGGAATTGATGGAATACTCATGGAGATATTTCAACAAACAGTCACTGCACTAGGGATACTCATTCAGCTATGCCAAGAGATTTGGAAGACAGCTGCCTGTCCAACTAACTGGAAGATATCCAAAATTGTACCCATTCCAAAGAAAGGTGATTCCACAGAATGTTGAAAATTATCAAACAATATCATTGAAATCACATGCAAGTAAAATCTTTCTGAAAATAATTAAAAAATGGTTGCAGCAGTATATTGACAGAGAACTCCCAGAAAAGCAAGCTGGACACAGAAGGAGATGTGGAGTGAGAGATATCATAGCTGATGTCAGATGGATACTGGCTTAATGCAAAGAATACCAGAAAGATGTTTACTTCTGTTTTATTGACAATGCAAAGGCATTCGATTGTGTGCATCATAACCAATTATGAATAACATTGAGAAGAATGGGAATTCCAGAACATTTAATTGTACTCATGAGGAACCTGAACATAAATCAGAAGGCTGTATGTTTGAACAAAACAAGGGGATACTTCATGGTTTAAAATCAGGAAGGGAGTGCATCAGGGTTATATCCTTTCCTCACACTTGTTCAACTTGTATGCTGAGCAAATAAACTGAGAAGCTGGAATATATGAAGAAGAACATGGCATCAGAATTGGAGGAAGGCTCATGAACAACCTGAGATATGCAGATGACACAACTTCGCTTGCTGAAAGTGAGGATGACTTGAATCACTTACTGAAGAAGATTAAAGACTACAGTCTACAGTATGGATTACACCTCAATATAAAGAAAACAAAAATTCTCACAACTGGACCAATAATCAGCATCACAATAAATAGAGAAAAGTTTGAAGTTGTTAAGGACTTCATATTACTTAGTTCTACAATCAACACTAATGGAAACAGCATTCAAGACATCAAAAGATGTATTGCATTGGGTAAATCTGTTGCAAAAGACCTCTTTCAAGTACTGAAGAGGAAATATATCTCCTTAAAGCCTAAGATCCACTTGACCCAAGCCATGGTATTTTTAACTGCCTCATGTAGATGTGAGAATGTAATATGGACAATAAATATGTAAGACCAAAGAAGAGTTGATGCTTTTGAGTTGTGGTGTTTGTGAAGAATGCTGAAAGTGCAGTGGACTTCCAGAAGAACTAACAAATGTGTCCTGGAAGAAGTGCAGCTGGAATGCTCCTTGGAAGCAAGAATGACCAGACTTCCTCTCACCTACTTTGGTCATGTTGTCAGAAGGGACCATCCTCTGGAGAAGGATGTCATGCTTGGTAAAGTGGAGGGAGGGTCAATGAAAGAGGGGGAAGGCCCTCAACAAGATGGATTGATATGGTGACTTCAGCAATGGACTCACGTATAGTAACGATTGTGAGGCTGGCACAGGAACAGGCAGTGTTTTGTTCTGTTGTACATTAGGTCATTATGAGTTGGAGATGATTTGATGGCCTATAACAACAACAGCAATATTCAATCTGATTCCTGTGTATTTCATCTGGTGAATTCCACATGCATAACCACCATTTATGTTGTTGAAAAAAGTGTGTGCAATAAGTAAATTGTTGGTCTTGCATAATTCTATCATGTGATCTCCAACATCATTTTTATTGCCAAGGCCATATTTTCCAACTATAGGTGATTCTTCTTTGATTCAAACTTGCATTCCAATCACCAGTAATAATCAACATGCCTTGAATGCATGTTTTTCAGTTTCAGACTGCAGAAGTTCATAAAATTCTTCAATTTCCTTTTCCTTGTTATTGGTGGCTGGTGTGCAAATTTACATAATCGTTGTATTAACTGGTCTTTGTTGTAGTTGTATAGATATTATCCTATCACTGAAAGCATTGTATTTCAGGATAGATCTTGAAACATTTTTTTGTATGATAAATGCCACACCATTCTCCTTCAATTAGTCATTCCTGATTCAAAATGGCCAAAACCAGTCCATTTCAGCTCACTAATTCCCAGGACATTTATCTTTATGCATTTCTGTTTCATTTCTGACAACTTCTAATTTTTCTAGATTCATACTTCATACATTCTATGTTCTTATTATTAATGGATGTTTGTAGCTGCTTCTTCCCATTTGGAGACATGCTACATAAGCAAACGGAGCTACATCATTAAGGTTGGCTCTACTTTGAGGAGGCATTTCTTCCCCACTTGTACTTTGAGTGCTTTTCAACTTGAAGGTCTCATCTTCTGGCACTATATCAGACAATGTTTCAGGGCTATTCATAAAGTTTTCCAATAATATATCAGACAGTGTTTCACTGCTTTTCATAAGGTTTTCACTGGCCAATTCTTTGAGAAGTGGATAGCCCCTTCCTTCTTCCCAGTCTGTCTTAGTCTGGAAACTTAGCTGAAACCTGTTCATCATGGATGACCCTGTTGGTATTTGAAATACCAAAGTCATAGCCTTCAGCCTCATAGCAGCACTCAAGCTGCCATAGTATGACAAGCTGACAAATGAGTGGTGGTTTACATTATAGTTCTGCCTATTGTTTGCCTGAAAGTTGAGCCACAGGAGAGAGTTAAGTGTGTGGCTTGAAGGATGACTAAAGGACATAGTCTCAGGAGTTGCATCAGTCTCTCATAGACCACTAAGCCTGGTCTTTTTTTTAGATTTGTTCCACATTTTTCTTTCACTCCATGAGCAGCTCTGGTAGCATAGTGCCTAAGGCACTTGACTGCTAACTGCTAACTGGAAAGCTGGCCATTCAAACCCATCAGCCACTCCTCGGAAGGAAGATTGGACAATCTACTTCCTTAGTGATACTGCCTTGGCAACCCAAGGAGGGGTCGCTATGAGGAGGGGCTGACTCAATGGCACATAACAACAACAACAACAACAACAACCACCATCCAGAACATCCAACTTTGACTCTTTCAGGGTGGTTGGCAGTAGTATAGTTGGGTACTAGTTAGTTCTTCTGGTCTCAGGGTCATAGAGGCTGAGTTTCACGTGACAAACTAGTCTCTTGGAATAATTGTTTCCATGTGTCTTTGATTCTCTTCACTCCTCTTTGCTCTGAATGAAAAAAGACCAATAGTTGCCACTTAAATGGTCACTCACAAGCTGTCAAGACCTCTGTCACTTCTCACCAAAATAGGATGTAGAAAAATGTCTTTGTAGACTAGGTTATGTCAATTGACCTGATGTCACCTGTGACTATGAGCTTGTAGACCCAGCAATGCACTCACTCCATCAAGATATTTAGTTGTAACTAAGATGTTTTGGTTTCTTTGCCCCTGTTAACTCTATTGTAAAAATGGACATTTTTACAGGTCATACAATATTTACAGAGAAGAACTAACGAATAAGAAAGAGATGAGAAAATATCCGACCCCATTCTTAATCTCACCTACAATCAATCGGTGCTATGCTTATATCTTCCTCCCAAAACTTCCCTCGACCCCGAATTCTGACAGAAGTCACTAAATTCCACCAAAGTGCATTATCTCAATCTCCATATACAATTGAGGCTAAAATACTGGTGCTTGGCTGAGGACAATACTTCCCAGTTAGTAGTTACGTAATTAGTTTTTACTCATGAAATGAGTGGAAATGATGGATGTTTTTTGTGCTTTGTTTGCCTATTTTCTGGAATAGGATAATAATACATGACATAGAGACTAGAACTATGTGTGTCAATAAAAAAAAGATAACTCATGGTGAATGTAAAGTAACACAAGAAACAAAAGAAAATGCCCCCACATTCAATTTAATGAAAATCTCTGGAGGACATGAACTCAATAAAATAAAGGTTAAAGTGACAAAAATAGACTAAAAAATACAATGAAGAAGAACATTCATAGCCAACAATAAGAATAAACAATATTAAAAAAAAAAAAAAAAAACAGAACAGAATGGCCATGGCTATAAGCCAAAAAGCAATATAGAGGAAGGGCTTGAGATAATTACTATGCATTTAGAGCATCCGGCATGATTAAAACACTTTGAGAGCAAGTAATACATAAATAAATAAAGAGAACATAAAATAATTTAATGCTAATTTGTTTACTAGCCTGGAGAAGGTATCAACGCCATCAAACAATTCTAATTTGTAAAAACCATATTGAAATGAAGAGAAAGTAGAAATTGGAAATAAAAATGGCCCATTATGTTCTGGGAAAGGTAATGAAATTCAAAATTCAAAGATAAGCAAAACTTCTTCTATTAATTTGATACACAAATGAACTACATAGAAGTTTGAAAAACCAGGCAACCCTCCTCTTCCTCAACAGTAATAAATAGTACTAGAAGAAAAAAGAACAGTATCAAAAAAATTCTGAACAGAGAAAGTATGGCCTCAGTATATAACTCCTAGTTTCGTCCTAACAGGAATTTTTCTCAGGCATGATCTGCAACTCTTTAACTTCCTTTACCAGGACTTTTCTTACTCAATGGAGTAGAATACATCTGGGGTCCTGCTAGGCACTCACAGACTTTATGCACAGCCCAGAAATGGGGGAAAAATGATACCCAATGGTTTTATCCTCCATTGTGAGTGGTAGAAGCCAATGAATAAATCCTTACTTCTTTTGTTCTTCAGGTAGACACTTCTAAGATGCATTCTGAATAGTTCCATAGAAATCCTAGGGATACGAAGCTCCAGTTTCCTGCAGCAGTGAAGAACTCAATAACCCTCTTCTGCAAATCCACAGTCCTGTTGTAGTCTCTCCAAACCCCCATTGCTGTTCTTTGAGATCACTAGTCAAAATAAGTTGCTACATGCAAGCCTTTTTCTCCAGTTATTCTTTCCATAGGGAGCCCAGCATAACACATTTGGCACCAGAAAGTTATAAAATAAAATAAACAGGCCCACATAGTAAAATTCTACAACTGGATGATTCACCAGTGGAATATTTTAAGGACCCTTTTAATGATGGAATATGGGCTAAAGTTAGTCTCCAACATTCAGTAGCATCATAATGATTAAGATCATCATTGAAGGAATGAGGTACAGGTGAAAGTGAAGTGTTTACTTATGTAGAAGCTATAGTGCTGGACCTCAAGGAATTGATGATAAGTATAAGGACTGTAGAGTTACCTGTCTTAAAGGCATTGGAAGCTTTAAGAAAATAAAATGACTGGCTCAGGTGAACCAAACATCAACTCAAATATTTTGAAAATCAGAAAAATTCGAGAGCAGAAATTAAAGGAATTCTAATCTCCTGAAACCACAGGATTGTTGTGATTAGCTGCCATCAAGTCAACCCCGACTCATGGAGACCTCATCTATTCCAGAATACAAGTGATCCCCAGGGTTTTCTTGCAGACGTATGGATATTATCCTATCACTGACAGCAATGTACTTCAGGACATATCTTGAAACACCCTTTGTGATGATGAATGCCACATCATTCCTCTTTCAATTGTCATTCCCAGCATAGCAGATCATATGGCTGTCTGATTCAAAATGGCCAAAACCAGTCCCTTTCAGCTCACTAATGCCTACGATATCAATCTTTATGCATTCCATCTCATTTTTTGACAACTTCCGATATTCCTAGATTCATACTTCATACATTATATGTTCCTATTATGAATGGATGTTTGCAGCTGTTTCTCCTCAGCTTGAGTCATGCCACGCCAGCAAATGGAGGTCTCAAAAACTTTACTGTATCCATATCAGTAACGCTGGTCCTGCTCTGATGATGCAGCTCTTTCCTAGTCATATTTTGAAGGCCTCTCACCTAGAGGCGCGTCCTCCTGCTGGGTATTGGATAATGTTTCTGAGCTATTCACAAAGTTGCACAGTAATGTATCAGACATTGTTTCTCTGTTATTCATAAGGTTTTCCCTGGCCGATTCTTTGAGAAATAGTTGGCCTCTTCTTTCTTCCTAGCCTGTCTCAGTCTGTAAGCTGTATTGAAACCTGTGTGCCATGTGCAACCCTGCTAGCACTAGAAACACCAGTGACACAGTTTCAAGCCTCACAGCAACATGCAAGCCACAATAGTACTACAAACAGACCAGTTTGTCTCACTTAGCTGTTTGAAACCTCTCTGCCCTCCCCTTACCTGTATCCCTGGAGCTATTCTTCTCTGTCGCCACCACCGGCCACTCCCCCACCCCCCCACTTTGCTGGCTGGCTTCTGCTGTGTTCTGTAGTCTCCCTCATTTCTCTTGGCTCCAAGCAAAAAATACCAGAAAGATGTTTACTTGTGTTTTATTGACTATGCAAAAGCATTTGATTGTGTGTTTCAAAACAAATTGTGGATAACATTGAGGAGAATGGGAATCCCAGAACACTTAATTGTACTCATAAGGAATCTACACATAGACCAGTTCAAATAGAATAAGGGGACGACACTGCATGGTTTAAAATCAAGAAGAGAGCGTGTCAGAGTCGTATCCTTTCACCATACTTATTCAATCTATATGTTGGGCAAACAATCTGAGAAGCTGGATTTTATGAAGAAGAACTTCACATCAGGATCAGAGGAAAGCTCATTAACAACCTGTGATATGCTGATGACACAACTTTTCTTGATGAAAGTGAGGATGACTTGAAGCAGTTACTGATGAAGATTGAAGAATACAGTCATCTACAGTATTAATTACATCTTAATTTAAAGAAAATAAAAATTCTCACAACTGGACCTATAAGCAGCATCACGATAAATGGAGAGAAGATTGAGGTTGTCAAAGAATTCACATTGCTTGGTTCTACAATCAACGCCAATGGAAGCAGCAGTCAGGACATCAGATGACATATAGCACTCAACTTGGCTTCAAGGGACCTCTTTCAAGTGCTGAGGAGCAAGGATGTCTCCTGGAAGACTAAGGTGTGGCTGACACAAGTCATGATATTTTCAGTTGCCTCATATGCATGCGAGAACTGGACAATGAATAGGAAGACCAAAGAAGAATTGATGCTTTTGAGTTGTGGTGCTGGCGAAGAATGATGAAAGTACCATAGACTGCTAAAAGAACAAACAGATCTGTCCAGGAGGAAGTGCAGATGGAATGCTCCTTGCAAGCGAGAATGGCCAGACTTCGTCTCACCTTCTTTGTTCATGTTGTCAGAAGGGAACATTTCCTGGAGAGGGATATCATGCTTGGGACAGTGGAGGGTCGATGAAGGAAGGGAAGACCTTCAATGAGATGGATTGACACAGTGACTGCAGCTGTGGGGTCTAGTAGAGCAGGGATCATGGAGCTCACACAGGACCAGGCAGTGTTTCATTCTGTTATGCATAGGGTCGCTATGAGTCGGACACAACTCAACGGCACCTACCACCACCACCACCAACAACAACAAGTAGGATTTTCTGGGCTGCAATCTTTATGGACGCAGTTAGTCAGACATTTTTTATACTGCAGGGCTGCTGGGTGTATTCAACTTAATTACCTTTAGGTTAGTAGCTGATGGTGAAAGATTTGCACCAGCTAGAAGACTGTGCTGAACAGAGGTCCAGGATATATTTGTAAGGGTAGCTCAAAGGAGACTGCATATGTGATTGAGTGTACAGTGTTTGATTGAGTGAGTAAGTGTGATATTTTTGAACCGCTATTCTCCATTCTGCCCAGCATGACAGAAGTGAGATGGCAGCATCCAACAAAAAGAATCAAGGAGAATGTAATTAATATAAATGGCATAAAGGTCCTTCTTTACATTTTGTACACCAGTAAAAATGCATATAAATTTATGATTCTTGGCATAAATATTGATATGTATTGTTGACAATAGGATTGAAATGTATTTTGTAAACAGTTGTGGGAAATTAGACACAGATTTAGGATAATTATGACCTTGAGAAAGTTGCTTAAATTTATTAAACCTCAGCTTTCTGGTTTTGAAAGTGCCTTTTGGATGTTTCTTTTGTGACATATGTTATTACAAGCATTAATGATAGAATGCTGGGTCACAGATCTGCTGAGTCTCTGATTTGCTGGCATATTAAAGGAGGACATATTTTAAAAATATTTAAAAGAATATGTACATGAATGCCTCATTTCATTGTGCTTTGCTGTACTGAGTTTCAAAATGTATTTTTCATAAGTTGGAGGCTTGCAGCAATCCTGTGTTAAACTGGTTTATTGGCACCATTCTTCCAACAGCATGTACATATTTTGTGTCTCTGAGTCACATTTGATAATTCTCACAATATTTCAAGCTTTTTTTTTTTTTTAATCATACTATTGTACATTTTCAAGCCAGATTCAGGAGAGTAAGTGGAAAGAAGGATATCATTACTGATGTCAGCTGGGTCTTGGCAGAAAGCAAAGAATACCAGAAATATATTTATCTATCTTTTATAGGTTATACAAGACATTTAATTGTGTGGATTATAAGAAATTATAGATAACGTTATGAAGAATGAGATTTCCAGAACATTTAATTATGCTTATGAGTAAGCTTTAAATAGACCAAAGGACAGTCATGCCAACAGAAAAATGGCATACTGCATAGTTTAAAATTAGGAAAGGTGTATATCAGGGCTATATCATGTCACCATACTTACTTAATCTATATACTGAGAAAATAATACAAGAAGCTGTATTATATGAAGAAGAATGTGGCATTGGGATTGGAGGAAGACTCACTAACAACCTGCAATATGGATATGACACAACCTTGCTTGCTGAAAGTGAAAATGATGTGAAGCACTTACTTATGATGATCAAAGACTAAAGCCTTCAGTATATATTGCACTTAAACATTAAAAAACAAACAAACAAACAACAACAAAAAAAAAAAACCCTCAGTACTAGACCAATAAGCAACACCATGATAAATGGAGAAAAGATTGAAGGTTTTAAGGATTTCCTTTTTTCTCAAATCCACAATCAATGCCCATGGAAGCACAGTCAAGAAATCAATTGACATATTACATTGGCCAAATTTACTGCAAAATACCTCTTTAAACAGGTAAAGAGCAAAGATGTCACTTTGAAGACTAAAGTGTCCTTAATCCATGCCACCATATTTTCAGTAGCCTCATATGCATGTGATGACTGGACAATGAATAAGGAAGACCAAAGAAGAATCAATACATTTGAATTGTGATTTTTGTTAAAAGTATTGGATGACTGCTAGAAGAATGAACAAATATGTCTTGGAGGAAGTACAGCTGGAGTGCCCTTTAGAAGCAAGGATGATGTACTTTGGTCATGTTTTCAGGAGAGACAGACCCTGAAGAAGGATGTCATGCTTGGTAAATGAGATGGCCACCAAAAAAGTGAAAGATACCCAAGATTAAGGATTGACACAGTGGCTGTAACAATGGGCTCAATCATAGCAATGATTGTGAGGATGGAACAGGACCAGGCAGTGTTTCATTCTGTTGTGCATGAGGTGGTTATGAGTCAAAACCAATTCAATAACATCTAACAACAGCAGCAATTTTACATTTAATAGATAACAATATTATGTTAATAATAATAATATTAATAATAGTGCAAGAATAAATTTAATATCAACTGGGAAACAGAAAAAAATGTGTGTGACTTGAGTATATACTTTATTGTGGTAGTCTGCAATCAAGCCCATATCTCTGAGGTATATCAGTAATAACTTTAGTGACAAGTACCCTGAAGAAAAGTCAGGGTGAGGGAATAGAAAGTTTTTGAGAACTATTATAATTAAAATGGTAAATAAATCTTTCGTGAACAGATGGCACATGAGAAGAGACCTCAATAACATGATGGAAAGAGCCCTACAATTTCTGGAGAACCACATGTACAAGGCCAGGCATAGAGAACATGATTGATATATTTGAGGCACTGGAAATAGTTAAGGGTAGCTGTCACTCAGGAAACAGGAGGGAGAGAGGTTAAGAAATATGATCACAGAAGTAGTCAGAGTTCAAATCAACAGGTAATAATTTGAAGATTAAATCAGATGATATTGTTATTATTTTTGGCATAAATTGTGCCAAGTTCAAAGGCCAACTTTAATTCTTACTTCATATTAAACAAGCATATTATATGAATTTTGGAGAACCAAGTTTAGATTTCAAAAACATAGTATAAATTATTTAATTCTCTAACATGTCATGTGACATGTAAGTATGTCATGACTTAGAGACACCCTGACCCTAAGATGTAATGAGTTGAGTAAGTGTCAGAATAATCACTCTTCTGTGTGAAAGTAGTAAATAGACTAATAAAGGATTTTTTAGGCTTAGTCTACATAATAAGCACATTTTGAATCGAATGAGCAAAAGAATTTTTAATATAACCCCTGGTGTTTCTAATCAAAAAGGTTTAACTTACAAAGGAGAACTGAATCAACACTATTACCTGAAGAAGCAGTTACTAGAAATGAAGAAGATGCTGGAGCCAATGAAAGCCACTTTGCCTTCCACAAGCTTTGCACAAGAGAAGAATAATCATGGCCATAGATCAAAAAATATATGTCAGCATGTGGGAAGTGCTGACAATTTAGGGACAGGAGGGTTGGGATAAGGCAACAGTTAACAGAAGAGAGCAGGACCCAGGAAAGATGTAAGGCAGATTTTGATGAAGAATCTACACAGACTTCAGGGTGGACTAGGAATTGCCAAATATCCCAGGCTAAATTGAAGCAGAGAATTATAACACTCAACCCAATTTCATGTTTAAGTGTGAATATGTGGGTATGTGCATAGTCTATGGCAAGTAATACCTATTTGCATTGCTGCCTTGCTCTTTTTCCTACAGCTAACCTCCAAAAAAAAACCTGAACTCACTGCCATTGAGTTGGATATGACTCATAGCCACCATCCTTGGATTTCTGAGGTAGTATCAGGGAGCTCTGGTAGCATAGTGGCTAAGACACTTGCCTGCTAACCAGAGGGCTGGCGGTTCAAACCCACCAACCACTCCTCAGAAGGAAGGTTGGGCAATCCTACTTCCGTAGTGATACTGCCTCGGAAACCCAAGGAGGGGTCGCTATGAGTCGGGGCCGACTCGAAGGCACATAACAACAACAACAACAACAATCAGAAGTATATTGCCCAGTCTTCCTTCCAAGGAGTGGCTGATGGGTTTGAACCATCAGCCTTCTGGTTAGCAGTCAAATGCCTTAGGCACTATGCCACCAGAGCTAACCTACTGGAGAAGAAAATGGTTTCTGAAAGACTGATAGTCTATGCTTAAATCCCATCCCCCCCTCCTTTTTTTTTTTTTTTACCAATTACAAATCTGTGACTGAAGGAAAGTTACTTAGAGTCTCCATGCCTCATTTTTCTCATGTGTAAAATGAAAATTTCGTAATACTTTCCTCAGAGGATTACTATGAGAAAAAAATTGAGTTCAGAGTTCAGATGCAAAGAGCCTATACCAGACTAATGCACATAGTGAGTACATGCAAAAGTTTTGTCTTGTTATTTTTCAATTGTCATGTTACCAAAGTTTGAATTAGTATTTATTATATTCGATTTTAATATATTTATAAGATAAAGAGAAAATATATCATGCATCACATTCTAGCTAGTATTTTACATTTTTTTCTATTCTCCAAAAATAATTTTATTACAACTGTTATGAAAGTCTTTTGTGAAATCCATGAATGTCATGATAGTTAAACTATGTTTAGAAGATTACAATAACATATTTAGGATAAAAATTATTCCATGAATTAAGTTATTGATGGCAGTGATTCAGTACCAAAGCAAGGTTGTGGTTGTTGTTGTTGTTATGTTATGTGCCAGCGAGTCAGACCTGACTCATAATGACCCCTACTTGGGTTTCCAAGGCAGTATCGCTACAGAAGTAGATTGCCCCATCTTCCTTCTGAGGAGTGGCTGGTGGGTTTGAACCGCCAGACTTTTGGTTAGCAGTCAAGTGCCTTTCCAAGGCAGTATCGCTACAGAAGTAGATTGCCCCATCTTCCTTCTGAGGAGTGGCTGGTGGGTTTGAACTGCCAGACTTTTGGTTAGCAGTCAAGTGCCTTTGCGACTATGCTACCTGAGCTCCCAAAACAAGATTAGGTAGATGAAATAGTTCATCCATTCATTTGCTTTGAATTTATTGACATATTTTGAGAGAGATCTTTCTGAACAATTTTCTCACTGTTGTCATATAGGCTATCAGAATAAACTGCTAGAAGAAGGAAAACAAATGTGGGAGACATGCTAAAGGGAAATAGTATGTAAACTTCAAGAGGAACCATATCTGTCTTGTTCATTGTAATAACTCCTGGATCAGGCTTAGAGTAGACATTCAAATAATACTTGTCGAATGAGTGAATACATGAACTAAAACTTTCTGGTGCCTACTCAGAATCAGGTTATTACATAATCCTCACAAGAATTCTTGTTGTATTGATGAGAACACTGAAGCCCAGAGTTTTTCACAGATTTGCTCAAGATATATGTAATGATATTGGGATTCAGAACCATGTTGAGTAACTCCATAAAGTCTTACATAATCATCTTAAAAGCATACATCTTTTTTATAACGCTGTGATCACTTATTCCAGGGAACACATGTGTAGTCTGTCCATCAAATTTGGGGAGTGAGACAATGAATAAATAATGCTTTTTAAACTGTCTGAGTGGGCAATATGCCACCAGCTGGACTGAACCACTTGCCTTTGTATAATCAAATGTTTTCTGAAAAGTAAGTTATAACCTATTTATTAGTTACAATCTAAAATTATGAGCATGTATTACTGCACACAGGAGCTCTGGTAGTGTAGTGCCTAAGGCGCTTGACTGCTAACCAGAAGGCTGGCGGTTCAAACTAATCAGGCACTCCTTGGAAGGAAGATGGGGCAATCTACCTCCATAATGATACTGCCTCAGAAACCCAAGGAGGGATCACTATGAGTCAGATCTGACTCAACGGCACATAACAACAACATTACTACACACTGCTACCTATCAGAGTATAGGGAGACACATAGAAACTAGAGTCAGTATGGTCAGTCCTTTGCAGTTAACAAGTTAAGCCTTTGTGGATTAAATCAGAGAAAGAATCTGCTTCTCAATTATGAGCTGCTGTTCATAAGGATGTCCAGGCAAATAAGCTCAGATTAATCATCTCTTTCAGCCTAAACATCTCCCAGTATATACTCTACTGATGGTGGATCAATAGCATCATGACATACAAACTACTCAAACATGTTCTTAATACTTGCTGACATGTTGATGGTTGCTACCTATACTCACTGTACTATTTCTTCTTATGCACAATTTATAGCCTCAATTACAATAAAGTTTCTATACAATATTTTTCACTATTGCTGCTTATTTAGCCGACATCTATGTCTTTCTGTATTATTTCCTTAATATATCATCAGGTTTCTGCCAACACCCATAACCAAACATTTGACAGAAATTTCTAGATTCAATAGAATAGAAACTTTCTGATTCCGCACATAATGAAAATATTTAGTATTGAAATGTTATATAGAGATATTCAAGGACAGCATTGTACCATGGATGCATCTTTAGATTGTATTAGATAACCAATAGTGACTCATTTTTACAAAATTCATAAACACAAAATATCTCATTAGAGTTCTATAGATTAGGTCCATTCCATTTTCATTACTGTGTTTTAAAATAATGATTCAAAGCAGAAGAAAATATTGTTAAGGTTTAACCAACGGAAGGTAAGTCATGTTCTCATAATTACATCCAACCAACTACCCATTGCCATCAAGTTGATTTTGAGTCATAGAGACCATGTAGGACAGAGTAAAACTGCCTTATAAAGTTTCCAAGACTGTAATCTTTATAGAAGCAGACTGCCACATATTTCTATCACAGAACACCTGATGAGTTCAAATCTCTGACCTTTCAGTTAGCAGCCAAGCACTTAAACATCGCTAGACCTCCTCCGTAATTGAATGCCAAATATCAAATAACAATAAGGTCCTCCAAGTTTAGGACTATTTCAGTTCCTCTTGCTCTCCCCTTTGCCAAATGCATGAGCTTATATGGACCTTTTAATTGCCTGCTTAAGTTCATGATTATAGTAAGGAAGTATGCATTGTTACATTTAAGACCAACTTCCACAAATTTCACAAAGTTAGTATCTTCTTACCCAAACATCACCATAAGAAGCACTTTAAGTACCTTTTTACATTTTTGCCACTATACATTCTCAGACTCAGGATTCAGTTCTTCTTTTTGGTAAATTGTAATAGTAATTTTTATCCACTTGTTAGCTCTGAATCATGTACGTACAATGAGCATTAATATTTGGTGTATAACAATATCTGCTGATGAGTGATGATTATGGTAAATAGTAATTATAATGGCTATTGATTTTTCCAATAGCCTAACCAATCTGTTTAAAGAGTGGCAAAAGCCAAACAATATTTTAAATTATAGTAAATCTGTTTAAGAAAAAATAGGACTTTTCTAACATTCCTTCTGGGGCAGATTCATTTTCAGCAATTTATATGCCACCAACTGTCAGAATATTATCTATGGTCTACAAAGGAAGTACTTCATTTAAAACTATATTGAACTCCTTTATTGAATTCATAAAATGATTTATTAGAATGGGGCTCATATAGAAGAATTAATTAAGGGCAATTCAATTCTTAATAAATATATATGAATTAATCATCACTTGGACTTATGTGGACATAAGCATATTAAATTAAAGGGTAGTAAATTGATACAAAACATTCAAAACCAATGATTTCTATATGCAAAGAATATGCCTGTGTTTTTCTTACTTAATTAAATATTGTTACTTGCAAAAAATCTAAGAATGAAAAAACAAAGCGAATCCCCAATTATGTCATATATCAATTTCTCTTATTTTTTTCACACACACACACAAAAAAAATACCATTAGTAGTCAAGGACAATGTCATTTTCCTCCATTTCTTGTTATAAGTGAAAGCCTTTGGTGTGGTATCAATTATTATTCAATCTAACCAATACTGGAAAACATGGATTAGCTGCATTAAATAAGTAACAGAATTGATACAAAACTATTGTGACAACTTCACTGTAGTAAATGTAGGAACTCACCCATAATGCATTCATTAATTTGAAGAAGTATTGAACCTAGGTGCTTCACCATTAACTTACAGAAGATTATAAAGTGCTGGGAACACAACTATTTCTGTGCCTATATCTAGATGTATACAGTGGGCTTAAATTTCACAACACAGGCAGCTTTTTATCAAATGAGTTTTTAAAAAAATCACCTTTTTGAGAGGCGGGGCAAGATGGCGGACTAGGCAGAAGGATTGCACAGACCCTCTTCAACAAAGAAAAGGGAAACCAATTAACACAGACACAG
>NW_006922113.1:439127-467022 GCF_000298275.1 Orycteropus afer afer | reverse complement strand
TTCCTTTTATCTGAAAATTATTGTGCTTCTGCCATATCCCCAGAATTCTCCTAAATGATAATACACATCTAAATAAATAAGATCATGGTTCCTGTGGATGAATCTAAATATAATTGTGCAATCATTTCTTAAGACAAGTATATGCAAAAGTAGAGTATTGAATTAATCCTTCTTCTTTCATTCTCTTACTGAGTTTTCTTTTACTTTTTATAATCCTTGTCACCTATTTTGCTCTCTCTTCTACTTGCCTTTTTATCGGTATTATTAACCCAATAGTGTATGCGATGGAAATTAACTCTGGTGGCTCTGTGGTGAAAGCATTTGGTTGCAAGCTGAATGGTCAGCAGTTTTAAGCCACTTAATTATGTGGGAGAAAGATGAGGGAATCTGCTTCCATAAATATTTGCAGCCTTCAAAACCTAGTGGGGCAGTTCTACTCTGTCCCACAGGGTTGCTATTAGGTGAGACCAACACAATGGCAGTTGTTGTAACGTGATGAATACCAACTTGCCTCATAAATGTATCTGGCACTGAAGTATTTTATCTCTATTGAGAGAATAAAACGGGTATGTACTTAATGACCACAACTACTTTTGTCAGTTTTTCATACTGTAGAGGTCATAGCACTGGTATTTCAAGAATTATCAGGGTCACCCATGGTAGACAGATTTCAGCAGAGCTTCCAGACAAAGACAGACTCAGAAGAAGGATGAAGCCATCCACTTCTGGAAAAAAAAAAAAAAAAAAAACCTAGCCACTGAAAACATTATGAATAGCAGTGAAAGACTGAAATATTACTGGAAAACTTTATGAATAGTCCTGAAATGGTGTACAATATAATGAGCCCAAAAATGAACCCCTTGAATTGGAAGTCACTGAAAATATGACTGTGGAAGAGCTGCCTCCTCAAAGGAGAGTCAACTTTAATGTCATAGATAGAGTAAAGCTTTCGGGACCTTCTTTTGCTTGTAGGACTCAAAACAGGAAGAAACAGCTGCAAACATTCATTAATAATTGGAACTTGGATTACACAAAGTATAAATCTAGGGAAATTGGAAGTTGTCAAAAATTAAATGAAGATCAACATTCTTGGCATTAGTGCATTGAAATAGGTTGGTATTGACCATTTTGAATCTGATAAACATATCAGATTATCTACTATGCCAGGAATGACAACTTGAAGAGTAATAGTGGTACATTCACTGTTAAAAAGAACATCTCAAGATATATCTTGTAGTACAATGCTGTCAGGGATAGGATAATATCCATGTGCCTAAAAGGAAGAACAGTTAATATGACTGTTATTCAAATTTATGCACCAACTAGTAAACCCAAAGATGAAGAGATGAAGAAATTGAAGATCTTTACCAACTTCTGCAGTCTGAAGTTAACCAAACGTACAATCAAGATGTATTGATAATTATTGGTGATTGGAAAAAAAAAAAGAAGAAGAATTAGTAGCTGGAAAATATGGCCTTAGTGACAGACAGGACACCAGAAAAAGCATGATAGAATTTTGAAAGACTAATGACTTATACATTGCAAATACCTTTTTTCCACAACATAAAAGGTATCAAAAAAGAATACATAGAAATCAGATTGACCAAATCTGTGGAAAGAGATGTTGGAGAAGCTCATTATCATCAGTCAAAACAAGGTCAAGGGTGGACTGTAGAACAGGTCATCAACTGTTCATATGCAAGTTCAGATTGAAGCTAAAGAAAGTTAAAATAACTCCATGAGTGCAAAAAATATGACTTTTGTTATATCTCAACTCAATTTAGAGACCATCTGATGAATAGATTTGACACATTGAGCACCAATGACTGAAGATCAGACAAATTGTGGGATGACATCAAGAACATCACACGTGAAGAAAGCATAAGATCATTAAGAAATATGAGGAAGAAAAGATCAAATGGGTGTCAGAAGAAACTCTGGAACTTGCTCCCGAACACAGAGTAGCTAACAAAAAACAGAAATTCAGAAATAAAAGAACTGAACATCTTGATGAAGATTTTGAGATCTTAAAGGGCAGCTTGAAAAAACAAAGTAAAGTATTATAATGAAATGTGCAAAAACCTGAAGTTAGAAAAAGAAAAGGGAAGAACACATTTGGCCTTTCTCAAGTAGTCAGAACTGAAGAAAAATTCAAGCTTTGGTAAGCAATACCAAAGGATTTTATGGACAAATATTGAATGATGCAGGAAATATCAAAAGAAGATGGAAGGAATACAGACTCACTGTACCAAAAAGAATTGATGTCCACTTACTTCAGGAAGTAATATATGATTAAGAACCAATGGTACTGAAGGAAGAGGTAAAAGCTGCACTGAAGGAACTGATGAAAAACAAGGTTCCAGGAACTGATGGAATACCTATTGAGATGTTTCAAAAGATGGATGCAGCGCTGGAGGTACTTACTCATTTATGCCAAGGAATTTAGAAAACAACTCTATGTCCAACTGAATGGAAGAGATCAGTATTTGTGCCCATTGCAAAGAAAGGTGATCAAAAAGAATGTGGAATTTATTGAACAATATCATTAATATCACACTCAAGTAAAATATGAAGATGATTGAAAAATGATTGTAACAGTATATTGCCAGGATACATCCAGAAGTGCAAGCTGGATTCAGAAGTGGACGTGTAACAAGGGATATCATTGCTAATATCAGATTGTGTTATATGAAAGGAAAGAACAACAGAAAAATATCTGCCTGTATTTTATTGACTATGTAACAGCATTCAACAATGGGGATAATAACAAGTTATGGATAACATTGCAAAGAACGGGAATTCCAGAACACTTAATTGTGCTTATGAGGAACCTGAACATAGACCAAGAGGCTGTCTTTGGAACAGAAGAAGGAGATACTGCATGTCTTAAAATGAGGAAGGGTATAGTGTATGTCAGGGTTGTATCCTTTCACCATATTTATTCAATCTGTATATTGAGCAAATAACCTGAGAAGCTGGACTATATGAAGAAGAACATGACATCAGGATTGGAGCAAGAACCATTAATAACCTGTGAAGTGCACATGACACAACCATGCTTGCTGAAAGTGAACATGACTCGAAGCACTTAGCAATGAAGATCAAAGACTACACTCTGCAGTATGGATTACACCTCAATATAAAGAAAATGAAAATCCTCAAAACTGGACCAATAAGCAGCACCATGATAAACAGAGAAAAGATTTGAGTTGTCAGGGATTTAATTTTACTTGGATGCACAGTCAATACTTATGGAAGAAGCAGTCAGGAAATTAGATGTTGTATTGCACTGGGAAAGTCTCCTGCAAAAGATATCTTTAAAGTGTTAAAGAGCAAAGATATTCCTTTGAAGACTAAGGGGAGCCTGACCCAAGCCATGGTATTTTCAACCATGTCATATGCATGTGAAAGCGGAACAATAAGTAAGGAAGACCAAAGAAGAGTTGATACCTTTGAATCGTGGTATCAGTGAAGATTACTGAAAATACCATCGGCAACCAAAAGAATGAACAAGTCTGTCATGGAAGAAGGAAAGTGAGAAGGCTCCTTGGAAGTGAGAGTGACCAGACTTTGTCTCACTTATTTTGGCCATGTTGTCAGAAGGGACCATTCACTGCAGAAAGATATCATGCTTGGCAAAGCAGAGGCTCAATGAAGAATGGAAAGGCACTGAATGAGATGGATTGGCACACTGGCTACAATGATGGGCTCAAGCATAGCAAGGATTGTGAGGATAGCACAGGAGCAGGTAATGTTTAATTCTGTTGTACATAGGGTGGCTATGCATCAGAGCTGACTCAACGGCACCTAACAACAACATATGTTAGATACCCCGGTGTGCATAAAATGAGCTACCAGTGTGTCCACGTGTTGATCCTTTCAACCCTTAGGAGAATTGGTAGGTTATTTTGTCATGAAGAACTGTGTAAATTACTCCCAGATTACCATTCAAAAAATACCTTATTCTATGTGTGTCATAACGTGAAAACATTTAGGACAACACTTGTTGTGCTAGTTAAGTTGTACATCAACTTGGCTGAGCTTGGTTGACTGGCTGGGCAGCTAGTGGTAGTTAGTCCCTGTGATGAGACTGGTAATCAACTCCATAGTTGGATCTATAAGCAGCTGAGTAGCTGCTTTAGGGATGTGGTCTTCTTCTTGTATATAAAAAAGCAGGTTTGGGAATGGTCTCTAGCTTATAGCACACTTGAACCTGCATGTAGCCAAGCTGTTGTTCAGCAGCCTGCAGTGCTCTGCCGATCTTGGGACTTTCAATGGGTTTGAATCAATGGCCTGGCATGTGGTTTGGTAATACTGGACTGTGCCTTTTCACTTGTTGACCTTGGATTTGTCAGCCTCAGCAGGTAGTAACTGCCTGAGTGAAGAGATGCCTCTAGCTTCCATGGGCCAGGAGCAAGAGGCAGAGCTGAAGCTCAAGGTCAATGGGCTTCACCTAGTCCCTAGAGCCTGACACTTTGAAATCAGAGTTCTAGCCTCCAAAACTGTAAAAGAATAAACTCCTGTTTGTTAAAGCCATCTATTTGTGGTATTTTTGTTAGAGAGGCACTCACTAGGTAACCAAACCACTTGTTATTGTTGTTGTTGCATGTCATACAGTTGATCCCGGCTCATAACAATACTATAGAACAGAGTCAAACTGTTCCATAGTGTTTCCTAAGCTGTAATCTTTATGGAAGATTACTTTATGTAATCTTTATGCCTCATCTTTCTTCCCAAAAGCAGCTAGTGGGTTGACTTATTGATCTTTCAGTTAGCAACTGAGAGCTTAAGAAGTGTGCCACCAGGGATCCTTCCACAGTAACATTAGGAGCTAAGGTATTTTTACAGTCAAAACTAGCAAGTACAATGATTTGTTTTTGCATCCACATCTTAAAACTAATGATTAGTAAACAAAATTGGATTTCTCCCTCCTTTCCTTTAATCCAAGGAGCTCCGTTGGTTCCGTGGGTATGACATTCAGCTGCTAACCAAAAGTCAGTGGTTTGAACCACCAGCCACTATGCAAACGATGAGGCAGTCTTCTTCTAAAAAGATTTGCAGCCTCAGACTCTTTGGGGAAATTCTACTCTCTCCTATATATAGGGTCACTTTGCTGCAGAATCAACTTGATCACAGTGTATTTGTTTTTTTGGTTTCCTTCTTTCCACACTCTTCACAAAAGACAACCTCAAAAAATCTCTATCCAATATCAATGTTTCAAAATATCATTGGGATTTTACATTGAAATGCACTACATTTTTAATAAACATTGTCATAATTATTCTTTTCAAAAATATTTAGTCTTTTTACCAATGAGAATATATTAAATGTCTTCATTCATTAAGATTTATTTTTTGTATCTCAATACTGTTTAAATGTTTATGTGGATTACAAAATTCTCGTTAATGTCATTATTACTATTAAATTATGGAAACATACACATATAAAATCTGAAATATATACCATTTTTCATTATAAATCAGATGTGTTTTTTTTTCTTTGAATAACTAATCACTATTATATACAGAACTATCATCTGACAATATCACTAATCTTATCATTCTAGTAGCTTTTCAGTTGTTTCCTTTGCATTACCTAGTGTCCAATGAGAACACATAATTTGCAAATCAAAATTCAAAAATACTGAGAAAAACATCAACAGTGTTTTTACTTAATTGGAAAACAGCAACAGAGAAGTTTGTTAGAAGAGAAGTGGGAATAATTTTAGTGTTTAAGCTTCTTCATATAGACAGTAGTTTGTAGAAAATTCTCTAGATATGATTGAATATTTAGTAGAATTGGGTTTTATATCATGTGTTTTTATTATGTTAATGAATAAGTCATCTAAAAGTCTAAATTGAAAATTGAACATAATAAAATACATTATCACAGGACCACTTGTCGGATAATGATTTTGTGTGTGTGGGGGGAATTGTTTTTGATGAAGGCAAATTTATTTACATTATCCTTTGTCTCTCTATTCTCAGAGTTTCTCTTTGTTCTCTAAAAGTTCCCGTTCCATTGCACATGCACTTATTTATTCATAGTAATCTCCTGGAAGTCCAAGACACTGGGGAGCTCCCTGAAGTTTTCCCTTATACTCAGCTCATGGTCTCCCATTATGAGGACTCTAGTGATCCTACTTCCATAATAGTTGTCTATAGGTCCTAGTCTTCTGCAAGGCAAGAGCAGTAATTTATTTGTACACATATATTAATGAGTGATGGACTCAAGTACACAAGGATCATGGAGCTGGCATGGGACTGGGCAATGTTTCGTTCTGCTGTGCATAGGGTCATTATGACTCGGAAATGACTTGACAGTACCTAACAACAACAATAATGAGCTATTGAAGATCACACTGTTACACTTTCAGGTAAACTATTTCCTCTAAATTATATAGATTTCTGTAGTTCATGGCTTACCATTACAGAATTTGTAATATTTGCTGGCATAAGTCAAAGTAAGATGCAATTTTTAATCTTCTCCAAAGACTTCAATTTATGCAAAGCAGAATGTTTCACCTTCTCCTCTTATGTAAAGAAGTATCCCTCTCTGAATGCCTTTTATATCAGTACTAAAATGTGGGAGAATTATTTGATAGGATAATGCTTACCTACTACCTTAAAATGTTTGAAGTGTTTCTAATTTGATAACTGATACTCATATTCAAAGTATCAAAAATGACTTATTTTATCATTGAATTTTGATGCATTTAGGGAAAGCCTAGTTAAACTTTCTAAGCACTTTTCCATTCCTATTATCTGAGATCTTAATCTCCTCTTGCTTTCCTTCATTGTTTTGGATTGGTCTTTTGTAGTATCATTCACTTGTATTCTTATATCTCCAGTAAATATTGCTTATCTGCAGGGCTCACTTAAGTCATCCATTCTTATCTTTCAAAAACATCTTCAGAGACAGACTTATCAACTCATATGACTTCAAAGGACAAAATATATACTTCCAAATATTTCCATCATCAGAATACGTAGGAGTTTTCAGTAAATTGAAATTGAAGAGGTGAATGTTCAGAATACTCATTTTAATCATAAGACCAGTACTCAAATAGAATTTCCTTGCAGTAGATAGAAAGACAGAAAAGCTTTACAAAAGAGATTGGTCCACCTCTAGATGGAAGAGGATAAACAATCCAATAGCTTCATAATTTCCTCCTCTAGTTTCTTTCCACTTGACCCAACTGATTGGTTTAGAAGAACATTGTTTTACTCTCATAGTTTTCCTTTTTTTTTTTTTTTTTTTTAAACTATGGTTTTGGTCAGGAAGGTTGGGCAATCTACTTCCATAGTGATACTGCCTCGGAAACCCAAGGAGGGGTCTCTATGAGTCGGGTCCGACTCGACGGGACACAACAACAACAACATGGTTTTGGTCAAAATTTACAGAGCAGATTCCATTCCATCCAACAATTTTGTTACACATTTGGTTTCATAATATTAGTTGCAATTTCCTCAATGCAACAATACTCTTCCCACTTCCTCCCTGCATTCCTCATGTCCATTTGTCCTTCTTGCCTACCCTTTCCTGCCTTCTGAGCTTTTGTTGTTGTTGTAGTTATGTACCATCAAGTTGGACCCAACTCATAGTGATCCCTTTTTGGGTTTCCAAGGCAATATCACTATGGAAGTAGATTTCCCCATCTTCCTTCTGAGGTTTGGCTGGTGGGTTTGAACCTCCAGCCTTTTGGGTAGCAATCAAGTGTCTTAGGCACTATGCTACCAAATGCTGAACTTTTGTTTTCATATGGTTAATTGTTCTGAGAAGTATCTTCCTCACATGTGTTATTGTTCACTTTTTAACCCTACTTGTTGTTTGACTTGAAGGTGATACTCACAGGTAGATTCAGTCCTAGGTATGAAGGGTTTCTAAAGGCCACAGTCTCAGGGCGTTCCACCAGTCTATATCAAACCAATGTTGTTGTTATTGTGGTTGTTATGTGCTGTCAAGTCATCTTAAACTCATAGTGACCTTATGTACAACAGAACAAAACACTGCCCCATCCTGTGTCAGCCTCATGATCCCTCCTATCCCGAGCCCATCTCTAAAGACACCGTGTCAGTCCATCTTGTTGAGGGCTTTCCCTCTTTAATTGACCTTGCACTTTACCAAGCATGACGTCCTACACCAGAGAATAATACCTTCTGACAACATGACCAAAGTAGGTGAGATGAAGTCTGGCCATTCTTACCTCCAGGGAGCATTCTGGCTGCACTTCTTCCAGGACGTATTTGTTAGTTCTTTTAGCAGTTCACAGTACTTTCAGCATTCTTTGCCAACACCACAATTCAAAAGCATCAACTCTTCTTTGGTCTTCCTTGTTCATGGTTCAGCTCTCACATGCATATGAGGCATTAAAAAGACCATGGCTTGGGTCAGGAACATCTTAGTCTTCAAGGAGATATCTTTGCTCTCTAGCACTTGAAAGAAGTCTTTGGCAGCAGATTTGCACAATGCTATATGTCATCTGATTTCTTGACTGCTGCTTTCTTTGGTGTTGATTGTAGAACCTAGTAATATGAAGTCTTCAACAACTTCAATCTTTTCTCCATGCACTGTGAGTCTGTTTATGGGACAAATTGTGAGGATATTTGTTTTCTTTATATTGAGGTGTAATCCATACCGCAGACTATAGTCTTTAATCTTCATCAGTAAGTGCCCCAAGTCATCCCAGATGTGGAGAGGGGGCCTTGATCAAGAAGGAAAAATGGTAGAAGAGCACAATTTTCAGAGTCAGGGTCTCTGCTGGTAACCTTGTAGGCCCAGGAGACAGCTGTACCACCAGAAACGGCAAAAGACAGTCAGAAGAAGTGGCAGAGAAACTGTGTTAGCAGGGGCAGCAGATCCAGGAAATGGTGCAGTTGGTTCCCCAGTCCATGGAATGAGAAAACTAAATGCTTTGAGGAGTCTTTCTGGTGGTATTGGGTACCTCCAGGCAATTGATGGAGCTAGGCCAACTAACTCCACCAAAAACATTCAGCTCAGAAAGAGAGCTGAATGTTTTTTAACTGATGCTTACTACCAGAGAGGGTTACTTCAGGCACTTATTGGTGGAGCTAAAGAGCTCTGGAACACTTCCCAGAGCAGGACAAAAGCTATGCTGGCCCAAGAGTCCTGAAGGGCCTAGGGCCAGGGAGCAGTCTTTTCTGATTGAAGAACTGTATCCTGAGTTGTTCCTGACTCTGAATTGTAACCTGTTACTTCCTTAATAAATCTCATAATTGTGAGCATTGTCTGTGAGCTCTGTGTGGTCGTTGCTATGAATTACCCAACCCAGCAGAGTGCCATGAGAAGACTGGCAGGTGTCAAAATTTTTAAAAAGTGTGGATAGAGGAGTTATGTCTGATCTCCACTTCTTAGGAATCAGCTTTGGGCTGATGCTAATGATGATTCTCTTCCAGCTTATAAAGCTAGAGAAGATCAGATGACTCTGCCATGCCATTCCTATAAGGTCTATAAAATCCCTATTTATTTTAGAACAATTTATCTCTGTCACCTCTAAGCTACCCTAGACCTTATGGGTTAAATTAATAGAGACGTGTGCAGGTTTGGTAACAGGCGTCCATGCTTGAGATAGTATGCTCAAACTTATTATTTCTAAAATTTCTGTTCTTTAGTATTTTCTCAGTATTTGGAATACCACTTATCCCATCTCTTAATGAAAATACTCAACTTCTCCCACTTTTTAGCACCACACCCACTTAGTTGTCAGGTCATATCATTTTTAGCTTTGAAACATCCCTTATGTCTTTTCCACTTTCATAATTTCTGTTGCTGCCTCTTAGGTCAATCCTTGATCAGATGTTATCCAGATTCTTTTAACAGCTAATTAAATGATCTCTTATTTTATTATTTCCTGCTTTAATCCATTCTCCATTCTACAGATAATTTCTCTAAGAAAATGTCTCTCATCCATCTATAAATCATTAAAGTCTTTACACACACAAACACACGATACTCTTTTAGTGCAATTTATTACTTGATATTCATTGATATGGTCATGAGAAACCTTGCCTCCATTCTTTATAGATGAAGTTCATGTGTTTGTCATTTACTCCCTTACACAAAATTGGCTTGAAAGGTTTTTTTAAAACTAAATCAATATCTCCTTTTCTCGTGTTCTAGAAGGAATTAGTTACATATTCATCTGAGATTTCACGTTTATATAGTTATATTACTAGTGCTACTGTTGTTATTATCAGATGCCATCAAGTCAGCTCCAATTCATAATGACACTATGTACAAGAGTAAAACCGGCTCAGTCCTGCACCATACCCACAATTGCTTTGCTTAAGCTCATTGTTTCTACCAGTGTCTTGTTGAGGGTCTTCCTCTTTTTCTTGCTAGTCCTTTACTTTACTGAGCATGATGTCCTTCTCCAGGGACTTGTTCCTCCTGATAACATGGCCAAAGTATGTGAGATGAAGTCTCACCAGCCTCACTTCCAAGGAGCATTCTGGATGTACTTCTTTCAAGACAGATTTGATAGTTATTCTGGCAATCCATGATATATTTAACATTCTTCACCAACACCATAAGTCTAATGTATCAATTCTTCTATGCTCTTCATCATTTGCTGTGCAACTTTCATATGCATATGAGACAATTGAAAATATCATGGCTTGAGGTTTTACAGTGACATCTTTACTTTTTAACTTTTTGAAGAGATCTTTTCCAGTGGTGTTGTTGTTATGTGCCATCGAGTTGGATCTGACTCATAGTGACCCCTCCTTGGGTTTCTGAGGCAGAATCACTATGGAAGTAGATTGCTCAAACTTCCTTCCGAGGAGTGACTGGTGGGTTTGAACCTCCAGCGTTCTGGTTAGCAGTCAAATGACTTAAGCACTGTGCTACCAGTGCTTCTAAAACTCACTGCTGTCAAATCCATTTGACTCATAGTGACCCCTCCTTGGATTTCCAAGGTAGTATGTTTATGGATGTAGATTGCTCAATCTTCCTTCAGAGAAGTGGCTGGTGGGTTTGAACTGCCAGCCTTCTGGTTAGCAGTCAGTGCCTTAGGCAGTACACCACCAAAGCTCCCAGTCTTTTCCAGTAGCTTTGCCCAATGCAATGTACCATTTGATTTCTTGACTGCTGCTTCCATAGGGATTAATTTTGGATCCAAGTAAAATGAAATCCTTGAGAATTTCAATCTTTTCTCTATTTATCATAATGTTGCTTATTGATTTAGTTATCAAGATATATATTTTTTCTTTATGTTGAGGTATAACTAATACTGAAGGCTGTAGGCTTTGCTCCTCATCAGTAAATGTTTTAAGTCATTTTCACTTTTATCAGGCAAAGTCCTTTCATCTGCATATCTTAGGTTGTCAGTGAGTCTTTCTTCAATCTTGATGTCCTACTCTTACCCACACAGTCCAACTTCTGGGACCATCTGCTCAGTATATAGACACAAAAATCATGGTGAAAAGAAAAAGCACTGACATACACTTCCTGATTTTAAACCGTGCTGTGTCCCCTTGTACTGTTCAAATATCTGCCTCTTTTTCCCTCATGAGCACAATTAAGTGTTCCAGAATTCCCATTTTCACAATGTTATCCATAATCTTTTATGATGCAAATTATGTTGCACAGTCAATGCAACACATGTAAACTTCTCTCTGGTGTTCTCTGTTTTCAGGTAAGATCTATCTGACGTCAGCAATGGTAGCCCTTCTTCCACATTCTTTTCCTAATCTGCTTTGAATTTCTGACAGTTACCTGTCAATGTACTACTGCAACCAATTTTGAGTTATCTTCAACAAAAGTTTACCTGGATGTGATATTAATGATATTCTACAAAAATTTCTGCATTTCATTGGATGACCTTTCTTTGGAATGGGCATGCACATGGAACTTACATCAGTTGGTGAAGTAGCTGACTACCAAATTTCTTGTGGTAGACAAGTGAGTGCTTCTAGCATTGTACCTGCTCATTGAAACATTTCAATTGTTATTTCATTGATTCCTGGAGCCTCCTATATCCAAAAACTTCATTGTAACTTGGTCTTCTTACTTCATTGTCATCAGGTCTATATCATATGCTACCTTATAAAGTGATTAATTGTCAAAGATTTATTCTTGGTACAGTGCCTCTGTGTATTCTGTCCGTCTTCCATTGATAACACCTATGTGAGTCAATATTTTTCTATAGAATCCTTCAACACTGAAACAAAGTTTGAATTTTTTCTTCAGTGCTTTCAGTTTGTGAAATACCTAGTTTGTTCTTCTCTTTTGGTTTTCTAAATCCAAGTTTTTGCACATATCATTATAATACTTTAATTTTCTTCTCAAGCCACCCTTTGAGATCTTCTGTTCAACACTTATTTCTTCTGTCACTTTAGGGAATCTACAATCAAGAGAATATTTTAATGTCTCTTGTGAAATCCATCCTTTTTTCTTGTCTTTTTAATAACTCTTTGTTGCCTTTGTGTATGATGTCCTTCATATCCCACAACTCATCTTGTCCTCAGTTATTAGTGTTCAATGTGCCAAATCTGCTGTTGCAATGGTCTCTAAATTTCAGGTAGGATTTGCGTTCTGGCTGTCATGAACTTGTTTTAATTTTCTTCAACATGAACTTGCATTTTAAAACTTTAAAGAGGTCTTTTGCAACAAATTTGCCCAATGCAATATGTCATTTAATTACTTGGCTGTTACTTCCATAGATGTTGATTGTGTATCCAAATAAAATGAAATCCTTGACAAATTCAATCTTTTCTCCATTTATCATGATATTGCTTACTGGTCCAGTTGTGAGAGTTTTTGTTTTGTTTATGAATATGAAGTGAAAATTCCATTTGAAGCTTCTAGTGCCTACATAAACAGCATGCTGTAAGTATACAATAATTCAGAGTTTTTCAAACCTGAGTTTGAATCAATAATTTTTGTAACTTCAAAAAATATGGCTAGAGTGAGGCCTGGGCTCCAACTGAGTCTTTTTTTTTTAATCAATAAATTTAACTTGGTCTCTGGCAATTGTAATTCACCTGAACTAACTATGACTTGAAATAATGCCTTTATAGAATTCTGGGACATATATTTTCATCGGGACTCTCTTACATGAGAGTATTAAAAAATATAATTCTGATGAGATTAATTTTCTAAGGCATTTGCTGTGGCATAGGCTGTTCTACTGCTTTTTGAGCCTCCTACAGCTGACCTGGCCACAGTTGGAATCTGTATGAGCTTTTTCAGTTTGGCTGCGGGAGTTTGCAGAAATCACAAGTAATAATAATAGTAATTATAATACTGTTTACGGAACATATGTCTGAAGTATGGTAGCAAGCATACATTAATATTTAGTCCTTACAATAGTCATATGAGTTATTTTACCATTTTCATAGATGAAAAAAATAATGATGCATAGAGAACTTAAGTAACATATCCGGAGTCAAACACCTGGGAGCCAGGTAGATGTAGAGTTAGAACACAGGCAATTTAAAGTTATAACATGTATTATTATACTGTCTCTGAATAAAAGTAAGCTACAAAATCCATTTACTACTAAGAACCTAAGAAAAGAATTGAATTCTTACAAGATCTACAAAGTCAGAACAATATTAAAAGGGATCAACAATATATGTTAGGAAATTTTAATTTATCCCTTAATAATCTAAAAGTACATGAAGTATACTTTTCTCTACTTAATATTATGCAACCTTTGTAAACGTCTTACACAGCAAAACCCCTCACTTTTATACACACATATGTATATTTCCATTGTTAGGTGCTATCGAGTGAGTATCAACCCATAGTGATTCTGTGTACAACAGAAGAAAATACTGCCTAGTCCTGCATCATCCTCACTATCCTTGCCATCTCATTGTGAGTTTTCCCCTTTTGCCATCACTCTACATTATCTAGAAATATATATATTTCTCCAGGGACTATTCCCTCCTGACAACATGACAAAATTAGGTGAGATGAAGTCTGGCCTTTCTCATTTCAGAGGAGCATTCCAGCTTTACTTCCTTCAAGACAGATTTGTTCGTACTTCCAGCAGTCCATTATATTTACAATATTCTTCACCAACACTGCAATTCAAAAGTACCAATTCATCTACAGTCTTCCTTATTCATTGTCCAGCTCTCACATGCATATGAGGCTTGTGAAAATACTATAGCTTGGGTCAGGTGAACCTTAATATTCAGAGTGATATCTTTATTCTTAAACACTCTAAAGACATCTTTTACAGCAAATTCACCCAATGCAATATGTCATTTGATTACTAGACTGCTGCTTCTATAGGTGATGATTGTGGATACAAATAAAATGAAATCCTTGACTACTTAAGTTTTTTCTCCATTTATCATGATATTGCTTACTTGTCCAGTTGTGAGTTTTTGTTTTCTTTATGTTGAAGTGTAATCCATACTATAGGCTGAAGTCTTTGATCTTCCTTAATAAATCCTTCAAGTCCTCTTAACTTTTAGCAAGCAAGACTGTGCCATCTGGGTATCTTACATAGTTAATGAGTCTTCCGCCCAAACCTGATGCCACGTTCTTCATATAATCCAGTTTCTCGGATTATTAGCTCAGAATACAGATCAAATAAGTATGGTGAAATGATACAATTCTTCTATATACCTTTCTTGATTTTAAACAATATACTAGTTTTCCCTTGTCCCATTACAAATGACTCCTTCTTGCTCTACGTACTTGTTTCTCATGAGCTCAACTAAATGTTCTGAAATTCTAATTCTTTGCAATGCTATCCATAGTTTGTTATGATCCACACACCTGAATAGCTTTGCACAGTCAATAAAACACAGGGAAACATCTTTCTGGTATTCTTTGCTTTCAGGAAAGATCAATCTGATTGACATCAGCAGTGATATTTCTCATTCCATAGCCTCTTCTGAATCCAACTTGAATTTCTGGCACTTCTCTATTTATGTCCTGCTGCAGTTGTGGTTTTTAAATTATCTTCAGTAAAAGATACTTGTGTGGCATGTTAATGATATTTTTCTGTAATTCACTTATTCTGTTGGATCACCTGTTTTTTTTGTTGTTGTTGTTGTTGTTTGTTTGTTTGTTTGTTTGTTTTTAGAATGGGAATAAATATAGATCTCTTCCAATCAATTGGTCAGGTAACTGTCTTCCACATTTCTTGGCATAAATGCATGAGTACCTCCAGTGTTGCATCTATTGTTGAAATATCTCAATGATTATTCAGTCAGTTCCTGGCAACTTGTTTTTCATGAATTCCTTCAGTCAGCTTAAACTTCTTCTTTCAAAACTAGGGGTTCTTGATCATATGTTACTTCCTGAAATGGTTGAACATTGACAAATTATTTTTGATATGTTGACTATATGTATTCCTTCCATCTTCTTTTGATACTTCTTGCATTGGTCAATATTCGGGCCATGTTGTTGTTGTTAGGTGTTATCGGCTCCAACTCATAAAGACCCTCTGTACAGCAGAGTGAAACACTACCTAATCCTGCGCCAGCCTCACAATCCATGCTATACTTGATCTCATAGTTGCAGCCACTGTGTCAATCCATCTTCTTGAGGGCTTTCCCCACTTTCACTGACCCCCCACTATACCAAGCATGATATCCTTCTCCAGGGACTGACCTATTCTCACTACAGGACCAAAGTAGGTGAGAGGAAGTCTGGCCATTCTCACTTCCAAGGAGCATTCTGGATCCACTTCTTCCAAGACAGGTTTCTTCCAAGACAGTTCTTCTGGCAGTCCATGGTACTTTCAGTGTTATTTTCCAGCACCACAACTTTAAAGCATCTATTCTTCTTTGGTCTTCCTTATTCACTCACTAGCTTTCATGTGCATGACAACTGATTGAAAAAACCTTGGATTACGTTAGGCACACCATAGTCTTCAAGGATATATCATTGCTCTTCAGCACTGTCTTTGAAAAAGTCTTTAGCAGCAGGTTGTCCAGTGTAACATGAGGTCTGAATTCTAGACTGCTACTTCCATTGATGTTGATTGTGGAACCAAATAATAGGAAATCTTTGACAACTTCAATCTTATCTTCCCTCTGTTTATCATGATGCTTCTTATTGGTCCAGTTGTGAGGATTTTCATTTTCTTTACATTGAGGTGTAATCTGTTCTGCAGATTGTAGTTTTTAGTCATCATCAGTAGGTGCTTCAAGTCATCCTCACATTCAGCCAGCAAAGTTGTGTTATCTGCATATCACAGGTTGTTGATGAGTCTTCCTCCAATCCTAATGCTACACTTTTCTTCATATAATGCAGCTTCTCAGATTATTTGCTCAGCATACAGATTGAATAAGTATAGTGAACAGATACAGTCCTTATACACCCTTCTTGATTTTAAACTATGCAGTATTGCCTTGTTCTTTTTGAACGATAGCCTCCTGGTCTATGTACAAGTTCCTCATAAGCACAATTAAGTGCTCTGGAATTCTCATTCTTCTTGATGTTATCCATAACTTGATGTGAACCACACAGTTGAATGGTTTTGCATAGGCAACAAAACCCAAGTAAACTTCTTTCTGGTATTCTTTGCTTTCAGCCAAGATCCATCTGACAGCAGCTATGATATCCCTCATTCCACATCCTCTACTGAATCCAAATTGCATTTCTGAAAATCTCTGTCAATATATTACTGCAACCATTTTTGAATTATCTTCAGCAAAGTTTTACTTGTGTGCGATATTAATGATACTGATAGATAATTTCCACATTCTGTGGGATCACCTTTCTTTGGAATGAGTACAAATATGAATTTCTTCCAGTCAGTTTGTCAGGTAGCTCTCTTCCAAATTACTTGGCGTAGATGAATGAGTGCCTCCAGACTGACATCTGTGTTTTGAAACATCTCAGTGTGTATTCCTATGAAGGCCTGGGACCTTGTTTTTCATCACTTTCTTCGGGGCAATTTTGACTTTTTACTTCAATACCATTGGTTCTTGATCATATGCCACCCCTGAGATGGATGAACATTGACCAATTCTATTAGTACAGTGACTCTGTGTATTCCATCTGACTTATTTTGATGTTCCTGCATCATTCAATGTTTTGCCCATAGAATCTTTCAATATTTCAATTCGAGGTTTGAATTTTTTCTTCAGTTCTTTCAGCTTGAAAAATACAGAGCATGTTCTTCCTTTTTGGTGTTCTCATTCCAGGTCTTTTCCTATTTCACTACAATAATTTTCTTTGTCTTCTTGAGCTGCTCTTTGAAATCTTCTGTTCAGTTGTTTTATCTTATTACTTCTTCCATTTGCCTTAGCTAGTCTCTGTTCAAGAGCAAATTTCAGATTGGCTTTTAACATCTATTTTGGTCTTTTTTTCTTTTCCTGTCTTTTAAATGATCTTTGCCTTTCTTCATGAATGATATTCTTGATGTTATCCCACAATTTGTCTGGTTTTCAGTCACGGGTGTTCAATGTGTCAAATCTGTTCTTCAGATGGTCTCTAAATTCAGGTGAGATATAATCAAGGCCATATTTTGGCTCTTGTTCACTCTTTTTAATAGTCTTTAGCTTCAAAATGCACTTGCATGTGAGCAGTAGATGGTCTGTTCCACAGTCATCTTCTGGCCTTGCTTTGGCTAAATATATTGAGCTTTTCCATCTGCCCTTTCCACAGATGTCATCAATCTGATTTCTGTGTATTCCATCTGCTGAAATCCACAAGTAAGACCATTTATATTGTTAAAAAAATCCTATTTGCAATGATAAGTCATTGGTCTTGCAAAATTCTATTATATGATCTCTGGTGTCATTCCTATTTCCAAGCCCATGTATTTATTTTGTTTCTTAAGAAAATATCACTATGTCACAATGCCATTAGGATGAGTATTTAAATATGTGAGGTTGCAATCCTGTGATGAGTCTTTTTCATTTAAGGCAAGATATATTTGGGCATTGGATTAGCCTAACAATTATCCTTTAATGGTACTGACTGCCAATAATTTTGAGTAGCATTTCTTTCAGAATCATTTATTGCATGTTATCTGTCAAAGCAGATTTTCAGAGGCAAATTAATATTTGAAGTCTTTTTTTTTTTCATTTAAAAAATTGTGAAAACTGAAAATTGATTATTCCCATTGAGATGGAAAAGAAAAATATCTCTTGATTTTGCCACATGCAGGAGGCCATGATCACTCTGATGTATACTATTCAGCATAAAAACAAGTATTTTGATACAGAGGACATTTCACCTTTGCTTACTAAAAGGAACACACACACACACACACACACACTTTTTAATACCACTCTACTATTTTTCAACAGATGTTTAATGTGCTTGATAACTCTTTTGTATGATTATTTCCTTAAGGCACTTCCAAAAAAGAGAAACAAAATGTTTTATATTGTGTATTTTTCTGCAAAATAATGTATACTTAACCCCTCTGGTGAACAGATTTAAAAAAAAAAAAAAATTGTTTGACTGTTGTTTTCAGTAATGCCTGGAAGTTTTAAGAAATAATTCCTCTTTGTTTCTCTCTTCCTCCCTTCCTCCCCTCCTCCTTTCTTTCCTTCCTTTCTTCTTCCCTCCCTCCCTCTTTCTCTCTCTCTTTCTTTTTTGTTGAGTTATAAAGACAAAGAGGAAATTATTCATTAATAAACAATCAGTTCACATCTTGAGAAATGAAGAAATAATTAAAATTTTCTAGAGATGATTCATAGCTTTGGATCATTTTTTTTTTTTTTTTTTTTCCTCCCCAGGCTGGAAAATCATGGAATGAGCCTGACCCTGGCAGGAATGAGATGATCATCATCTTCCTTTGTATGGGCTGGCATTTCTGCAGGCTGATTGTACCTCATTGCTGCAGTTCCTCCTCCTCCTCAGTCCTAGGGATATGTCCTCTTCTTTCAGAGTTGCCAGGCACCAACTAGTTTGGACTTGGCTTTGTGCTGTCAGACCAATCTCATTTTAATTTCCTTTTCTTATTATTTTTATTCTCTTTAAGCCCTGCCTCAGTCTCTTTGCTATTTCAGTCTTCCCCCACACACACAACCCGCCCCAGGCCTCCTTGAACTAACTAAATAAGTCTAACTGCTTCTCAAGTCTCAATGCAGACACATTCCCACTTAGTTGTGAATTTCCATACCAAGCTGACAGTTCTTCTCCCTTCTTTTTTTCTTTCTTTCATCTCTCCTCTGTTCAAATGTTTTGTCTAGAATTGGACTTTCCTGAACTTTGTAATAAGGCTTTTAGCTTCATCAATACCTTCTCTATCAAATTTTTAAATGCAATGTGAAATATGAATACACTTAATTTGGTTTTCTTGAAACAATTTATTTGCTCCACACTTCAAATGTTTTTCCATTTTCAAAGTCATTTTGATTGGATTAATTGTTAAATTAATTATTCCCAGAAGGACTTCAATGCACAAGTACATGGAATGGTCCACACAGAGAAACACTTTCTGTGTCATGGTAGGTTGTGTCTATTTGTTTCCTTTTCTTTCGAAATCTAAGTTTGTTTGTCTCTAAACTCTGCACTGTTTTTACATGTCATAGAGTAGGCATTCATGAAGATCCTATGTGTCATCCCTGTGATTGCTTGTAGGTTGGTCCGTTGCGATCCACAGTGTTTTCACTGCATATTTATGGAAGTAGGTTGACAAGCCTTTCTTCCTAGTCCATTTTAGTCTGCAAGCTCTGCCGAAAACTGTTCAGGCTGGTAGCAAAACACTAGTCTCCATTGCCAGATGGGTGGTGGCTGCAGCTCTGCAATAAAGTTATTTTAATTAAAAATAAATTATGAAGATCCTAAAAAGTGACTGTTACAGTCAAGACACCCTAGTAGGATCTATGAAAGAGTGAAAGATAGATAGGGCTCAACTCTGTTCCTCAAAGTAGTTCTTATTCTATAATAGGTACAGTTGATCTTCATTATTCACAGATTCTGCATTTGTAAATTTGCCTACTCACTAAAATTTATTTATAACCCAAAATCAAATCTTACAGCACTTTTTTGTGGTGATTCATGGGCATGTGTATATACAGAGCTTCATGAATATTCCCAGCTGAGATTGGACAAGACCAATAGTGTATTTGGTAATTCTATGTTTTTGGGAACTTTATAGAACATAAACCAAAAACCCACAGCCATCGATTTAATTCCAACTCATAGTGACACTATAAGACAGAGTAGAATTTCCCCATAGGGTTTTCAAGGCTATAAATCTATATGGGAGCAGATTGCTTCATCTTTCTCACACAGAGCAACTGATGGGTTCAAACTGTAAACATTTTCGTTAGGAGCCGAATAATTTAAGCACTACACCATCAGAGCTCCCTTGTAAAACAAAAACCAAAACCAAATTGAGGCCATCGAGTCATTCCAACTCATAGTGATACCTCTTTGAGTTTCCAAGGTGGTAAATCTTTACAGAAGTAGATTGCCAAGTCTTTCTTTTGCAGAGTGGCTGGTGGCTTTGTACCACCATGCTTCTGGTTAGCATTCAAATGTCTTGAGCACTGCACCATCAGAGCTACTACTGTAAATAATAAGAATATGCACAATAAATGCAGCATGGTGTGTTTACATGAATATTTAAAAGGACATTCATCTCTTCCTCTCACATCAAACCCTTCACATAATATTGCACAATATAGCATTGCCAGGAATATATACAAATGTCAAAGGTACATTAAATGACAATGTGATGGGTGGAACCTAAATTATGGTGCTAATGGTGTTGAGATAGTATAATTTGTTCACTATAAAAATCCACATTATTTTTGTTCAGTGACGAACCTAGAAAGAATATACTGTAAAGGAGAGGAGAAGGGAAGAGTTGACAAGATGTATTTTTTTGAGTCTTTTTGGAATTACAGAAATAAATAGATTTCAGTTCTCTTAAAAAAAATCACATCACTGATTTTCGTCAACATAGAAGATAAAACTTAAAACATCAGTATAATAGTAGATTTATTCATGTTATTTGTGACCTCAACTACCTTTGCACCCCACTGTTATTTCTGCCTGGTCTAGTCTCTTCAGAAAAGAGCTCTGGTGGTGCAGTGCCTAAGGCATTTGATTGCTAACCAGAAGGTTGGTGGCTCAAACTCACCAGCTACTCCGCAGAAGGAAGGTGGGTTAGTCTACTTCCACAGAGATTTACCACCTTAGAAACCCAATGAGGGTGGCAATGAGTTGGAATTTACTTTATGGCAGTGAGTTTGGTTTGGTTTGGTTTAATCTCTTCAGAAATTATCCGTGGAGAAAGAATGGGAAGTGGAGGAAAGTGGCAAATGTGAGCTAATAAACAATATTTGGTGTTCATATATAACGGATAAGGAAGAAGTAAAACATTCTATTTGTGTTTTTGAGTTACTAAATTTCAGCCCGTGATCTAATTCCACTGCCTGTAGCATAATTAGCTGACTTGCTAATTTTTCTTGACTGCAGTGGCATCTGTTGGTGGGGACAAAACTGATCAACCACAGCTTTGATAAACATTAATCCAAAAGTTGTTTGAGGCTCCAGCGGATTTTTTTTTCATTGTGTTCTCTCTTATTCTTTTTGAAATGAAAAACTTTTTAGTCTATTGATCTAGCTTTTGTCTATGTTTTTTTTAAAAAAAAGAAAAGAAAAGAAAAAAAAATTAACTTGGAACTTTGGAAAATATCCGCAGTTAGATATCAAGCTGACAAGGGTTGTTACAACATCCACCACCATCAAAGTACCTGGACCATGGCTGAAGTCAGAGATTGATTTTGATACTAGATATATCTTTAAAATAGTACCATCAGGACTCAATCAGGTAGGATTTAATAGGCTCTCTTGTGATCCCATACATTATACATAGGATTGTCATAAATCAGAGATGACTTAACAGCAACTAACAACAAAAACATGATTCCATATCTTGTACCAAAATTTGTTGGGGAAATTAGGATATTTGACATAAGAAATGATAATACCAAGTTTCTTTATTTGTAACTGAAATATTCACCATGTATAAGCTTGCTTGATTTGTAAGGTAGAGAGAAGTTTTAATGTTTGGGAGCATAATGTAAACTCTATTTTAAAAGAGACTTACAATGATTTCTTTTGACTGTTCTTTTTGGTTTTGTTACTTGAAGTTCCATAAACTTATGACAGAGAGAAAGTGTTCAGAGAAAGTTAGTGTTTATGAATGAACACAAGATTTATTGCATTGCTTTATAAAAAAATTATTCATTGACTGTCAAAATAGAACTAAAATGCCTCCACTGTATATGTGAGAACATGAGACCATGAGGAAGACAGTTCACATTGCTGAGAAAAGTATGTTTTTTTTTTCCTTTCTGATTTTTTAAAGAATAATGACATTTTTGGTAAATGATCAGTATTAAAAATTCCAGAAAAAAAAGCTCAAAAAATTACCCAAAGATAGAAGAAAATAATAATCTATAGATTTTACTACACATGCTATTAATTAAAATATTAAATTAATTTTACATAAATTTAATAGAAAAAACATAACTGAGAATTTAAAAAATTAAATAAATTTTAATTATTGCTACACAAGAGTATAATAATATTTAAAGTTAAGTTTTTAAGAAAAAGAGTACAAAGTTCACTGAGTGTAGGCTCATTATGGAATTTCAATTTTATGCTTCAATTTCAAAATTTTTTGATGAATTCCCTGATATGAAAGATAGGAAATTGATTCTTCCACATTTATTCCTATCACCCTTCCTCCCCAAGCTCCTACATTATATTTTAACACCATTCACATATTATTCAATAGCAATGATTCCTCCTGAAGTTATACAATACAGGAATCATATTTCTTCCCACAATCTAATCTGTGTTGTTTGTATAGCAATTTTTTTTTCCCCTCAAGGTTAATAATACTTTCTCTTGTGCAACCATAATTCTTTCAGTTACTTGCTTTTAGCTCTTCATTTAAATGGATTGAGTAATCTAGTGTTTGTTTTCATCTCACTGCTTGCTAGATTTCATAATTGAGCAGTGTCTTCAAGCAGGATTCATAAATTTGCAGCTTCTGAGGGTTTTTTTTAATGCGTATTTATTTGTTATATACTAATTTTCACTTTATAAATCATACATTCAAATAATACATTTTAGAGGAAAAAATAAAAATATAAGTAAATATTATAGTATTTACCTTCCATTCATGTTTCATATCTTCTAGATTAAAACAACCCTGGCTTTGGAGATCAGCAACCTACATCACACCTGACTGTAGCTAAGACTTCTTTCAGAACTTTGGGTCATTTCAAGGCTGACCTCCCCAAGAGTAATTGTACATATACAAAGCACATGTTATTCTTTACTTTTTTAGTCATTTTCAATAATTTTTTCTACACTTTCACATTTCTTATTTCCAAATCCATATGCCATCTGTTTCCTTACTTGTTTTTCATGAAGCCATTGTACTTAATTGATCACAGTAAACTATTTTTGAGATGGCCAATTTTGCTCAATTCATTTAATGTTTTTATAGAAATTGAGATTCTATTAATATTTGAAAGAACAACTGTAGAACCCAGCATATACCCTTGGCCCCAGAGTCTATGTTCATTAGATTTGGCCTCCAGCCTCAGAGATTCTGTTGAAATCCTAATCTCAGAACATCCAGATACTTCCTGGGCTTTGATCCCTGTGTGGATATGAGCACCTACTCTTAAAGGAATAATTTAGTACAGTGATTCTCAAACTTTAGTGCAATTATAATCACCTTGTGAACTCCTTAAAACAAAGATTTCTGGGCCTCACCCCAAGAGTTTAGTAGGTCTGGCATAGAGCCTGAGATTTTGCTTGTGTAACAAGTCTCCAGGTAATGCTGAACTGCTTGCTGGTCAGGGGATTACATTTTGAGAACCAGTGTGTTACAGTTTTCTGAACACTCTTGTTTTCTAATCTAGTGTTCCAGTGTTCCCATGGATTTGGGAATGATAGCAGCTTTGACCCACACAAAATCATCTTGGTCTGATAATAAATAAGACAACTACAAAGAGGAAAGCCACAATCCGAATTTTCATGTATGAGAATATCTGTTTCTCATTCTTATGTTGTTGAGTAACTACCTGGGAAGGTATGATAACCTAGGCTTACATTTTTCTCAGGACTTTGTTGTTGTTGTTAGATGCTTTCCAGTCAGTTCCAGCTCATTGAATGTAACACTGTCCTGTTTGGTGCCATCCTCACAATCCTGAGTTCATTGTTGCAGCCACCATGTTATCCATCTCACTGAAGGTATTCCCCTTTTGGGGGGATCTTCCACTTTAGCAAGCATGATACCCTTCTCCAAGTAATGGTCCTTTCTGACAATATGACTGAAGTAGGTGAGAATCTGGCCATTCTTGCTTTCAATAATCTAGCCTTCATATGCATATGAGGTGATTCAAAATATCATGGTTTGGATTAGGCACATCTTAGGCTTCAAAGTGACATCTTTGCTCTTCAACTTTGAAGAAGTCCTTTGCAGCAGATTTGCCTGGTGCAAAAAGACATCTGATTTCTTGACTTCTGGTTCCATGGGTGTTGATTGTGGATCCAACTAATAAGAAATCTTTGACAACTTTAACCTTTTTTCCACTTATCGTGATGCTGCTTATTGGTGCAGTTGTGAGGATTTTCATTTTCTTTGAGGTGTAATCCATACTGCAGACTGTAGTCTTTAATCTTCATCAGTAAGTGTTTCAAGTCTTCTTCACTTTCAGCTAGCAAGGTTGTGTTATTTGCATATCACAGGTCATTAATGAGTCTTCTTCTAATCCAAATGGAATGTTCTTCTTCATATAGTCCAGGATTATTTGCTCAGCATACAGATTGAATAAGTATAGTGAAATGATATTACCATGATGCACTCCCTTCCTGATTTTAAATGGTGCAGTATCCTCTTGTTCTGTTTGAATGACAGCCTCTTTTTTTATGTTCAGGCTCATGAGCCCAAATAAGTGTTCTAGAATTCCATTTCATAATGTTATCCATAATCTGTTATTATCCACACAGTCAAATGACTTTGCAAGTCAATAAAATACAAGTAAATATCTTTCTGGTATTCTTTGCCAATATTCATCTGACATCGATTTTGACATCCCTCATTCCATGACCTCTTCTTAATCCCGCTGTAAGTTCCTGGTCACTGTATGGCTGTAACGGTTTGGAAATATCTTCAGCAAAATTTCACTTGTGTATGATATTAAAGGAGCTCTGGTAGCATAATGCCTAAAGCACTTGATTGTTAACCAGAAGGCTGGAGGTTCAAACCCACCAGCCACTCCTCGGAGGGAAGGTTGGGCAATCTACCTCTGTAGTGATACTGCCTCAAAAACCCAAGGAGGGGTTGCTATGAGTTGGGGCCAACTCGACTGCAAACAACAACAACAACAATTATATTAATAATATTGTTTGATAATTTCCATATTCTTTTGGATCATCTTTTTTTTGGAATGAGCACAAGTATGTAAATCCCTATACCTGGCTGACAGGTAGCTGTCTTCCAAATTACTTGGCATAGAGTAATAAATGCCTCCAGTGTAGCATCCATTTTTTGAAACATCTCAGTGGGTATTCCTGTCAATTCCTGGAGCCTAAGTTTGTTTGTTTGTATTTTTATGCCAATTACTTCAGTGCAGTGTGGACTTCTTCCTTCAAGACCATTGCTTCTTGACCATTTTCCACCTTCTGAAATCACTGAATATTGACCAATTGTTTTTTGTACAGTGACTCTCTCTATTCCTTCTATCTTCTTTTGAGGTTTCCTGTGTCATTCAATATCTTGTCCATAGAATCTTTCACTATTGCAACACTGAGCCTGAATTTTTTCTTCAGTTTTTCAGCTTACAGACTGGAGAGCATGTTCTTCCCTTTTGTTTTTCTAACTCCAGGTTTTTGCACATTTCATTATAGTATTTTACTTTGTCTTCTATAGCTGCCCTTTGAAACCTTCTGTTCAACTCTTTTATCTTGTCATTTCTTCCATTAGCTTCATTCAAGAGCATGTTTCATAGTGTCTTCTCACATCTATTTTGTCTTTTCTTCCTTTCCTTTCTTTTTTTTTTTCTTTTAATAACCTATGCTTTCTTCATGTACTATGCTCTTTTTTTTTTTTTTTAATTAGGATTTGGGTGAAGATTTACAGAGTAAATTCACTTTTCATACAGCAGTTCACATATACTTTGTCTCATGTCATTGACCAAAATTTACAATGCAGCAGCTCCCCTCCCACTTCCTCCCCATAGTTACCTCCTCCCAGTGTCCATCCCTTCATACTCTTCGAGAGGCCCATTGTCTGCCAACCCTGTATATGATCTTGGATACACTCTCCATTTAGACATACATAATTGTTTAGCTTGTTCACCCATCTATCCGTCCCTATACCCATGTTTGCTTTCATTAACAACTCAGTATTGTATTTTCAAAGGGGTTCATATTTGTTGTTTGTACTGCCCATGTAACTCTCTCTGTCTTTCTCATCCTCAATGCTGCCATATTGGTCACTCACATTTGGTACATTGCCCTTCTCTTCACCCAAATCAATATTTATCTCTATCTATCTAACAGCATTCCCTCCCCTTCCCTCCCATCCCTGGTAACCAACAAAGAAAATGTCCTCCAATATATAAACCTTTCCTTAACTTTTACAATAACGGACTAATACAATATTTGTCCTTTTGTGACTGACTTATTTCGCTCAGCATAATGTCCTCCAAGTTCATCCACGTTATGCGGTGTTTTGCAGATTCTACATTATTCTTTAGCATTGCATAGTATTCCATTGTGTGAATTCTTGTACTATGATCTTGATGTCATCTTACAACTTCTCTGGTTTTCAGTCATAGGTGTACAATGCCTCAAGTCTATTATTCAGATGTTCCTTAAGTTTAGGTGAGATATAATCAAGGTTTTATTTTGTCTCTCGTGGACTTGTTTTAGTTTTCTTTAGCTTTAACTTGAACTTGCAAAGGAGCAATTGATGGTATGTCTGTTCCACAGTCAGTTCTTGGCCTTGTTTTGACTGAAGATGTCGAATTTCTTCATCACCTCTTTCCACAGAAGTAGTCTATTTGATTCCTGTGTATTCCGTCTGGTGAGGTCCATGTGGAAAGCTGTCATTTATGTTGTTGAAAAAAAGGTATTTGCTATTAATAAGTTGTTAGTCTTGCAAAATTCTATCATGTGATCTTCAGTGTAATTTCTATCACCAAGGCCATTTTTCTCAACTATCAATGACACTGGTTTCCAACATTTGCATCCCAATCACCAGTAATAATTTATATATCTTGATTGCCTTTATGGTCAATTTCAGATTACGGAAGTTGTTTAAAAAAAAAAATCTTCACTGTTTTCATCTTTGTCTTTAGTGGATTGTGCATAAATTTGACTAATAGGGGTGTTTGCTGGTCTTCTTTGTAGGCATATGGATATTATCCCATCATTGAGAGCATACTTCAGGATAGGTCTTGAAACCTTTCTTGTGACAAAGAGTGTGATGCCATTTTTCTTCAGTTTGTCATTCCAGGCACAGCAAGATGTAAGACACCACAGCATGACAAATGGCATAGGAGTGATGGCTCAAAACATTACATATATTGATTTCTTGTTTATGTAATTTAATATCTCTGTTGAAGACAGCCTGAATTTTTCACCTACATGGGTAATTTTTGTGTGTGTGTCTGTTTGCATGTCTATAATATTCCTTTTGCTTCATTTTTGAAATTCAGTAACTTAGCCAGCTATGGATCAGTGTCCACTATGTTGTCATACCTCCTGTAACTGAAATGTATATCTAATTCATCCCTCTTTTCAGTAAAATTATCTTTTAAATCAATATATCTATCATAGAGACAGTTAAAGATAACCTTAAAGAAGGATAGTTGATGACTCTTATGAATAGCAAAGAAACACTGTTTGGTACATTACCGTGCAACTTTAGGAATAGTCCGTTTAGGCTAAAAGGCTCGCAAAA
>NW_006922113.1:432467-433061 GCF_000298275.1 Orycteropus afer afer | reverse complement strand
ATATCATTTTTTTCATGCATTTTCTGATATGTAGGCAATTACTTCAATGATCTGACTTAACCCTTTATATTTCCTTTCCAGATTTTCTACTTCTTGTATTTATCTCTCTTGTTGATTATAAGATCAAAAGGCAAGGAACATGTTTATTCTTGATTCAACAAAATATTCAATATGGGGCCCTGTATATCACACATATTAAATAAATTGAACTAATTGAAATCATACATTTCTTCAAATGCTCTTGTAAACATTTTAATAAAAAATCTCACTATTATATTACTTAGGAATGAAATAAGAAAATTAGGAATTCACTGTGTAAAAATTACACCAGTGGATAAGAGTGAATACTCAATCTCAAATTGTGGAATGGAAAAAATTACATATTCAAAAGTATTTTAAAAACAGAATTCCAATTTATTTTTAAGTACTTTGATTTTAACCTGGTCGTTAAAATCCTTAATGCAGGTGTACTTCAAGATAATTTAATCTCTAATTTTGTGTAAGTGGCATATGATCTAGAACCAATGGTAATGAAGGAAGAAGTCAAAGCTGCAATGAAAGAACTGGCAAAGAACAAGGCTCCGGGAATTGATG
>NW_006922113.1:429825-431053 GCF_000298275.1 Orycteropus afer afer | reverse complement strand
GCATGGGGTCGCTATGAGTCGGATACGACTCGACGGCACTTAACAACAGCAACAACAACAATTTATTTGCATAAAAACATAAACAGTTGCCCTGGAGTTGACTCAGACATATGACAACTATGTGTGTGTTAGAGTAAAGCTGTGCTCTGTAGGATTTTCAGTGGATGATATTTTGGAAATATATCATCAGGCCAGGCCTTTCATCTGAGGCACCTCCAGATGGATTTAGACTTTCAGCCTTTTGATTAGCAGCCAACTGTATTACTTACACCACTTGTTGCTGTTGTTGTTGTTTGCTGTCGAGTTGGACTGGACTCATAGCGACCTCTCCTTGGGTTTCCAAGGCAGTATCACTATGGAAGTAGATTTCCCCATCTTCCTTCTGAGAAGTGGCTGGTGGATTTGAACCACCAGCCTACTGATTAGCAGTCAAGTGCCTTAGCCACTATGCTACCAGACCTCCTTACACCACTTAGGGAATCCAAAACATGACTAAGTAGAATTTATTCCAGTTATGGGAGACTGAATCACTGTTTGTGTAGTTTCATTGAGGACGAGGAGCTCTAGTGGTATAGTGCCTAAGACATTTGACTGCTAACCAGAAAGCTGAAGGTTCAAAACCCACCTGTCACTCCTTGGAAGGAAGGTTGGGCAGCCTACTTCTGTAGTGATATCACCTTAGAAACCCAAGGAAGGGTCACTATGAGTCAGACCTGACTTGACAGCCATACATTGTGCTTGTTTCCATTTCATTGAGAATGAGTATGAGTACAAAATGGTTATAATATCAAAACCAAAGGTTATTTACTCGTGTTGTCCTGATGCAAATAATATGTGTGAATATAGAACTAGTGATTTTGAGATTAAGTATTACATTCCTGAAATTCAATAAATATGGAATAAAAAATTGAGCTGTGTCTCACATTTTCCAGAGTAATAAGCATAGATCAAATTAAGTTAAAATTAACTGAAAGTATATATCAATTACTTATGCAGAGTTAATGGAACATTATATTTGATTTCACTCCCTGAGACATAAGATTACTTAAGACTGCTTCAGGAGCTCTGGTAGCATAGTGGCTAAAACACTTGCCTGCTAACCAGATGGCTGGCGGTTCAAACCCACCAGCCACTCCTTGGAAGAAAGGTTGGGCAATCCTACTTCCGTAGTGATACTGCCTCGGAAACCCAAGGAGGGGTCGCTATGAGTTGGGATTGACTCGACGGC
>NW_006922113.1:426421-428851 GCF_000298275.1 Orycteropus afer afer | reverse complement strand
TTTTTTAGGATATATACCTAGTAATGGGATAGCCAGATCAAATGGTATTTCTATTTCCAACTTTTTAAGGAGTTGCAATACTGATTTCCACAATGTTGAATCATTCTACAGTCCTACAGCAGTGTAAGAGAGTTATTTTCTGTCTTGTTGAACTTTGCTATTAATGCTAAGGTAAGATAGTATCTTATGATTATTTTGATTTGAATCACTCTAATGGCTAACGATTGTGAACATTTCTTCATGTGTTGGTTGGCTGCCTGAATCTTTGGTGAAGTGTCTGTTCATACCTTCTGCTCATGTTTTAATTAGACTTTTTGTCTTTTTGATATGGAGGTGCTGAAGTTTGCTATAAATTTTAGAGATAAGTCCTTCGTCTGATAAGTGATTGGCAAATACTTTTTTTCCCCCCATCCTGTAGTTTCTCTTTTTACTCTTTTGGAGAAATCTTTTGATGCACATAAGAATTTAATTTTGAGATAGCCAAGATGGCAGATGAGGCAGAAAGACTGCACAGACCCTCTTCAACAAAGAAAAGAGAAACCAATTAACACAGACCCAGAAGATAATCCTGGACCCCTGAGCCTTGAAGGGAAAGATATAGAAGTGGACTAAACCCCAACTAGCAGAAGAATTTGCATGAAAATACCAAAAAAGGAGACAGATGGAGCTGCAGTCTGGCAGTGATCCTGAGTGATCCTGATGGCACAGACAGCTTGGAGGGTGTCAAATGGTGGTAGGACTGAAGAATTCACCTAAAAATCAGCCCTGCTAGCCAGGTACTGCACGGGGGACTGCTCTGGTGGCTGAGGAATAAACAGGGATGGTGAAAAGAAAGGCAGGCTGAACTGTGGATTTTTGCTTGTCTGGAGGACGCTGCCATTTTGAATGTTTACAAGTGGCTTGACCATTTTGGATATTTAAAGAGAAAGTGGTCTCCAAGATTCCAGGGGCTTGAGAACAGGGTCTGCTTGCCAGCAACCCCAAGGATACTCCTGACCTGCACAACAGAAAAGGTGCGACATTCCTCTTGTTATTCTTATACCCCACACCCACTTGGTGAATGAAGGTGCAGCCATCCCCCACTCCTACCCACCTTCTGGACCCTCAGGAACTCCATCCCAGTCTGTGTGCTCAGACAGAGCCTGGGAGCCCTAACCTGTCCTCCACAGATTTTTTTTTTTTTCCCTCTTATTTATTTATTTATTTATTTTTGCTTTCTTTTTCCTGGTGTTTAGATTGCTTACATTTGTTTGTTTTAAAACAACTATTATTCTTAATACTTTTGTCTTTTTTACTATTATTCTTTATCCTTCTCCTCCCAGGTCCTAGTTTTCAGCTTTTTTTTTTTTCTTTTCCCTCTTCCTGGTTGAAAAAAACATTTTAAATTATTATTTATTTTTTCCCCCATTTTTGTCATGGTTAACCCCATTCCTTGTTTTTCTTTCTTAATTTTCCCCTTCTCTACCTTTTTTCTTTTAGTGCCCTATCCCCAGATATTGAAGGTTTTCTTCTTCTTCTTTTTCCCTTTTTTCTTGTTTTTGGTTACTGTTTCTGTGTGATTGCATGGTGTGTATTTTGTCCATGTGCTTTTAGTTTTTTGATCATTATTCAATTGTAATTTTTGTCTAACTGAGTGGAAGACAGCAATAGTCTCCATAAGACACAACTACACTCACATGTCCTGCAAATTCACTTGCTGACCAAGAGCCACCACCTCCTTCTCCACCAACAAGCCAATGATAAAAAGAACACCAAGAAGATCTTGAATCAACATTGGATGCTCTTCACAAACAGTTAACATAAATCTAAATACAACAACACCACCATGTCTCAGAGACAACAGACCATCACAGTCTACACAAGGAAGCAAGATAAAGTGGTAGATACAAGTGAGCAGGATACAGACCCAGAACACATCCCTGAGGAAGAAACAGCATGGGAACTCTCTGATAAGGAATTCAAAAGGATTATATTTAGGTATCTTCAAAGAATTGAGAGACAGACCAAAGAAAACACAGAAAAAAACCTTAGAAGAATTTTGGAAGAAAATACAAGAACAAAATGGCAAAATAAATGAAATATTAGAAATGATTCTAAATCTACAGATAGAAATCCAGAAGATTTATACTAAATTGTCAGAAATAGATAACACATAGGGAGGGCAAAGGAGTAGAATTCATGCACTGGAAGACAGAATTAATGAGATTGAAGACAAATACCTGAATACTTCCTTGGAAAGAGATCAATAAGACAAAAAATCAAAACAAAATTAAGAAAGCCTAAGATTCATATGGGATACCATCAAAAGGAATAATTTACTTGTCACTAGAATTCGAGAACAGGAAGAGAAAAATAAAACCACTGAAAAAATTGTCCAAGATTTGCTGGAGAAGAACTTCCTTGATATGATGAAAGATGAGAATATATCCA
>NW_006922113.1:424168-426159 GCF_000298275.1 Orycteropus afer afer | reverse complement strand
AAGAGAAAAATTTTGCAACCAAGAATTATCTACCTGGCAAAATTGTCCCTCAAATATGATGGTGAAATTAGGAGATTTCCAGATAAGCAGAAACTAAGAGAATTTGTTAAAACCAGACCAATCTTACAAGAGATGCTAAAGGGAGTCCTTTGAACAGAGAACAAAAATATCAAGTAAAACCAGACCATTAATACACAAGATGACATAACTCAGAAACCACAGCTAAGGAAATATCCAGAGTAAAATGATCTTACATGATTGTAAACAGGGAACCAGAGACATCAATTGGCAAGTGAGGACAAATACAAACAAAAGGAAGGAAAATACTGTGTAGTTATAGAACTTCTAAATGGTGAGGAAGTTAAGAGAGTGGCAAGACAGAATGGACTGTTCTAAACTTGAGGAGAAAATTAAAAATCAGGGTAACTTCAAAGGAAAATGATAAACTTTCACATCACAATAAAAAGAGGACAAGCACAAATATTCAGCATATACTAAAAAACAGCAACAAAGGAAATGATAATACAATTCATAAATACAATGAGCTCAGCACAGAAAATAATATGGAACAAAGAAAATAGGGACACTATGAAAAAACACATAACAACAAGACAGCAACAACTTCATACTTATCAATAATTACCCTGAATGTTAATTGGTTAACGCACCACTCAAGAGATGGAGAGTTGCAGATTGGAATAGAAAATAAAACCCATCAATATGCTGCCTAAAAGAGAAACACTTTAGAGATAAAGACAAAAAAGGTTAAAAATTAAAGGATGGAAAAAGATATATCAAGCAAATGGCAACTGAAAGAGAGCAAGAGTGGCAATATTAATTTCTGATCAAATTGTCTTTAAGACAAAAACCAGCATATGAGACAAAGAAGGACATTATATAATGATTAAAGGATCAATTGACCATGAATATATAACCATAGTAAATATCTATGGATTCAATGAAAGAGCCCCAAAATACATATATCAGACTTTAAAAGAGCTGAAAAGCCAAATAGATGAGTCCACAGTCATAGTGGGAGACTGTAATATATCACTTTCATTGAAAAATAGAACAACTGGAAAGAAACTCAACAAAGATGCAGAAGAGCTAAAGAATACAATCTACCAATTTGGATGTATAGGCATCTACAGAGCACTTCACCCAACAGCAGCACAATATACATTCTTCTCCAGTGCACAGGGAACATTTTTAATGATAGACCATATGTTATGCCATAAAACAAGCCTTAATAAACTTAAAAACATTGAAATACTGCAAAGCATCTTCTTAGGTCATAATGCTATCAAATTAGAAATCAACAATAGGAAGATCAACAGAAAAAGATTAAACACAAATGTGTTAGACTGGGTTCTCTAGAGAAACAAAAACCAGCAAAGTGTATAAATAAATAAAGAGAGCGAGAAATTTATGTTAGGAAAATGGCTCACAAACGTATAGAAGCCGGCAAGTCCAAAGTCCCTGGAAGAAACTTCAGGCTGGAGGCTTTTCCCTGCAGGGGCTGAGAAGCTCTAGGATGGCAGGCAGTACACCAGCTATTGACTCCAACAAATGATGAATCCAAGATCTCCAAGTTGAATGGTGGACTATTCACTCAAGGACAGTTGTAGGCAGCACAACAGAATCCCAATCCACAGAAGAATATCTCTCTTCACGGGATGTCCCTGGATATCCTGGAAGCAGGCCACACCCCTAGGGAAACTCCCCTTGAACAGATTGGCCACTCAGAACACAGTCATCTGCTCCCATCATGGGAACAAGCACACAAAACTGAGGTCAGCCAAGTTGACACACAAGTCCAACTATCACAACATGGAAACTGAACAACACCCTCCTTGAGAAAGACTGGGTAAGAGAAGAAATAAAAATTGAAATTCAAAAATTCCTTGAATCAAACGAGAATGAAAATACAACATACCAAAATCTTTGGGACATAGCAAAAGCAGTGATCAAAGGCCAATTTATAGCAATAA
>NW_006922113.1:394728-423060 GCF_000298275.1 Orycteropus afer afer | reverse complement strand
CATCCAAATTGGTAAGGAAGAAGTCAAATTATCCCTATTTGCTGATGATATGATCCTTTACCTAGAAAACCTAAGAGACGCAGTCAAAAATCTACTGGAACTGATTGAGAGATTTAACATTGTAGCAGGATATAAGATCAACATCCAAAACTCAGTTGGATTCCTCTACACCAGCAAAGAGATTGCTAAAAAAGAAATGAGGAAATCAATACCACTTATAATAGCTACCAAAAAAAATAAAATATTTGGGAATAAATCTTCCCAGGGACACAAAAGACCTGTACAAAGAAAGCTATAAAAAACTACTTCAAGAAACCATAAGAGATCTACATAAATGGAAGAACATCCCCTGCCCGTGGATAGGAAGATTGAACATCATGAAAACTTCAATTCTACCCAAAGCAATCTATACATTCAATGAAATCCCAATCCAGATCTCATCAACATTCTTTAGGGATATGGAAAAAAACAATCACTAACTTTATATGGAAAGGAAAGAGGCCTCAAATAAGCAAAGCACTATTGAAGAAGAAAAACAAAGTAGGAGTTCTCACACTGCAGGATCTCAAAACCTACTATACATACACAGTAGTCAAAACTGCCTGGTACTGGTTTAATGACAGATATATAGACAAATGGAATAGAATTGAGAACCCAGAAATAGATCCATCGGCCTATAGTCAGCTGATCTTTGACAAAGGCCTAAAATCCATTAAATGGTGAAGAGAATGTTTGTTTAATAAATGGTGCTGGCAAAACTTGATATCTATTTGCAGAAAAATGAAACAAGATCTGTACCTCACACCATACACCAAAACAAACTCCAGATGGATCAAAGATTTAAATGTGAAAGCTAAAACTATAGAGTTCCTCAAGGAAAATCTAGGGGCAAATTTAGGGGCCCTATTATATGGCGTAAATAGACTATCAAGCATAGTTCAAAATGCACAAACAGCAGAAGAGAAGCCAGATGATTAGGACCTTCTAAAAATTAATTTTTTATGTGCTTCCAAAGACTTCTCTTCCATATCTTTAAAGAATGTTGATAGAATCTGGATTGGGATTGCATTGAATGTATAGATTTCCTTGGGTAGTATTGACATTTTCACAATGTTCAACATTACTATCCATGAGCATGGTATGTTCTTTCATTTATGCAGATCTTACAGTTTCTTGAAGTGATGTTTTGTAGGTTTTTTTTTTTTTAAATGTCTTTTGTGTTCCTGGTAAGATTTATTCCCAAGTATCTTATCTTTTTGTTAGCTATTGTAAATGGTATTGATTTCCTTATATATTTATTTATTTATGAAATCTCTTTGCTGGTGTAGAGGAATCCAGAGTATTTTTTTTATGTTGATCTTGTATCCCACCACTGTGCTAAATCTTTCAACAAGTTTCAGTAGTTTTCTTGCTGAGTCTCTTGGGTTTTCTATATATACAATCATATTACCTGCAAATAGGGATAGCTTTACTTCTTTCTTACCAATTTAGATGATTTTGATTTCCGTTTCTTACCTATTTCCCTGGCTAGGACTTCCAAAGCAATGTTGAAAAGAAATGATGATAGAACTTCCTCGTCTGTTTCCTGTTTGCAAGGGGAATGATTTCAGTCTTTCTCCGTTAAGATCAAAATTGGCTATGGATTTTGCATATATGCCCTTAATCATGTTGAGAAACTACCCTTCTATTCCTATTTTTCTGAGGATTTTCATCAGGAATGGATGTTTGATTTTACAAAGTGCCTTTGTTCATCTATCGATATGATCATGTGATTCTTTTCCTTTTTTTTTTTTTTTTTTTACTTATGTGATGGATTACATTAATTGTTTTTCTAATGTTGAACTATCTTTGTATACCTGGTATGAATCCCACTTGGTCACGATGTATTATTTTTTTTATATATGTTGTTGGAGTCTATTGGCTTGGATTTGTAGAAGATTTTTGATATGTGTTCATGAGAGATATTTCCTTTATTGTGGTGTCTTTTGCCTGCTTTTGGCATCAGTGTTATGTTTGCTTCATAAAAAGTATTTGGGAGGATTCCATCCTTGTATATGCTCTGGAATAGATTGAGTAGGACTGGTGTCAGCTCTTCCATGAATGATTCGTAGAATTTTCCAATGAAACCCTCTGGTCCAGGACTTTTTTATTTTTATTTTATTTTATTTTTTTTAGTAATTGTATGACCTGTTCATTTTCTTCTTTTCTTCTGGATCTATTCAAGTTTTCTACCTCAGTCTGTTAGTTTAGGTAGGTAGTGTGTTCCTAGAATTCTGCCCATATCTTCTAGATTTTCAAAGTTTTTTGGACTACACTTCCTCATAGCATTCTGATATTATTATTCTTATTTCTGTTGGTTCTGTTGTGATGTCACCCCTATCATATCTTATTCACATTATTTGCATCTTCTCTTTCTTTTCCTTCGTTGGTTTGCTGATGATTTGTATCTTTTTAAATCTTTCAAAAGATCCAACAGCTAGTCTTCTTGAGTTTTTCTATTGTCTTTCTATTTTCTGTTTCATTTCTTTCTCATCGAATATTTATCATTTTATTTCTTCTGGTGACTACTGGCTTTCTTATTTGTTTTTCTTTTTCTAATTGTAGAAAACTTATTCATTACAAATACCTTTCTTCAACAATACAAACGGTGACTATACACATAGACTTCACCAGATGAAGTGCACAGGAATCAGATTGAATACAGCTGTGGCAAGAGGCGATGGCAAAGCTCAATATCTTCAGCCAAAACCAGGCCAGAAGCTGATTGTGGAACAGAATATCAACTGCTCAAATGCAAGTTCAACATGAAGGTGAAGACAATTAAAACAAGTTCATGAGAGCCAAAATATGATGTTGAATATATCCCTCCTGAACTTAGAGACCATCTAAAAAATGGATTTGATGCATTGAACTCCAATGACCAAAAACAAGGATAATTGTGGGATGACATCAAGTACATCATCCACAAAGAAAGCACAAGATCACTAAAAAGATGAGAAAAGAAGAAAAGACCAAAATGGATGTCAGAACAAACTTGAAACTTACCCTTGAGAGAAGAGTAGCTAGAGCAAATGGAAGAAATGACAAGATAAAAGAGCTGAACAGAAGATTTCAAAGCAGACAAAGCCAATTATAATGAAATGTGCAAAGACCTAGAGTTAGAAAACTCAAAAAGAAGAACACACTCAGGATTTCTGAAGCTGAAGGAAGTGAGTGAAAAAATTAAACCTCAAAGTGCAATATTGAAAGATTCTATTGGCAAAATATTGAATGATGCAGGAAGCATCAAAAGAAGATGGAAGGAATAAACAGAGCCACTCTACCAAAAAGAGCTGGTTGATCTTTGTCCATTTCAGGGAGTGGCATATGTCCAAGAACCAATGGTATTAAAGGAAGAAGCTGAAGCTGCACTGAAGGAATTGGCAAAGAGCAAAGCTCCAGGAATTATGGGACACCCATTGAGATGTTTCAACAAATGAATGCCCTACTGGAGACACTCACTCAGTTATGCTAAGAGATTTGGAAGACAACTACTTGGTCAACTGACTGGAAGAGATCTATATTTGTACCCATTCCAAAGAAAGGTGATCCCACAGAATGTGGAAATCATTGTACAATATCATTAATGTCTCACACAAGTAAAATCTTACTGAAGATAATTCAAAAATGGCTGCAGCACTATATGGACAAAGAACTTCCAGAGGTGCAAGCTGGATTCAGAAGAGGACATGGAACAAAGGATATAATTTCTGATGTCAAATGGATCTTGGCTCAAAGCAAATAATACCAGAAAGATTTTTACTTGTGTTTTATTGACTATGCAAAAGCATTGATTGTGTGGATCGTAACAAATTGTGGATAACATTGAGAAGAATGAGAATTTTGGAACACTTAATTTTACTCATGAGGAACCTGTACATAGACCAAGAAGCTGTTATTTGAACATAACAGGGGTATACTGCATGGTTTAGAACAGGAATGGGGTGTGTCAGGGTTGTATCCTTTCACCATGCTTATTCAATCTGTATGCGGAGCAAATAATCTGAAAAGCTGGACTATAAGAAGACGAATGCAGTATCAGACTTGGAGGAGGAGTCATTAACAACCTGCGATACACAGGTGACACAATCTTTCTTGCTGAAAGTGAAGAGGACTTGAAACATTTACTGATAAAGATTAGAGGTCATAGTCCACAGTATGGATTACACCTCAACATAAAGAAAATAAAAATCCTTACAATAGTACCAATAAGTAACATCACAATAAATGGGTAAAAGATTGGAGTTGTCAAAGTTTTCATATTACTTGATTCCACAATCAACACCAATGGAAACAGCAGTCAAGAAATCAGAAGATGTATTGCACTGGGCAAATCTGCTGCAAAAGACTTCTTTCAAGTGCTGAAGAGCAAAGATGTGTATTTGAAGACCATGGTGTGCTTAACCTAAGCCTTGGTGTTTTCAGTTGCCTCGTATGTATGTGAAAGCTGGGCAATGAAAAAGGAAGATTGAAGAGGAGTTGATTATTTTGAGTTATGCTGTTGGAGAATACTGCCAGAAGGAGGAACAAATCTGTCCTTAAAGTAGTATGTCTGGAATGTTTCTTGGAAGAGAGAATGGCCAGACTTCATCTAACCTACTTTGGTCATGTTGTCAGATGGGACAATTCCCCAGAGCAGGATATCATGCTTGGTAAAGCTGACTTGGTCAGTGATAAAGGGCAAAACCCTCAATGAAATGGATTGACACAGTGGCTGCCACAATGGGCTTAGGCATAGTGAGGATTGTTAGGCTGGTGCATGATTGGGCAGTGTTACATTCTGTTGCACATAGGGTCAATATGAATAGAAGATGACTTGATGGTATCTAACAACAACAGCAATAACAACAACAAGTTTACTTTATTGTGGATACTTCTATAACTTGATTGGTTTCTGAGTTATGTCATCATTTATGTTAGTCATTGGTTTTTGTGTGCTGTTGTTGGTTCACTGTCCAAAGGAATCCTTTAGTATCTTTCATAAAGTTGGTCTGGTTTTAACAGATTTCCTTAATTTCTGTTTATCTGGAAATCTCCTTATTTCACCCTCAGAATTTATAGACAATTCTGCTGGGTATATAATTCTTGTTGGAATTTTTTTTTTTCTTTGAGAGCTTTATATACATATATCATCCCATTGTCTTCTAGGCTGCATGTTTTTTGCTGAGAAATCAGAACTTAGTCTTATTGGTTGCCCTTTGTAGGTAACTTTTTTTTTTCCCCCATGGTGCTCTCAGAATTCTTTCTTTTTCTTTGGTTTTGGTGTGCTTGATGATGATATGTCTTGGTGTTTTTCTTTTGAGTTCTATTTGTTTTTTGTTGAACTTCTTGAATAGATATATACTTGTCTTTCATCATATTAAGGCCATTCTCTTTCAAAAAATCTTCAATAGCTTTCTCTGTCATTTTTTCTATCTCTTCTTTTTTTGAATTCCAATTACACATAGGTTATTCCTCTTGGTTGCATCACACATGAATCTTAGGCTTTCTTCATTATGTTCTGATCTTTTGTTGATTCATTCCTTAATAAAGTAGTATTGTGGTATCTGCTTTCAATCTCATTAATTCTGTCTTCCTTTCATTTAATTCTACTCCTTTGTCCCTTCAATGTGTTATCTGTTTCTGAGATCTTAGTATTAATCTTCTGGATTTCTGTTTATTGTTTTTTATGGTTTCTAATTTTTTGTTTATTTTGTCAATTTGTTCTTGTATTGTTTCCTAAATTGTTTTAGAGTTTCTTCTATGTATTCTTTAACTTTGTCAGTGTTTGCCTTGATCTGTCTCTCAATCCATTGAAGGCACCCATATATAATTATTTTGAATTTCTCTTCAAGAAGTTCCAATACTGCTTATTCCTCAGGGATGTTTTCTGGGTTTCTATCCTAGTCCCTTTTTTCTATTACTTTATCTTGCTTTTTTGTGTGGATCATCATGGTCTGTTGTCTCTGAGAAATTGTGGTGTTGTTGTATTTATGCTTAATGTGTGGGCATGAAGTTTGTGTGATTCACACAAGATTTTTTTCCCTTTACTCTGTTTTCATGCATGTGTGTGAGCAAGATACTCTGCTTTTTTTTATTCACTAGTTGTTAATACTTAAGCACCTTTCTCCTGGTGGGTGTGATAGATAATGACAGTGTGCACATAGACCTCTGTTAGCTGTTCATAAAGAGCAGATGAGGGTGATTCAAGTTGGTATTGGCCACTGTCTATCATCGTTTAGTTGGTGCAAATGCAGATGGTGACCCTCAGTCAGTGTGTGGGGCTGCAGGAGGTACAGGTATGGTTTGGTGGTATGAGAATTGTTGCTGTCTCCCACTCAGTTAGACAAAAAGAAAACAAAATCAAAAAAGCACAAGACCGGGATGGAAACACCACCAGTTAAGGAGATGTGTGGAGATAGGGGAATGGCCACACCCCTGTTTACCAAGAGGTCATAGCATGGAGTACAAGAGTAACAAGGGGAATATTGTGCATCTCCAGTAGTCATCTCCAGTGCAGTTGTCTGTGTTATCCTCAGCAGACAGAGCCCATTCCTAGTTCACAGTGCAAGCAATAACAACACACACACACACACACACACACACTCAAAATGCCTATGTTGCTCTCTTGGAAACATCCAAAATGGTTGTGCCCTTGGGATAGCTGCCAGCAGTCCACAGGTCCACATGTCCCCTTCATCAGTGTTCTCTTCTTGTCATCAGGCACCTATACAATCCTTGTCCATGCAGCCTTTGTGAGCCCACTAAATTCTTTTGTTGCTATCAGGAAATATTCAAAACAGCTGTGCTCTCAGGACAGCCAGCAGTCCACAGCTCCATTTGTCTCCTTACTCACTTTTGCATTCAGATTCTTCCACTAGTTGGTATTTAATCCACTTCTTAATTCTTCTCTTAAAATCTCAGTGTTTCAAGTTCACCTTCTGTGCTGCTTTCAATTGGTTTCTCATTGCTTTGTTGCAGAGGGTCTCTGTAGCTGGTCTGCTTATACTCCCATGTTGCCACGGTCTGAAATAAGTACTTTTTTTCCAGATATTATTGTCATTATTGATTTCTTACCAATAATAACATTTTTAAATAGCATTGTTTTCTGATGAAATATGAGTGTTCTGCTTGAAATTATTTCATTAAGCATTTCAGCAGTTTTTGGAATAGGAGAAGGATATTTAACAAAAGTTATGAAAACACAAACACTTTTTGAATATCCTCTTTTTCTCTCTCAATTTCTCTTTCTCCTTTCCTGTCCTCTTCTATTCTCTCCTTTCCTCTCCTCTTCTATTCTCTCCATCTCCCTCCTCTTTTCCCTCTTCCTCTTTGTACTCTCCCTCTCCCTTCTTCTCTATGTCATGACCTTCAATTTTTTGGCTCACATATGGAGACAGCCCTGAAAATGTTTAACAAGGTTAGTCCTAAAATGAGTTAGGAAGGTTTGTGTTATCAAAGAAAATGGTCCAATTATTTTCAAATCTCATTTCCTGGACCTGTTATCAGAAGCAATGCAACTAGTTTTTCAACTTTCTTCAAGATGCTCAGAGAGAAGAAAATAAATGCCACTGTATCACTATCCATAGATACACACGCTGACCCTCTTTTTCTCTTTGTAATGCTTTTGTAGGTTATTTTATTCCCTTTAAAATAATTTCAATGATTTAATTTTAAAATTTAATTGATTTTCAATATGTTTTTTGCTTTGGCTTTTAAATAATGAGAACATATTCTGTAGTCAGAAGAATAGAGGGACATTCTTATCAGTGTAATTAATTAAATTCAATAAATTAATCTAAAAACTTTAGCATATATTTTGCAGAAAGCATGTATTTGATGTGAATGACTAATATTTTATGGATTTTTCTGATCTCACCCTTCCTAAAAATGATTTTGGTAGGTTATATTTTCTACAACTTTGGTTGCTGAAAGTGAGGATGACTTAAGGCACCTACTGATGAAGGTTGAAGAATACAGTCTGCACTATGGATTACATCTCAACATAAAGAAAACAAAAATCCTCACAACTGGACCAATGAGCAGCATCACAATAAATGGAGAGAAGATTGAGGTTGTCAAGGAATTCATGTTGCTTGGTTCTACAATCGCTGCCAACGGAAGCAGCAGTCAGGACATTAGACGACATGTAGCATTGGGAAAGTCAACTGCGAAGGAACTGTTTCAAGTGCTGAGGAGCAAGGATATCTCCTTGAGGACTAAGGTGCGCCTGACACAAGCCATGATATTTCCAATCGCCTTGTATGCATGTGAGAGCTGGACAATGAATAAGGAAGACCATGAGCATGGGGTCGCTATGAGTCGGAAACGACTTGACGGCACTTAACAACAACAACAACAACAACAACAACATTTTCTAAAGTCCTCATATATTATGATTGCTAAAATGGAAATAGAAAAGCAATACTGTTAAAGCTATTGGACATTTAATTTCACTATGAATTTCCTAGCATCCTGGAACAAAGGCAGAAAATTACTTGATTTCTATAGGTTGATAGAAATAGCATATCAAGTTGTCTATGGAGTCAAACATTTCTTTAATATTTAATTATAAAGCAAATTGATTGTTTTGACCTTATCAGTACTGACATCAATATAGAGTAATTGTTAAGATTTTATTCTTTGATTTATATCGATTAAATCAAAAAGCTTAATATTGAAAGGTAATATATGCAGTTATCTGGAGATAAGATATCTTTCCTAGAGAGTTGCTTCCTTGAAAAAATCTTATTTAGGTAGGAGCTGAATGACCAACTGTTTTCATTAAACCTCTGGTAAGTACCTGAAGTCCCATAATGTTTTTCTCATTTTGTGTTGTCGGGACCAAGCACAAGGCTTGACACTGAAGACACTTGTTAAAGGTTTATTGAATTGAAAAGTATCTACTTCTTTTACTGAGGGTTAATTCACATACTCCAGTAATATTTGGGTTGACATTCTACTATGAGAGTTTAGTGACTTGAGAAGTATTCTCACTTAAGTGGCCTAGAAGATAGGTCATATGATTTCCAGACAGCAACACAGATCTACTCAAGCACCTGAATGAACATGTAATTAAACCCCAGAATTGTGCACTGAAATGGAGATAATGCTTAACATTGATTGATACCACCTCTGGCTTCCTAGTAGACTGTCGGTGTGAACATCATTCATCTCCAACTAACAGGACAAACTGATTGCTAACTGGAATTATTTAATATAGACAACTTTTATTTTTAAAGCAGTTTCTAGAGGTAGCTGAATTAAAGGCACTCAATTTTATGTTTAGTGTCAATCAGTCCTTAGACTATAATTACTACATTTTAAAAACTGGTTGTGTAATAGTCATTTTTGAGGAGCTTTGGTGGTGCACTGCCTAAGACATTTGACCACTAACCAGAAGGCTGGTGATTCAAACCCACCAGCCACTCCTCAGAAGATTGGACAATCTACTTCCATAGAGACACTGCCTCGGAAACCCAAGGAAGGATCACTATGAGTAAGAATCGACACGACAGCAGTGAGAGTTTGGTTTTTGGTTTTGAATAAAATTTTAATTCATTCTTTATATTGAAATTGTGAAACTATTTCTGTGATTGGAGGCATGTGAAAGAAGTTCTCAAATATTAGGCTTCAATTTGGGCGTATAAGATTTTTCAGTATTTAGTTATGAAAATTTAAAGTATAGTTAAAAAAGATTTGTATAGTTTGTATTCAAGTATACAGAATTATTGAAATAATGGTACAATGAATACACATATTCCAACCACACAGATTCTACAATTAATGTTTTGCAACATTTAGTTCATTGCATCTCTATTCCTCTATCTAACTTTCTATTTATACATTCATCTATCTTTATTTTTATGCATTTCAAAGTAACTTGAAGACATCAGTACACTTCACCTCTAAATGCTTCAGCCTTTATAGTACTACGGAATTCAGTAATGTTATTTGGATTTGTGTGTGTGTGTGTGTGTGTGTATTGGTGGGATAATTTTTCATACAGTGAAATGCATACATGTTAATGTGCCATGTAATGAGTTTGGAGAATGTCCACTTTTCATTTATATAACTGTTTAACATACATTTAAGAAAATGTATACTGAGCATTTTTTAATGCAAACTACAAACTATAAACCAAAGGTCAACAGTTCTGTCATAGGAAAAAACAAATTGTTAAAAATAAGGTAAAAATGTCCTTAAAATGGACAACCAGGTGCTTTGATTATCTAGTGCTGTTATAACAGAAATATGACAAATGGAAGGCTTTGTTGCTGTTGTTGTTGTTATGTGCTATCAAGTTGTACCCGACTCATAGTGACTCCTTGAGTTTCCAAGGCAGTATCACTACAGAAGTAGATTGCTCCATCTTCCTTCCAAGGAGTGGCTGGTGGGTTTGAACCGCCAGCCTTCTGATTAGCAGTCAAGTGTTTTAGGCACTATGCTAGTTGAGTAGGCTACAAGTTTGAATTCAGGGTGTTTGCTCCATGAGAAGGCTTTCTTTCTCTATCAACTTAGAAGGTCCTTGTCCCCTTGTCCCTTTATTCTGTTTTTTGGGTATTTTTTTTTACTTTTTATTGTGATTTCTGTGAAAGTTTTGGGACAAATTGGTTTTTTATACAATAATTCATACACATTTTGTTTTTTAACATTGACTATAATCACCACAATTTAACAGCACTCTTCTCACCTTCTCCAAGTGTTTACCATTTGCATTTGTCCTTCTTTCCTATTCCTTCCTACCCTCTGAGTTTTTTTCCCTGGTCAAATACTACCAGTATTTGATCTTTCAGTCTTCATTTGGAATGGCATCTCTGTTCCACTATCTCTGCTTCTACTCAGCTGGTTTAATCTTTTTTATATCTTGAAAGAGATTGATTTAAAACACATTGTACACTAGTCCTATCTCATTAATATAACAAAGATAGTCCATTCCCAAATGAGATTATAACCACAGTTATAAAAGTTAGGATTTAACTAATCTGGGGGGATACAATTTATCCATAACCAAAACCTAAACCAAACTCACTATCATCGAGTTGGATCTGACTCATAGCAAACCCTTCTTGAGTTTCTGAGGTGACATTACTATGGAAGTAGATTGCCCAATCTTACTTCTGAAGAGTGGCTGGTGGGTTTCAACTGTCAGTCTTTTGGTTATCAGTCAAATGCCTTAAGCACCATACCACCAGAGCTCAATGGGGATGAAATTATTTGGTTTCTCCAACTTGATAAACAATTTGCAATTGACAGTGAGAGAAATATCATTAAGGTAGAGACACAGCTAATCTACAGTAAGAAGCTAATTATAATTTATCAGACTTTTTCTTTCTTCAGTTAGTATAGTACAAGAGATATGATTTAACAAGAATCTGTTTGTTCTGTTTAAGAACATGAACCTACCATAAGACAGTTACATAAAAGTTACCAAGAAAAGAAAACATCACATACATTTATTTGAAGTACATATATGTCAAATGGTATTACTTGATGCTGTAAAGCAATAGACCTAGATGTTTGTGTGTGTGTGTGTGTGTGTGTGCAGCCATATTCTATAAAAAATTAGAGAAGCACCAAGTATAAAATTATATAAGCATTCCAATAAGGCAGGCAGAAAAGAAGACAAGACTCCCCTAGAAAATCACTCTCATAATGAATTATGTGTAATATCCATAACCATAATTTTTTGAGGATATATTCCCAAGTTGGAATTAAAATTGTATTTAATTTTTAATTTTTTAAAAATTATTTTCCTGGAAAAGTTAAATTTGAAGGATCATCCACTGTGTAATCATTGCCCCATGGCCTATTTTTACCCATATTATTATAATTAGGTTCGCAAATCTTAAAGTCACCAACAATCTGCTCAATGGTCGCAGGTGAATTATCGCCTTGAAAGTTCTTTCCCCTTCTAGATCATTACTTGGAAATAAGCCTAGTTAAAATTAACATATATCTTCATGCATCTCCAGCCTTTAACAATAAGGAGATATATTCTATAAAGAGCATAAAGCATTTAGATAATAACATTCACATAAGTTTAGTTTGAGATATACTATTTCCAATTTCACATAAATCTATGTCACATGCACATATAGTTTAATCTTCGGTGCCCTCTCCCAATCTAAAAATGAAGAAAAAATAATTCTAATTACGTGTGTGACATATTTACCATACACATAACAAAAAAAAGAGTGGAAATAGCAATGCATATTGAATTGAGAGACCAGAATATGAGATTCTAGCATAGGGACCTCTGGTGGTATAGTGCCTACAGCATTTGACTGCTAATCAGAAGGCTGGTGGTTCTTACCCAGCAGCCACTCCTTGGAAGGAAAACTGGGCAATCTACTTCCCTAGAGATACCGCATCAGAAACCCAAGGGCTCATTATGAGTCAAAATTGACTCAATGCCAGTGAGTTAGAGTTTTTAACATAAGTTTTGATGGGAGGCTGTGTGGTCTCAGCAAAATCATTTCATTCCTCCAGGCCTCATTAATATCACTTGTAAAATAAAGGTAATTTGCTAGAAGAAGTTTCAGGCTCTTTCCAACTCTGAAGTTTTATTATTCTAAGAATGATTTGTATAATTTGTATAGGCAGAAGTTCTTTGATCCTTTTTCTCTTTGGTAATTGTAATAGATTATAGTGCCATCTGAGGAAAGAAACTAAGAGGTTTTCAATTACATTTTCTTTTTTCACTAATCATTAGATGCAAGCAAAATAGGTTTATATTGGCTCATGCTCTGGACTTAATACTAGAGACCTTTTTATGTTGGTTGAATTGGTTAAAGTAGGCATATTTAAGAAGACTGATTTAAAAAAATGGTCATTCCACAAGAAACATTTTAATCAAGCAATTATAAGCTGTTGTTATTTGCTTAAAACATGTTTTGCCAAGTAGCTTTTCATACTGTCTTACTGGCCAACCAACTATTAATCAAGCACTCCATCTCTCAGTGTGGTAAAAGTCAAATGGATTTTGTCATCAGCTGAGCCATCTGTCTCCTCATACGGTTCTGCTATTTTTCTTTTTATTTTTGAAACTCTTCAGCTGAAATTAGAAATGGAGGAGGAGGAGGCAATTGGTGAACACAGGAATAACAGAATTTCATATGCTTTGATTATGTTTTAATACCCAAGCAATATGAAGTATAAATAGTGTTTCAGATTTGTTTGTATTCATTCAAGAGTTTCTTATGAATTTTTTTTTTTTTTTTGGAAAAGTAGTTATCCCCATACTGTATAAGAACAGTAAAATTTATTGGCTTTAAGCTGAGCATGATTGTGCTAGGCCCTGGATGCTAAAATTTAAGTTCTGTGAAAAAATGAAAGAAGTCCATTCCCTCTTATTTTCATCTTCTCTGGGGAAAAAGCACACCCAGCACTCTCACCTCAAGAGGGTTGAGGTTTCCTTTATAAAGAACTGAAAAGTTTTCCCACCATTCTCTTGGCCATCTATTTTAAGTCAGGTACATATTTCTTATGTCTTAATTGGGCGTCTAGCTGCCTGAACTCAAATGTCTGAAATGAGAGGAAGAGAGAGAGAACTATGAAAAGAACCAGCAGTAAATAATTGAATCATACATTCAGAAATCAACCTCCCATGTAGTACTTGGTGTAGTAGCCTGAGCCACCTAATCTTTTCTTAAATGAATACTATATTAAGAGCTCTATATTTCCGGGGACAGCCCATTCCACAACAGGCAGCACCAATTGTTAGGAAACTCATTTTCTCACAGGGTAGAAGTGCTGTCTCCCATAATTTAACCCAGTGTTCCCTGGTAGGAGTCCGCTTTGTTTTCTGCTCTCTTACTATTCAGCAAATTAAAGCCAAGAAGCTGTCCTCCCTGTTAGTTTTTTTTTTTTTTTTTTTGCATAGGATAAACCCATGCAATTCCTTTAGCAATATCTTAGGGTTTCCAAGATCTGGTAGCCTAGTCCCTAAGGCATTTGACTGCTAACCAGAAGACTGTGGTTCAAACCCACCAAACACTCCTGGGAAGGAAAATTGGGCAATCTACTTCCTTAGTGATACCGCTTTGAAAACCCAAGGAGGGGTCGCTATGAGTCATATCTGACTGGATGGCAGTGAGTTTGGTTTGGTTTGGTTTATTCTCTGAACATCCTAAGACTCACAAAATATCATTCTAAAAAGGTTTATGTTGTTGTTGTCAGTAGTCATCAAGTCAATTCTAATTCATGGCGACACCACGTGTGTAGACTATCACTGCTCCAGAGAATTTTCTGTAACCTTTCAAGAGTAAATGACCACACCTTGCTTTCAAGGTGCCTCTGGGTAAGTTTAAACTACCAACATTTCTGTTATTTGTGAGCATGTTACAAATTGTGCCACACAGAATCTCCTAAATGCGTTCAAAGCTATCGTTTTAGTGTTGGCTGTCTCCCAAACTGGTTATGCCTTTTGATGAGATATTTACTAACTAAAATATTTTATTGAAGAAGAATAAAAGATTTCCACTTTCTGTGTTATATATTTGTGCTTTTTGAATTTTACAATTAATTTACATTTCCTTTTCAACAATAAATATTTTTTAAAATATCATGACACTAGATTTCTTTTCTGGTTTTTGGTTTTACCAATACAATTATTTTTTTAAAAAAATTATGTCATGGCACTGGATTCTTACTCCATACAATCTGAAGAGCATTCTTGGCCTGGAAATTTTCTTTCCATCTTATCTGATTTAACTGGCTCATAAGATGAAGTTTTTTTGTTGTTGTGTGCCTTCGAGTCGGCCCTACTCATAGCAACCCCTCCTTGGGTTTCCAAGGCAGTATCAGAAAGGAAGTAGATTGCACAACCTTCCTTCTGAGGAGTGGCTAGTCGGTTTGAACTGCCAGCCTTCTGGTTAGCAGTCAAGTCACTATGCTACCAGAACTCCAAGATGGAGTGTAAATAGATTTATTTTGGCATCTTTCTAATTGATAGGAATAAATCTTCCTATACATGTGGGCTTTAGGCTCAGTGATCGTCATTTTTTTTTTTTTTAAGTTTTTTTACATATATTTTCAGGGTTGTTATGAGAAGTCATATTTTGGTTTCTTCTTTTTAAAAAAATCCAGGAAAATTTTCAGGTGCAGTGACTTCAAACTTTTTGGCATCAGACACTTGCAAATATATTTTTATATTTTCTATCAACTCAACTAACCAGAAGGCTGGTAGTTCAAACCATCAGCCACTCATTGGAAGGAAAATTAGGCAATCTACTTCTGCAGTGATATCACCTCAGAAACCCAAGGAGGGGTCACTATGAGTCAGATCCGACTCGACGGCAGTGAGTTTGGTTTTATTTTTATCAAAGCAACAAAATTTTTCCTGAAAAATACCATTACACTACTTTCACAGATTTAACCACAATTTTGAATTTCTGAAACTCTCTAAATCTTAAAGGATAAAAGTGGAAAGAGCAGAGGAAAGAACAAAAGAAAGCCATCGTAGAAGTGTCACAATTCAGAATAAAACAATGTGTTATCCTACTTTATGTTCTCTGGGCCCAAGATAATGCCTGGTCTATGAGAGGTACTGGAAGTCTATAAACACCTAGAGGTAAGGCAGACTATTACCTGAATGCAGAACCTGTTACCTCCTAATTCACCTGGATTTTGATAATGAAACAGTATAGGGCTCTAGGATTATAGTGCCATCAATTCAAAAAGGTGTCAGTCGTTTCATAGAATGTTTCCTTGTTAATCATTTATAATTTAGAGAACAAATAGAGTCTGCCTTGCATTATATATTGACAAAGAAAAAGAAGGAGCTACTAACTATGGACCTCTACACCCATTTTTCAGACAGAAGAGCCTGGGATATATTTTAGAAATCTCCTCTGGTTTAGTGCAACATGAAACAAAAGAGGTTAGAAATGTGATCTTTTAATTAGACCTCCAGTTGCTAAACACACAACTGGATTGATCTGCATCTACTTGGAGTAGTGAATGTGTCAAGTAAGTTGGATCTAAATGTTTGCTTAAAGGAGGCAATGACATTTCTGACAGTTACAATATCCAGACAGTCTTTCAAGAGAATCCTTAGAGTAAAGGGCTGCTGTAGACATACATAGAAGATTTGCAAGTTGAAGGTTATTGTTTTCCCAGAACTTCAACTCACATCTATTTTTAAACATTGCAGGTCAAGGGAAATAATGCAAGCTGTATATAATTCCCCATACAAATAAAATGTTATTTAAATGCTTCTTAGAGGAAGTTATGATCAACACTTTCACTAGAACAATTACTCTGTCAATTTATGAGGATCCACAATTGTTAACGTATTATGTCATTGTTGGAAATAAAAAAAATAGTTTATGTATATATAATTTATATACTACTTCAAGTTTATAGTAAAGATTAAAACTTGATTGTGAATCATAGTAACAATTTCACAATTGCAGTGAATCACTAAATCATGTATTGTCTACTATGTGCAACCAGTAAAAATTATCAATGACCTTTTAATACTGGAAATCGGAATCTTGCCTTCTTTTCTTTCCAATAATATTTCTGTGATGAGTGCCACAATCTTGCAACATAATATGTTTCTTAAAAATTCCTTCAGTTAACTCATGACAGTGTCCAATGTGTTATACCATGAATTCCTTTTGGGAAGGTTTGCGTACATTAGTGATTTCTGTACCTTGAATATCTTTCAAAATCTCTGTAAGTCGTTAGATACTCAATTAATGTATTTTAAATGAATCAGCCATGAATGAATGGAATCTTTCAGAATATGCCATAAAATTCAGAAGGGACTTAGAAAACCAGACCAAGTTCAAATATCTATCATTAATAAAGTGCATCAATCATCCAGGTCTACTAATAATAATTATCTTTAGAAGACTATTCAGTGATTATCCCAGTAAGTAATTTGTATTTTTAGTCTATATTTTTATCCAGGGCACATTTCCTAAACTGATATTCAGAAACAACTTCTAAAGTATCACATAAATTCCATGTTAAGGCCTTCCATATTTTCTTGAATTTTCTTTGAAGGTTGTATTTCTATGATCTGGAAACCAAAACGTACAACAATGCACATGATTAAATATTCTTAATTAAAAATATAAGGAGCCAGCAAGACAATGAGCAAACAATTGCTTAAGGGAAGAAGTAACAATGATAATAGATCTTCACTGAGGATAATTTCATTGTCACAAAGCTAAGAAAATCTAAAAGGGAGAGATCATATCTTTTACTTATTAGTATCCAAAATTTACCGAGTATGTATATTTGAAGAATTATTTATAGTGAATGATAAATTAAAAGGTTGAGCAGCTGAAAGAGATTTTTGTTAACATTTTAGGACAAGTGTAACAAAAATTGGAACCAAAGGCCTACTGATAAGAAATTTTCATAGGTAAGAATCATAAAAACTATATTCAAAGAGTTAGGGTAAATTAGAAAGACAGCTTTAGTTCCTGAAATTGAGTTAAGATAATTTGCTCATATTGAGACAAGTTAATTAGTAATTACTATCACCACAAGATGTTTGATGAAAGCTATTTATCATCTTATTTGTACAATTTCTTTCTGTAAAATATCAGTGAAATAGTTTAAAATAATTTAAGAGTAAGGCAATGCAATGAAAACCAAGAGAAATAATACATAACAGAACCAAAAACATGAGAAATGTAGATAATTTAATTATCATAAATTAACATAAAATAACTATGGTTATTATGTTCAAGGTAACAAAATACAAAGTTGGTGAGAGGTTTCTCTTTCTGAGTAGGATAATGTAAACACACACTTCACTTTATTTCTCACTGAATTAACCAGTGAACCCTGAACAAATGCATGAAAGCTATTTGAGAATTATAAAAATTATAAAAAGTAGGCAGATGAAAGAAGAATACCAAAATTCTAAATACTCTAGCTGGTTTATCAGGTTTGTCCCCTCTGACATCTCCACATTCCTAGGCTTGTTATCTACCAAATTCTAAAACTGGGAATGAACACCATAATGTAGACATGTGGAGATTTAGAGGAAACTTACTAATTCTGACTCAAGGAGAAAAAAGAAAGAAAGAAAGAAAGAAAGATTTTGAAAACTCAGAGAGAAACAGAATAATTCTACATATTTTATTTATTTGTTTTACTCTCGTATATTTTTTTTCAATTCCCTTACAACTCTGCAGCCTGAAAATACCTTGAGGAAATGGTGGTAGCAGCCAAAGCAGCCAGGAACAGGAAACTACAAGAGCCAGAATCCTGAGGGTTAAGAATTTTGAGAGATAATAATAATCATAATAATAAAACTTTAAAGAAGGATCTAATGGAAGTTATTTTAAAAAATAAATAAATAAAACAGAAAAGTAAGGACAAAAATGACAAATTACAAAACAATAGATATAATTGAAAAACATAGTGAGATTCAGAAAAAAAAATTCCCAAATTAATCATGGAGAAGCAAAAGGTGTAAAAAATATGGAATATAGGGGAAGGGGCAATCAGGAAAATGGTAAAGTCAATGATATTTAACTGAAATCTCATTAAGAGATGAGAAAGATAGCAGAATAAACATTATTCAAAAAAGTGATTCCTGGAAGTTTTTAAATAATTACAGCAGGCATAAAACAATCCTATTTAAGAAACCTACAAACTCCAAGTGGAATACAAGCACATAAACATATGAATACACACACTCACACACACCTTCCTAAGCAACTTATAGATAGTAAAACTGGTGAATACCAAATTATTTTTACAAAAACAAAATTTTAAGAGAAATTTTTAAAAACAATCAAAGCATAGGAAAAAAAAAAGATTTCTGTCAGAGGAGAAAATGTTATAGTGACAGATGATTACTAAAAAGAAATATATAAAAGTTAGAAGATACTTGTTCCAGTTTGGATTTTTCTGAAGCAGGCACAGGCACAGATATTTGTTCTAATAAGAAAAGTAAAAGGAAAAAAAGTAAAGCAATATAATCTGTATATGGATTTTCCTTTCTTGACTTTAGAACTTCAGTCAACACCAGTACCTGAGGAAGTAGAAAGTGTTTGATTTGGTAATAAATCATACCACATAACATTCTGTCAGAATGGGGTCTTATTTAATAGCAAAGGAGGTGTGGATGGATGCCTATGACTATGAAAACCACTAATTCCATAGGTTTCTATAGTGTAGTGGTAATCATGTTCACCTAACACATGAAAGGTCCCTGGTTAGAGACTGGGTGAATACAAGCTGAATATTGGGAGCTCTGGTGACTGGTGTAGTGCCTAAGGCATTTGACTGCTAACTGGGAGGTGCTTGATAACTGTAAAAGCAATAAGACTGGTTGGTTATTGCTATTTCCTCTTATTTCTCAAATTCCTGATACGTCATACCTGCTAATATATTTCCTTACACCAGAATTTTAACAATTATACTGCAACTGTATTTCACAAGATGCAATTAATCTAACATCACTCAGTGATGTGGTCCTCATTACTGGTCATGCAGTGAGTAATCTAGCTCTAAAACCAATTTTTCTTCAGCTTTCTTTAAGCACCCCTGATACTATCTGTCACAGTTTTCAGAAATAAACACTGAGACAGAGTTTAGCATGGAAGATGTTTATCAGAAATTAATATATGTAGAATAAATAGGATGGGTGATGCAGTATTTAGGACAATAAACAGTCAATTTGAAATGTAAACTTCAACCAATGTATCTTTGACCAATTTCATGGAGAGCTGGTGGTCACCATGATTTAGTCCTTGTTGGGTCAAATGGGCTGCATCTTTATATTTCTAACTCAATCAATCATAGTATTCTCAAAAAAAAAAAAAAAAAAGCATGATTTTGGGCAAAGTGACTATTTTCACAGGAGACAAACCATAAAATAGCTGACAGCTGGAGGCTGTCTGCTGACATCAGGGACAGATACTCCCTTGAAGGGGGTATTTTAGAGACACATGTCTGTTTTCACCATTATAATAAAGTTATATCTTCAAAGACCTTAAGAAAAAAATATCACAGTCCCATAATCTGTTAACATATAATTCAAAACTGAAGACAAAATAAAACATCTTCATAGAAAAACAATAGAGTTTCTAATAAGATCTACTGTAAGTTTTTGCTTCAGGTATCTTTGAATTTCTTTTCATGAATGCCTACCTTAGGACTATTTGTGTTTTCTTAATGATTTGACCCTTTAATCACTATGTAAAGAATTGACCCTTTAAAGATCCCTTGGAGCATAGATATTACTATACTCTATTTTATAAAAAGATATACATAAAAATATTTGCAGAAAAATTTGTAATAGATGCAAAATGAAAATCACCAACATGTCCATTGGGAGAAAAATGTATAAATTTGTTGTATTTGTACCCTGAAAAAACATGTCAATGAAAATGAACAAACTAGTTTTACAACTCCCCGTTGCATAGACATACCTAATAGTTCAGCCAGTACCCCATTGATCTACCCGTATATCAGTGTTTGGCTTCACACAGTACTGTATGTGCAAAAGGATTCATCTTTGTTCACTGTACCTCCTATGCACCTCTCTATGTCTTCCTCTACCTCAGTGCCACCATGTTAATCATTCACATTTGGTACATTACCTTTCTCTTCACCCAAATCAATACTTGTCTCTACCTAAGTGTTCCCTCCCCTCCCCTATCACCCCTGGTAACCAACATAGAAAATTTCCTCCAATATATAAAACTTTCCTTGACTTTTTACAATAAAGCACTAATACAATATTTGTCCTTCTGTGATTGACTTATTTCACTCCTCCTACTTCAGATTCTAAATTATTCTTTAGGGTTTCATAGTATGCCATTGTGTGTATGTACCATAGTTTGGTTATCCATTCTTCTGTTGATGGGCACTTGGGTTGTTTCTATCTTTTGGCTATTGTAAACAGTGCTGCGATGAACATGGGTATGCATGCATCTGTTCTTGTCCTGGCTCTCACTTCTTTAGGATATATACCTAACAATGGAATCACTGGGTCAAATGATTTTTCTAATTCCAACTTTTTAAGGAATTGCTATACTGTTTTCCACAGTGATTGTATCATTTGACAGTCCTAAGAGCAATGTATGAGAGTCCCAATCTCTCTGTATCCTTGCCAGCATTTGTAATTTTCTGTCTTGTTGATCTTGGGTACTAGTGCTGGGGTAGGATAATATCTCATTGTTGTGTTGATTTGTATCTCTCTGATACTGCCTAGGAAACCCAAGGATGGGTTGCTATGAGTTGGATCTGACTTGACAGCAATGAGGTAATGGCTAATGATCGTGACCATTTCTTCATATGTTTTTTGGCTGCCTGAATATTCTCTTTAGTGAAGTATCTATTTATGTCTTCAGGCCATTTTTTAATTAGATGATTTGTCTTTTTGCTGTTGAGGTGTTGGAGTTTTCCATAAATTCTAGAGATAAGTCCCTTGGAAGATACGTCATTGCTGCATATTTTTTCCCAATCTGTAGGTTCTCTTTTGACTCTTTTGGATAAGTCTTTGGAATCACATAAAAATTTAATTTTTAGAAGGTCCCATTCATCTAGTTTCTCTTTTGCTGTTTGTGCATTTTCCTTAAGAAACTTTATAGATTTATGTTTCACATTTAAGTTTTGACCCATCTAGAGTTAGATTTTATGTATGGTGTGGGGTACAGATCTTGTTTCATTGTCTGTAAATAGATATCCAGTTTTGCCAGTACCATTTGTTAAACAGAAAATGTCTTCCCCATTTAATGGATTTTGGTGCTTTGTCAAAGATCAGCTGACCACAGGTTGACAGATCTATTTCTGGGTTCTCAACTCTATTCCATTTGTCTATGTCTATGTGTCTGTCATTAAACCAATACCAGGCAGTTTTGACTACTGTGCCTTTATAGCAGGTTTTGAGATCTGGCGGTATGAAACCTCCTATTTTGTTCTTTTTCTTCAATAATGCTTTGTTTACTTTCCTTTCCATATAAAGTTATATATATCCTTAGTGTGTGAAAGAATGTTGATGAAATCTGGATTAGGATTTGCATTGAATGTATAGATTGTTTTGGGTAAAGTTGACATTTTCAGAATGTTCAATCTTCCTATCCACGAGCATCGTATGTTCTTCTATTTATGTAGATCTCTTATAGCTTCTTGAAGTAATCTTTTACAGTTTTCTATGTATAGGTCTTTTGTGTCACTGTTAAGATTTATTCCCAAGTATTTCATTTTACTTATTTATTTATTTTTTTGGTAGCTATAGTAAATGGTAAGGAACTCTGGTAGCATAGTGCCTAAGGCATTTAACTGTTAACCAGAAGGCTGGTGGTTCAAACTCACCAGCCACTCCTCAGAAGGAAGGTTGGGCAGTCGACTTCCATAGTGATACCACCTCAGAAACCCAAGGAGAGGTTGCTATGAGACTCGATGGCAGGTTTTTTTTTTTTTTAATGGTATTGATTTCCTTATTTCTTTTCCAGCAATCTCTTTGCTGTTGTAGAGGAATTCAACTGATTTTTGGATGTTCATCTTGTATCCTGCCACAATGTTAAATCTCTCAATTAGTTCTAGTAGCTTGTTCAGAGTCTCTTGGATTTTCTATGTATAGGTTCATATCATCAACCACAGGAAGAGTTTGACTTCTTCATTACCAATTTGGATCCCTTTGATTTCCCTTTCTTGCCTTATTGCCCTGCCTAGGACTTCCAATGCAATGTTGAATAGAAGTAGTGAGAAAGGGCATACTTGTTTGATTCCTGTTCACAAGGGGAATAGTTTCAGTCTCTCTCCATTGAGAATAATGTTGGCTGTTGGTTTTGCATAGATATATACCCTTTATTATGTTAAGGTATATCCTTTCTATTCTTATTTTGCTGAGAGTTTTGATAAGGAATGGGTTTTGGATTTTATCAAATGCCTTTTCTGCATCAATTGATATGATCATGTGGTTCTTTTCCTTTGTTTTCTTTATATGGTCGATGATGTTGATTATTTTCCTAATGTTGAACTATCTTGGCATACTCGATATGAAACCCACTTGGTCATAATAAATGATTTTCTTGATATGTTGTTGGAGTCTATTGGCTAGGATTTTGTTGCAGGTTTTTACATCTATACTCATAAGGTTTATTGGTCGGTAGTTTTCCTTTTGAGTGATGTCTTTGCCTGGTTTTGGTATCAAGGTCATGCTTGCATCATAAAATGAATATTGGGAGTGTCCATCCTTTTATATGTTTTGAGATAGTTTGAGTAAGATTAGTGTCAGTTCTTCTCTGAATGTTTGGTAGAATTCTCCAATGAAACTGTCTGGGCTAGGACTTTTTTTGTTAGTAATTTTTTTATGACCCATTCAATGTCTTCTTTTTTTATGGATCTGTTCAATTTATCCACTTAGTCTGTGTTAGATTAGGTAAATAATCTGTTTGCAGAAATCTGTCCATTTCTTTCAGATTTTCACATTTGTTGAAGTACAGTTCTTTATAGTATCCTGATATTATCCTTTTTATTTCAGTTAGTTGTGTTGTTATGTTGCCCACTTCATTTCTTATTCGTTTTATTTATATTCTCTCCCAGTTTTCTTTTGTTAAATTTGCCAGTGGTTTGTCAATTTTATTAATCTTTTCAAAAAACCAGCTTCAAGTCTTGTTGATTTTTTTTTCTGTTGTCTTTCTATTTTCTGTTTCATTGATTTCTGCTTGAATCTTGATTATTTCCTTTTTCTGGTGACTATAGGCTTTTCTTGCTGTTCTTTTTCTAATTATTGGAGATGTTGGTTTTAAAGTGTTGATTTATTGCTATAAGTTGACCTCTGATCACTGCTGTTGTCCTAAAGACTTTGATATGTTGTGTTTTCATTGTCATTTGATTCAAGGAATTTTTTTTTAATATTGTTTTTTTATTTTTTCTATTACCCAATCTTATTTGAGGTGGGTGTTGCTCACTGACAATGTGTTTGCTCCTTTATTATTGAAGTTACTATTTTTGATTTCTAATTTGATACCATTGTGATCAGAGAAGACGCTTTGCAGTATTTCAATGTTTTTAAATTGACTGAAGTTTGCTTTATGCCCTAATATGTGATCTATCATGGAGAGTGTTCCATGTGTGCTGGAAAATAATACAGATTGTGCTGTTGTTGGGTGAATTGCTCTGTAGATGTCTATAAGGTCAAGTTGTTGGATTGTATGTTTTAGTTCTTCTGTGTTTTTTTTGAGTGTCTTTCCAATTCTATCTTTTATTGAAAGTGGTGTATTAAAACATTCCACTATGACTGTGGAATCATCTTTTTGCCTTTTCAACACTATTAAAGTCTGATTTATGTATTTTGTGGCTCTTTCATTGGGTCCATAGATATATATTACAGTTAGGTCTTCTTGTTCAATTGATATTTTACTCATTAAATAATGCCCTTCCTTGTGCTCTGTTAGCATAGTGCCTAAAATATTTGACAGCTAACCAGAAAGTTGGCAGTTCAAACCCACCAGCCACTCCTCAGAAAGGAGATTGGGTGATCTACTTCCATAGAGATACCACCTCAGAAACCCAAGAAGCAGTTTCTATGAGTCGGATTTGACTCGAAAGCATGAGTTTGGTTTTTGGTTTTGGTTGTGTCTTATGGTAGTTTTTATCTTAAAGTCAATTTTATCAGAAATTAGTATTTCCAGTCCTACTCTTTCTTGGTTGTTATTTTCTTGATATGTCTTTTTTCAACCTTTGATTTTTAGACTATTTTTGTCTTTGCCTCTGAAGTGTAGCTCTTGTAGACAGCATATTGATGGGTTACGTTTTCTTATACAGTCTGCCACTCTTCATCTCTTGAGTGGTGCATTTAATCCATTGCCATTCAGTTTAATTATCAACAAGTGTTAATTGCTTGTTGTCATTTTGTTACGCGTTTTTTCATGGTGTTGCTGGTTTCTTCATTCCACATACTTTTCTGTGCTGAGCTCATTATGTTTATGAATCACATTTTCATTTCCTTTGTTGTTATTTTTGTTGTTGTTGTTGTTGTTTTGTGCCATCAAGTCAGCCCTGACTCATAGTGACCCCTCCTTGGGTTTCCAAGGCAGTATCACTACAGAAGTAGGATTGCCCAACCTTCCTTCTGAGGAGTGGCTGGTGGGTTTGAACAACCAGCCTTCTGGTTAGCAGTCAAGTGCCTTAGGCACTATGGTACCAGAGCTCTTGTTATTGTTTTAGTAGTTGCTAAATATTTGTGCTTGTTCTCTTTTTCATTGTGACACGAAGGTTTATTATTTTTCTTTGATGTTGCCCAGTGATTTATAATTCTCTCCCAAAGTTTAGGACAATCCATTCTATCTTGCAGCTCTTTTGCATTTCTTACCATTTAGAAGTTCTTTAACTACACTATTTTTCCCTATTCTTGGTTTGTAGTTGTCCTCATTTGCCAATTGATGTCTGTGGTTCCCCATTTACAATCTTGTAAGATTATTTTACTTTGGATACTTCTATAGCTCTGTTGGTTTCTGGATTATGTCATCTTGTGTATTAATGGTTGGTTGTTATTTGTTAATATTGGTTCTCTGTTCAAAGGACTCCATTTAGTATCTCTTGCAAGGTTGGTCTGGTTTAAATAAATTCCCTTAATTTCTGCTTATCTGGAAATCTCTTAATTTCATCATCATCATTATCATCATCATCATCATCATCATATGTAAGGGACAGTTTTGCTGGATATATAATTCTTGGTTGGAGATTTTTCTCTTTCAGGGTTTTGTATATACCGTTTTAATGCCTTCTCACTTTCATGGTTTCTATGAGAAATCAGAACTTATTCTTATTAGTTGTCCTTTGTAAGTAACTTTTCATTTTTCCTGTGCTGGTATTGAGATTCTTTCTTTGTCTTTGGTTTTGATGAATTTGATGATCACACAACTTTGTAATTTTTGGGTGGTGTCTATTCTGTTTTGGGTTTGTTGGATTTCCTGAATTGATCTATTCTCATTTTACATCATATAAGGGAAGTTCTCTTCCAACTAATCCTGGAAAATTTTCTCACTGGTTTTATTTTCCTCTTCTTGTTCTGAAATTCCAATTACATGTAGGTTATTCATTTGGGTGGTATCCCACATGAACCTTAGGCTTTCATCTTTTTTTTTTTTTTTTTGATTGATCCCTTTCCAGAGAAATATTCAGGTATTTGTCCTCAATTTCATGGATTCTATCTTCTGTTGATTCAGTTCTACTTCTTTGCCATTTCAATGTGTTGTCTGTTTCTGAAAACTTAGTATTAATCTTCTGTATTTCTCTCTGTAGATTTTTTATCATTTTCAATTTTTCATTTATTTCATCATTTTGTTCTTGTATTTTCTTCCAAAATTGTTCTAGATTTTGTCTCTGTTTTCCTTAATTTTGTCAGTCTTTCCCTTGAGCTGTCTCTAAATCATTTGACAATACCAACAAAACCAAACACACTGCTATCGAGTGGGACCAGACTCAGAGGGACCCCTCCTTGGGTTTCTGAGGCGGTATCACTGTGGAAGTAGATTGCCCAAACTTCCTTTTGAGGAGTGGCTGGTGGGTTTGAATCACCAGCCTTCTGGTTAGCAGTAAAATGCCTTATACACTAGACCATCAGGTATATTATTTTGAATTCCTTATCAGGGAGTTCCAATGTTGCTAATTCCTCAAAGATATCTTCTGGATCTGTATCCTGCTCCCTTGTTTTTATGGCTTTCTCTTGCTTCTTTGTGTAGGCTGTGATGGTCTATTTTCTCTTGGAAATTGTGACATTGTTGCATTTAGATCACTGTTAACTGTGAAGAGCAGCTAAAGGTGAGTCAGGTTGATCTTGATAGTCCTTTATCATTGGCTAGCTGGTGGAGAAGGAAGTGGTGACTTTTACTCTATAAAGGGAGTTGTGAGAGGTTTGGTGTAGTCACATCTATGGCCACAGTTGCTGTCCTCCACTCAGTTAGACAAAAACAACAATTAAAAAAAACTATCAAAAAAGCTGCAAGGATCCAAGTGAGGAGAGGGAACTCAGGCACGCCCAAAGCAGCAGGGTTGGAGAGTGGGATAAAGGGGATAAAAAGCCAGGAACCTGGACAGAGGAGCAGTCAGCCACAGGGATCCAGGTGAGGAGAGGGAACTCAGGCATGCCCAAGGCAGCAGGATGGGACAGCAGGAGAGAGAGGATAAAAAGCCAGGAACCTGAACAAAGGAGCAGTCAGCCACAGAGATCCAGGTGAGGAGAGGGAACTCAGGTACACCCAAAGCAGCAGGGTGAGAGAGCAGGATAAAGGGGACTAAAAGTCAAGAACCCGGACAGAGGAGCAGTGAGCCACAAGGATCCAGGTGAGGAGAAGGAACTCAAGCACACCCAAAGAAGCAGGGCAGGGAGTGGGAGAAAGGGGATTAAAGGGAACTCAGGCACACCCAAAGAAGCAGGGCAGGAGAGCAGGAAAAATGGGACAAAAGCCAGGAACCCAGACAGAGGATCAGCCAGCCACATGGATCCAGGTGAGGAGAGGGAACTCAGGCATGCCCAAAGCAGCAGGGTGGGAGAGTGAGAGAAAGGGGATTAAAAGGCCCAGGAATCTGGACAGAGGAGGAGTCAGCTGCAGGTACCCAGGTAAGTGTGGTACAATAGGTTTCCAACAGGGAAACAAATATGTCTGTCTGTTTGTTCTACCATGGTGATGTGTTGATGTGAGTTTTGAGGCCAAGCCACTGGTGTTTCAAACCCAGTGGGATGCATATTGTGTACAGGTATCAGCCCAGCTTACAGACTGACACAGACTAGGAAGAAGGAAGAGGCCATCCACTTCTCAAATAATTGTCCAGGGGAAACATTATGAATAGCAAAGAAACACTGTTTGACACATTACCATACAACTTTATGAATAGTCTGGTTAGGTTAGAAGACCCTCAAAATAGGACTGGGAAAGAGCTGCATCATCTGAGTAAACCCAGCCTTAGCCCTATGGATAACATAAAGCTTTTGAGACCACCATTTGCTAATGTGGCACCACTCAAATTGAAGAGAAACAGCTGCAGACATCCATTAATGATCGCAACATGGAATGTACGAAGTATGCATCTAGGAATATTGGAAGTTGTCAAAAATGAAATGGAACACATAACAATTGATATCCTCAGCATTAGTGAGCTGAAATGGACTGGTTTTTGCCATTTTGAATCGGACAATCATGTGATCTACTATGCCAGGAATGACAGTTTGAAGAGGAATGGCGTGACATTCATCATCACAAAGGATATTTCAAGATCTGTCCTGAAGTACAATACTGTCAGTGATAGGATAATATCCAAATGCCTACAAGGAAGACCCATTAGTATGACTATTATTCAAATTTATGTCCCAACCACCAAAGCCAA
>NW_006922113.1:392770-393318 GCF_000298275.1 Orycteropus afer afer | reverse complement strand
AAGGCAAAGAATACCAGAAAGGTGTTTATTTGTGTTTTATTGACTACGCAAAGGTATTTGATTGTGTGGATCATGACAAATTATGGATAACATTGAGAAGAATCGGAATTTCTGAACACGTGATTGTACTCATGAGGAACCTGTACCTTTACCAGGAGGCTGTTGCTCGAATGGAGCAAGGGGACACTACATGGTTTAAAATCAAGAAGGGAGTGCATCAGTGTTGTATCCTTTCCCCATACTTAATCAGTTTGTATGCTGAGCAAATAATCCAAGAAGCTGGACTATATGAAGAAAAATGTGGCATCAGGATTGGGGGAGGAATCATTAACAACCTGAAATATGCAGAGGATACAACTTTGTTTGCTGAAAGTGAGGATGACTTGAGGCACTTACTGATGAGGGTTGAAGAATACAGGCTGCAGTATGGATTACATCTCAATATAAAGAAAACAAAAATCCCCACAACTGGACCAAAGAACAGCATCACAATAATTGGAAAGAAGGTTGAGGTTGTCAAAGAATTCACGTTGCTTGGTTCTACAATC
>NW_006922113.1:390667-392660 GCF_000298275.1 Orycteropus afer afer | reverse complement strand
GTATGTATGTGAGAGCTGCACAATGAATAAGGAAGACTGAAGAAGAGTTGATGCTTTTGAGTTGCAGTGCTGGTGAAGAATGCTGAAAGTACCATGGACTGCTAAAAGAACTAACAGATCTGTCCTGGAAGAAGTGCACCTGAAATTCTCCTTGGAAGCAAGAATGGCCAGATTTTGTCTCACCTACTTTGGTCATGTTGTCAGAAGGGACCATTTCCTGGAGAAGAATGTCATGCTTGATAGGGTGGACGGTTGACAAAAAGGGGGAGGCCTTCAATGAGATGGATTGACCTGGTGGCTGCGATGATGGGCTCAGGTATAGCAGGAATCATGGAGCTGACACAGGATCGGGCAGTGTTTCATTCTGCTGTGCATGGGGTTGTTATGCATTGGAAACACTTCGACGGCACCTAACAACAAACAACAACAACATCAAGAAGTAAAAGCAAGAGGGCAAAAAACACAGTAAATAAAAACACAGGAAAAATTATCAAAAAAGGACAATTAAAGGAAAGAAAAAAAAATCTGGGGAGAAGACAATAAGAGAAAAAAATATAGTAGGAGAATAAAGCATAAAAATATGGGGATAATGCAAGAAGTTAAACAAGAAATGGGTTTAACCATGAGAAAGAAAAAAAAAAAAAAATGGAACCAGGAACAAAGAAGAGAGAAAAAGCTGAAAACTATAACTTGGGAAGGGATGAATAAAGAAGAGAATAATAATAATAAAAAGGACAAAAACAACAAAAAAAAGATTATTAATAATAATTTTAAAACTGACAAAAACAAATTGAAAGGAATAAAAATAATAGAAAGAAAAAAAATAGTCCTGGCAGGATGAGGCATGGCACCCAGACTCTCTTCAAGCACACAAACTGGGATAGAATTCCTGTCGGCCCAGAAGGTGAGTGGGAGAGAGGGATAGCTGCCCCTCCATTCACCAAGAGCTATGGAGTGTAAGAGTAACAAGGGGAATATCACACTTTTCTAGTAGCTCATGTCCTGGATATCCTTGTGGTTCCTGGCAAGTGGAGCCTGTTCTGAAGTCCCTGGAATCTGGAACAGCACTGTCACTTTAAATATCCAAAATAGTCAAAGCACTTGTAAACATTCAAAATAGCTGTGCCCTCTGGACAGCAAAAGTCCACAGTTCAACCCATCTCCCTCTTTTCTGCTTCCTTTTTTATTCACCACCTACCAGTGAAGTCCTCCATGCAGTCCCTGGCTAGCAGGGACAATGTTTAGGTTAATTCTTAGTTCCTAACACCACTTGGTAATGTCCAAGCTCTCCATGTCATCAGGATCACTGCCAGACCACAGCTCTGTATGTCTCCTTTTTTGGTGTTTTCATGCAGGTTCTTCTACTATGTGGAGTTTAGTCCACTTCTACATCCTTCCTTCCAAAACCCAGGGATCCAGGTTATCTTCTGTATCTGTGTTAATTGGTTCCTCGTTTCTTTGTTGATGATGATCTGTGTAGTTTTTCTGCCTATTCTGCCATCTTACTGGAACTCCTTCTTTCACCTCTTAATGATCTTTCATAATTCATATGTCCTCAAAAAGACAATGAACTCTTGCATCTGTATTGATAATAACTTTTTGCAAGTCATTTACTACTCCTGGTTGCTTGACGTTATAAAATAAACTTGCACAATTTAAGGTAAGAAAAGACTAAGTAAGAATTTTTTCCCTAACAATTCATTTTATCCTGGGTTATATTTTAGAAAAAACAACAATTTTTACACTAAACAAGTTAAGATAATTTGCACTCATCAGTATTTTACATAGGGAAAAGCTATAAGAAAGAATGTGACTTGATTATTTTAAAAGTGAGGTGTTCAAATCTGTGAATGATACTTAAATATAAATTAAAAATTCATTAAGTGTTGGATAACAATGGAGAATGTAATTTACTTTGGAATGAGTGGCATAATTTAAACATTGGGTTATAGGGTGTAGATATGTGGTTGTTAAGTGCCGTCGAGTCATTTCC
>NW_006922113.1:363174-386720 GCF_000298275.1 Orycteropus afer afer | reverse complement strand
GACTAAGCACAAGCCCGCCCGTGCTTACCTAGCTCCCAGAGACCCGGTCCCTCTCAGGAGGGTAACAAGGGAAAGTGTTCAGTGCAGATCAGTGAGTAATCAGTGAGGGTGTAGATATAGTGAAACAAAAAACACACCCATTTCCAAAATCAATTCCAACTCATAGCAACCTACAGGATAGAATAAAACTGCTCCATGAGGTTTCCAAGCTGTATGGAAATAGTCACATCTTTCTCCCACAGAAGTGATGGTGGGTTCCAACTGCCAATTAGTGGGTGAGTGCTTTAACCACTGTGCCATCAGGGTTCTTCTGATAGAGTTTCCATTGATTACAAATAATGGATTTAGAAATGCTGGAGTAAATACTATAATATATTAGCAAGCTAAGGAATTGCATTCTATGGGCAAAATATTGAATGATGCAGGAAACATCAAAAGAGGATGGAAGGAACGCATTGGGTCACTGTACTAAAGACAACTGGTCAATGTTCATCCTTTTCAGGAGGTAGCATAAAATCAAGAACTAATGGTGTTGAAGGAAGAATTTGAAGATGCACTGAAGGAATTGGTGAAGGACAAGGCTCCAGGAATTGATGGGATACTCACTGAGATGTTTCCACAAATGGATTCCATGCTGGAGACACTCACTAGGCTATGCCAAGAAATGGGGAAGACAGCTATCTGGCCAACTGACTGGAAGAGACCCATATTTGTACCCATTCCAAAGAAAGGTGATTCCACAGAATGTGGAAATTCTTGAACAATATGATTAATATCACATGCAAGTAAAATCATACTGAAGATAATTTAAAAATGGTTGTGGCAGTATATTGACAGAGAGCTTCTGGAAATGCAAGGTGGATTCAGAAGTGCATGTGGAACAAGGAATATCATCACAGATGTCAGATGGATCTTGGCTGAAAGCAAAAAATAACAGAAAGATGTTTATTTGGGTTTTATTGACAATGCAAAAGCATTAGATTGTGTGGATCTTAACAAATTTTGTATAACATTGAGAATAATGGGAATTCCAGAACTCTTGATTGTACTCATGAGGAAACTGTACATAGATCAGGAGGTTGTCATTCAAACAGAACAAGAGGTTCAAAATCAAGAAGGGAGTGCATCAAGGTTGTATCCTTTCACCATAGTTATTCAACTTGTATGCTGAACAAATAATCTGAGAAGGTGGATTATATGAAGAAGAACATGGCATCAGGATTGGAGGAAGACTCATTAACAACTTGGGATATGCAGATGACACAACTTTGTTTGTTGACAGTGAAGATGACTTGAACCACTTACTCATGAAGATTAAAGATTATGGTCTACAGTATGGATTATACCTCAAAAGAAAGAAAACAGAAATCCTCACAACTGGTCCAATAAACAGCTTCATGATAAATGGAGAAAAGATTGAAGTTATCAAGGACTTCAAATTACTTGGTTCTACACTCAACACCAATGAATGTAGCAGTCAGGACATCAGATGACATACTGCATTGGGCAAATCTGCTGCCAAAGACCTCTTTCAACTTCTGAAGAGCAAAGATGTCTCCTTGAAGACTAAGGTGCTCCTAACACAAGCCATGGCATTTTCAATTGCCTCTTATGCATGTGAGAGCTGGCCAATGAATAAGGAAGACAGAAGAAGAGTTGATGCTTTTGAGTTGTGGTGTTGGAGAAGAATGCTAAGAGTACCATGGTCTGCTAAAAGGACTAACAAATCTGTCCTGGAGGAAATGCAGCCAGAATTCTCTTTGGAAGCGAAAATGGCCAGACTTCGTCTCACCTGCTTTGGTAATGTTGTCAGAAGGAATCATTCCCTGGAGAAGGAGATCATGCTTGGTAAAGTAGAGGGTCAATGAAGAAGGGGAAGGGCCTCAACTGGATGGATAGACACAGTGGCTACAATGATGGGCTCAGGTAAGCAGGGATCATGAGGCTGGCATAGGACCAGGCAGTGTTTTGGTCTGCTGTGCATAGGGTTGCTATGAGTTGGAGATGAGTCAAAGGCATCTAACAACAACAACAAGGAATTGCTAAGGAAATTGATGGAAAAGTAAAATTATCAAGATAGTATTGCTAGAAAAATAAATAGAAGAAAAGCAAATCTCAAAGTAAATAAGTAATCAACTTTACTCAGCTTTAAGAAGCATCATTTAACCTTTTCAGAAAGACTTTGAGATAAAAATGTAAAGTTATGGAGGGGGAAAAAGAAAAATTCAACATAAGGTTATTTACAACTTTTTTGTATTTGTTTTTTAAACTGTGTAAAGAGAACTAGGTGATATAGATACTCTAGTGGGCTGAAAAATTGGGGAAAAATTGTCAAAGCTTGCAATCAACCCTCAATGAAGGAACAATAAATAGCCTAGCTCTTACCTGCCAGACTATTTCTCCTATTAACAGGAGTGGGTAAAAACAAACACACCTCATATAACAGTGTGGGCTTTGTTGACAAGGCAGCATGTGTACTTCAGAAAATACTTTTATTTTATTTTTTTTAATTTCCATCATTAATGTACAATTCTCTATGCTTTCTATTCCTCCAGAAAAGAACAGTTTGGCTAGTAAGAGATGATCTTTTTTCACTAACAATCCATAGTGTGGGTTCTGGTTTGCTAATAAGATATATATCATGAAGAATTCCTATCCACCTTTAAGGAAGCATTGGAAAGTACCAAAAATACTTGGTTTATTATAGTATATGTATGCTGCCATTGTTCAAAAGTAAAAAAGTAATTTAGAAATGATGATTTTTGATAAAATATCAAAAATATATTTTCATATTTTAAATTATCCAAATTTTGTATATGAGTATTTAGCATGTATCTATAATATGGGTGTTTATTATTTATATTTCATGGTATCTGAGACTCATTGTTGGAGTTTGAAATAAATAAACACATAAATATTTGTATTCACATTCTGCTTTGAAAATCTTAGTACATATTTATTTTTTTTACTCAGATTGTGGAAGTAATTTTATTTTTATTTTGGTTTTGTGAAAGATTTCCTTAAGTCTTTCTCTAAATAACCTTTCATATGTCTGATATGAGTTTTAAAGAATTATTATTAATATTCTTCTCTCTGCTGCATGTGAATTCTTATTAACTTCAAAGGAAACTACTTTACATATGGAAGAGATAAGTTGTTATACAGAAGGAAGTGGAAATCAGCCCTTCAGAACTCAGACAAATACTAACTTTCAAAGTTAATTCTGAACCACAGAAAGTCTGGTTAGCCAATTGTGGTATCAAAGATAAGAAAAAGAAGAGTCTGCAAATTTATCTATATACCATTTTTTTTTCCTCTTACAAGCAACAATTGCTGCATCAGCTAGAGTTTGTCATAATAGTACTGTGTATGAGATTGATCCCTTAGCAGTATTAAACTGTGTGGATTTCTAGTAATTTTTTTTTTTTTTTTTTTAGTTAAAACATTTTATTTTTTGCTTTTTCAACCTTTTTTTTTTTTTTACATACAATTTAGTGACATTAATTGCATTCATTATGTTGTAGGAGCATTCATTATGTATTAGGAGCTCTGGTGGCATGCCTAAGGCTTTTAATTGCTAACCAGAAGGCTGGTGGCTCAAACCCACCAGCTACTCCTTGGAAGGAAGACTGGACAATGTACTTCCATAGTGATACCACCTTGGAAACCCAAAGAGGGGTCGCTCAGATTTGACCTGATGTCAGTGAGGTTTTTTTTGTTGTTGTTGTTCATTTTTGTTTTTGTTTTGCTTTATGTTGTGCAACCATCCCCAGTATATGTCTGTTTCTAAATTTTTTTTATCACCCCAACAGAAGCTCAGTGGGTCCTAAGCAATAACTCCTCCTTTCTTCTCCCTTCTACCTCTGGTAAGGAGCTCTGGTGATGCAGTTCCTAAGGCATTTGACTGCTAACAAGAATGTTGGCAGTTCTAACCCACCGTGGGAATTGTGTAATAAATAAAGATAAATATTTATCTACAGATTAATAAGGAGATGACTTAAATCTCAAACCAAAGTTCCTTATAAACAGAGTACAGCTATTTTAGCTTTTCAGAAGTTCACATTACACTACTTTGTTTCTATGAAAGATCTATATTTGTACCTGTTTCTCCTAACCAAAAGAAATATGAAGAGGATTTTTTTGCTTTCACAAAAGAGGTAAAAAGTGAGACTAGTTCACTATCTGTTTCATAGAGAGCCATGAAAGATGCAATGTACATGCTGAGTGTAGCCAGAGTGGTGTCGCCAAGTCCCTTACATGGAACCTGCACTCAACATCTTAGCCTCAAGCCACCATAATTTTGAACTCTGTCTATGAACAATATATGTTAGTGTTATTTGAGATTTCATGTGTTATTTAGTATAGTTTAGTAGATTATTTTTGGTGTCTGGGAATGCTCAGAAACAGCATCTAGTAAATACTGACGACCTTTTACTTAAAAATGTCTTATATCTCTACTTTTGATCATGTTGTTTCAGATGTTGTTGTTGTTGTTGTTATATGCCGTCGAGTCGGCCCCGACTCATAGCGACCCCTCCTTGGGTTCCGAGGCAGTATCACTACGGAAGTAGGATTGCCCAACCTTCCTTCCGAGGAGTGGCTGGTGGGTTTGAACCGCCAGCCTTCTGGTTAGCAGTCAAGTGCCTTAGCCACTATGCTACCAGAGTATATTTCAGATAGCACACTTATTTTCCAGTTAACATGGATTGTGTCATTTACCAGACTAATGATAGAATAATTGGCACAAATATATAATCTTTAGAATAAAAATATATATAATACGTGCATGATGTGCATATATTTTTGTTTATGCAAATATCATTTCATTTAGGGAATTGTAAAAATTTTAAGTGAAGTATATTTTCCTAATTTTTTTAAGTCCACAAAATAGCACACAACAAGTAGTATGTTTAGCAAGCATCAGGCTCTTTTACCTTGATTAGAAATGATAAATGGGAAATATTTGGGAAATGGTTTTAATCACTTGGCTATTTTTTCAGAAATTAGGACTTGTTTTTAGTTGCCCTGAATGTCTCACTACATTGTAACATGTAGCACTGAATTGAATTACTCATGACAAACTACAAAATGCATCAAAATTAGATTGTAGGGAAAAAAGGTCCATGAGAAGACACTTAATATCATGTATTGCAGCAAACACACACACATTTGATTTTATAACTACTTTTGATCCTCTAGACATGAATTTCCAGGGAAATTCACTTCAAATCACCATTATTCTATGGTTCTCTTGTATTTCTAATATCCACTTGTATTCTTCTTTCTAGTTGAAGAGTTTAAAAGAGTCAATAATTTGGTGTTACTTGCCTCAGTTACTATCATAAATGAGATGTCCTGGTCAATACTATTTGGCTATTTGGATTTGGATATTTAGATACTTGAGTTTCAATAAGAACTACCAAAAAAAAAAAAAAAAAACTATACAGTACATTAGAATTTTACCTCAATTTTGCCTTTACTAATAGTGTGAGTAAATGTCTTCTTACTGCAGGCATCAACAAAGGGGTCAGCACTTTCATACTATTTCCTTCTAAGATCACAGTCATGGAGGTTCGTGGAGAATATCATTTAAACTCTCAGGTCCTCTATTTCTTAGAATGCTAAGCAGACACAATGAGCTTGACGTGCCTCATAGGTATTTCCAGTGGAGATAACCAATCATTATATTTCACTTTGAGAATATAACTTGCCAGAAAAATGCTAAACATTGTTGTTCTTATTAGGAATCCTCAACTTGGATCTAAATCGTAGCAACCCTATGTACAAAAGAATGAAGCACTGCCCATCCTGAGCCATCCAGACAATTGTAGTTGATAGCTTGAGCCTATTTTTTGTGGTAACATATCCACCCATCTCTTTGAGACTCTTCTTTTTTCATTGACTTTCTACTTTACCAAGTGTGATGTTCTTCTCCAGGGACAGAGCCCTCCTGATAATATGTCCAAAGTACATGAAAGGAAATCTCGCCATCCTTGCTTCCAAGAAGTAGTCTAGCTATAGTTCTTTCAAGAGAGATTTGTTCTTTTTTCTGGAAGTTCATGGTATATTCAATAATCTTTCCTAATATCATAATTCAATGGTATAAATTCTTCTTTGGTCTTCCTCAACTGTTGTCCAGCTTTTGGATGCATGTGAGGAGATTGAAAATATCATAGCTTGGGTCAGCCCCACCTTAGTCCTTAAAGTGACATGTTTGCTTTTTAACACTTTAAAGAGGTCTTTTGCAGCAGATTTACCCAATGAAATACATCCTTTGATTTCTTGATTTCTGCTTCCTTGGGAATAGATTGTGGAATGAAGAAAAATGAAATCCATCACAACTTCAATATATTTTCTGTTTATCATGGTATATTTTATTGGTCCAATAGTAAGGAGTTTTGTTTTGTTTATGTCGAGGTGTAATTATACTGAAGTCAGTAGTCTTTGATCTTCACCAGTAAGTATTTCAAGTCCACTTCACTTTCAGCAAGCAAGGTTGCATCATCTGCATATAGCAGGTTGTTAATCAGTCTTCCTCCAGTCCTGATGCTGCATTCTTTCTTTCTTTCTTTTTTTTTTTTTTTAATTGTGATTTGGATGAATTTACAGAGCAAATTCACTTTCCATATAGCAGCCCACACACACTTTGTCTCCTGATATTGACCTAATCTCCCATAATGCAACAGCTCCTCTCCCTTTCCCTCCCCATAGTTACCTCTTCCCTGTGTACTTCCTTCCCACACACTCCCATCCCCTGAGTGGTCTCCCTGTGGATACACAGCCCTTCTATTCTCCCACGATTGACATTGCCAGGTGTGTATCTACTGAATGTAAATGTTCAGCTTATAGGCCAGTCTTTTGTTTGTCTAGAAGCCATGAGAGTGAGTTCAATTCAAGACCTGAGGGGAGCTAGATGCCATAGGTTCATTGGTTCCATCAGGCTCTGTCAGACCAGCAAAACTGGTCTTTTTTTTTTTTTTTTTTAATGGTTTTGAGTTTTGTTCCACATTGTTGGCCCACTCTATCCAGGATCTCCTACATAGATCATCCTCTTAATGGTCGACAATGGTAGATGGGCACCATCTAGTTCTTCTGGTCTCATAGCCATATAGGCTGCAAGACATGGTGTCCCAGTCCCTTGGACTAATTGTTTTCATGTGTCTTTGGTCTACTTCATTCTTATTTTCTCTAGATGAGGAGAGACCCATAGTTGCATCTAGATGTCCGGTTGCAAGCCTTTACGATCAGAGTTGCTACTCATTAAAGTAGGATGTGAAACAATGCTTTGAGTAGTATGATATGTCAATTGAGCTTGAGTTACCCTTTAACTATGGTCCCAAGCTCACAGGTCCAACTACTCTCTCCTTCTGGGTAGCTGGCCGTGGCCAAGAAGTGACTGTAACCTTGTCCCTTGTCAGTTCTACTATATACCTGGGAATTCTTACAGAACATACAGATAAACTTGTGGAAATATTGTCAGCCAACCTATACATGGTCTTGGGCACATTCTCCCCTGCATAGACATATGTAGTAGTTCAGCCTGTTCATCCATCTATCCACCCATATATGAATGTTTGCCATCACTGACAATGCATTACTGTATATGCAAAAGGGTTCGTCTTTGTTGTCTGCACCTCCCATGAATCTCTCAATGCTTTCCCCTTTCTCAATGCCACTATGTTGATCACTCACATTTGGTACATTGTCCTTCTCTTCTTTCAAATCAGTACTTGTTTCTACATATCTAACAGTGTTCCCTCTCCTCCCCTCCCACCCCTGGTAACCAACAAAGAAAATTTCCTCCCATATATAAACCTTCCCTTGACATTTTATAATAATGGAGCAATACACTATTTGTTCTTCTGTGATTGACTTATTTCACTCAGCATAATGTCCTCCAAGTTCAGCCACGTTATGCAGTGTTTTGCAAATTCTATGCTATTCTATAGGGTTGCATAGTATTCCATTGTGTGAATGTACCATAGTTTGGTTATCCCTTCTTCTGTTGATGAGCACCTAGGTTGTTTCCATCTTTTGGCTATTGTAAATAGTGCTCTAATGAACATGTGTGTACATATATCTGTTCTTGTCCTGTCTTTCACTTCTTTAGGATGTATACTTAGTGATGGAGTGGCTAGCTCAAACAGTAATTCTAATTCCAACTTTTTAAGAAATTGCTGTACTGTTTTCCACAGTGGTTATATCATTAGACAGTCCAAGCAGCAATGTATGAGAATCCCAATAGTTCCATATCCTTGCCAGCATTTGTTATGCTTTGTCTGGTTGAACTTTGTTACTAGTGCTGGGACAAGATGGTATCTCATTGTTGTATTGATTTGTATCTCTCTAATGGCTAATGATCATGAGCATTTCTTCATGTGTTTGTTGGCTGCCTGAATATCCTCTTTGATGAAGTCTCCATTCATGTCTTCACCCATTTTTTAATTGGGTTATTTGTCTTTTTGTGGTTGAGGTGTTGGAGTTTTCTATAAATTCTAGAGATAAATCCCTTATCAGATATGTCATTGTCAAATACTTTTTCACAATCTGTAGGTTCTCTTTTGACTCTTTTGGAGAAGTCTTTGGAAGCACATAAAAATTTAATTTTTAGAAGGTCCCATTCATCTAGTTTCTCTTCTGCTGTTTGTGCATTTTGGGTTTTGCTTGATAGTCTATTTATGCCATATATTAGGACCCCTAATTTTGTCCCTAAGAGTTATGGTGGCATAGTGCCTAAGGCATTTGACTGCTAACCAGAAGGCTGGTGATTCAAACCTACCAGCCACTCCTTGGAAGGAAGATCAAGCAATATACTTCCATAGTGATACTGTCTCAGAAACCTAAGGAGGGGTCACTTTGAGTTGGATCCAACTTGATGGCAGTGACTAAATTTGTCCTTAGTTTTTCCTTGAGGAACATTATCGTTTTACGTTTCACATTTAATTCTTTGATCCATCTGTAGTTAGTTTTTGTGTATGGTATGAGCTACAGATCTTGTTTCTTTTTCCTGCAAAAAGATATTCAGTTTTGCCAGCACCATTTGTTAAAGACACAATCTCTTCCCCATTTAATGGATTTTGTCAAAGATCAGCTGACCATAGGTAGATGGATCTATTTCTGGGTTCTCAATTCTATTCCATTTGTCTATGTGGCTGTCATTGTACCAATACCAGGCAGTTTTGACTACTGTGGCTGTATAGTAGGTTTTTGAGTCCCTGCGTGTAAGACCTTCTATTTTGTTCTTCTTTTTCAGTAGTGCTTTGCTTATCTGAGCTCTCTTTCTTGTCCGTATATAGTTAGTAATTGGTTTTTCCATATCATTAAGGAATGTTGATGAGATCTGGATTGGAATTGTTTTGAATGTACAGATTGCTCTGGGTAGAACTGACATTTTTTCAATGTTCAATCTTCCTGTCCATGAGCATGGTATGTTCTTCCATTGATGTAGATCTCTTAAGATTTCTTAAAGTAGTGTTTTATAGTTTTCTTTGTACAGGTCTTTTGTGTCCCTGGTAAGATTTATTCCCATGTATTTATTTTTTTGGTAGCTATTACATATGGTATTGATTTCCTTATTTCTTTTTCAGCAACCTCTTTGCTGGTGTAGAAGAATCCAAATGATGTTTGGATGTTGATCTATTATTCTGCCACTACACTAAATCTCTCAATTAGTTTCAGTAGTATTTTTACTGAGTTTTTTTTGGGTTTTCTAGGTACAGGATCATATCATCAGTAAATAGACATAGTTTGACTTCTTCCTTACCAATTTGGATGCCTTTGTTATCCCTTTCTTGCCTTATTGCCCTGGAAGGACTTCCAATACAATATTGAATAGAAATGGTGATAGAGGGCATACTTGTCTGGTTCCTGTTCACAAGAGGAATGGTTTCAATCTCTCTCCATTGAGAATAGCGTTGGCTGTTGGTTTTGCATAAATGCCCTATATTATGTTGAGAATGTCCCCTCTTCCTATTTTGCTGAGAGTTTTGATCAGGAATGGGTGTTGGATTTTATCAAATTCATTTTCTGCATTGATTGGTACGATCATGTGGTCCTTTTCCTTTGTTTTATTCATGTGATGGATGATGTTGATTGTTTTTCTGATGTTGAACCTCCCTTGCATGACTGATATGAACCCCACTTGGTCATAATGAATGATTTTCTAGATATGTTTTGGAGTAGATTAGCTAGGATTTTGTTGAAGATTTTTGCATCTATACTCATGTGGGATATTGGTCTGTAGTTTCTTTTTGAGTGATGTCTTTTCCTGGTTTTGGTTTCAAGGTTATGCTTGCTTCATAAAATGAGCTAGGGAGGATTCCATCTTTTCTATGTTTTGGAATAGTTTGAGTAGGATTGGTGTCAGTTCTCTGAATGTTTGGTAGAATTCTCTGGTGAAACTGTCTGGGCCAGGACTTTTTTGTTGGTAATTTTTTTTATGACTTATTCAATTTCTTCTTTTTCTATGGATCTGTTCAACTTTTCCATCTCAGTCTGTGTTAGTTTAGGTAAGTAGTGTGTTTCCAGAAATCTGTCCATTTCTTCCAGATTTTCAAATATGTTGGAGTACCGTTCTTTATAGTACCCTAATATTATCCTCTTTATTTCATTTGGTTCTGTTGTGATGTTGTCCCTTTTATTTCTTGTTGATGTCATTTATATTCTCTCCTAGTTTTCTTTTGTTAAATTTGCCAGCGGTTTGTCAATTTTATTAATCTTTTCACAAAACCAACCTCTAGTCTTGGTAGTGTAGTACCTAATGAACTTGACTGCTACCCAGAAGGCTGGCAGTTCAAACTCACCAGCCACTCCTCGGAACGAAGTTTGGGCAATCAGTTTCTGTAGTGATACATCCTCAGAAACCCAAGAAAGGATGGCTATGGGTCAGGGCCACCTCAACAGCACCTAAATACAACAACACATAAGTCTTGTTGATATTTTTTGCTGTCTTTCTATTTTATGTTCCATTTATATCTGCTCAAATCATTATTATTTTTTTTTTTTTCTTCTGCTGAGTGTAGTCTTTTCTTGTTCATTTTCCAATTTTTGGAGATGTTGGTTTAAGATATTGAGTTAATCTCTTTCTTCTTTTTTGATGTGTGCATTTATTGCTATAAATTGGCATCTGAACACTGCTTTTGCTGTTTCCCAACATTTTTGGTATGTTGTGTTTTCATTCTTGTTTGATTCAAGGAATTTTTTAATTTCATTTTTTATTTCTTCTCTTACCCAGTCGCTCTTAAGGAGGGTGTTGTTCAGTTTCCATGTACTTGCTCTTTTTCCACTGATATTCCTATAGTTGATTTCTAATTTTATAGCAATGTGATCTGAGAAGTTGCTTTTCAGTATTTCAATGTTTTAAATTTGTTAAGGCTTGCTTTATGGCCTAACATATGTTCTATCATGGAGAATATTCCAACTGAATGATCAGTTGTTGTGTGCACTGGAAAAGAATGTAAATCATGCTGTTGTTGGGTAAAGTGCTAGGTAGATGTCTGTAAGGTCAAGGTAGTGGATTGTATTGCTTAGCTCTTCTGTGTCTTTGTTGAGTTTCTTTCCAATTCTATCTTTCATTGAAAGTGGTGTATTAAAGTCTCCCACTATGACTGTGGAGACATTGCTTTACCTTTTCACTTCTGTTTTGGGGCACTTTTATTCGGTCTATAAATATTTATTATGTTTATATCTTCTTGTTCAGTTGATCCTTTGATCATTATATAATGTCCTTCTTTGTCTCTAATGGTGTTTTTTTCTTAGCGTCAATTTGATCAGAAATTATTATTGCCATTCCTGCTCTTTTTTGGTTGCCTTCTGCTTGATATATCTTTTTCCATCCTTTGATTTTTAGTCTATTTTTATCTTTGTCTCTAAGGTTTGTCTCTTGTAGACATCCTATTAATGGGTTATGTTTTCTTAGCTAATCTGCAACTCTCCACCTCTTGGGTGGTGCATTTAATCCATTGATATTCAGTGTAATTATCAACAATATGAATTGCTTGCTGTCATTTTGTTCTGTGTTTTTTTCATGGTGTTCCTAGTTTCTTTGTTCCATATAATTTTTTGTGCTGAGTTCATTATGTTTATGAATCTTGTTATCATTTCCTTTGTTGCTATTGTTTTAGGATTTGCTAAATATTTGTGCTTATTCTCTGTTTTATTGTGATGTGAAGTTTTATCATTTTTCTCTGAGGTTACCCTGTGATTTATAATTTTTCCCCTTAGTTTAGAACAGTCCATTCCATTTTGCAACTCTCTTGATTTCCTCACTGTTTAGAAATTCTGTAACTGCACTATTTTTCCCCTCTTTTTGGTTTGTATTTGTCCTCATTTGTCAATTGATATCTCTGGTTCCCTGTTTACAATCTTGTAAATGTTTGTGTTTTTTTGGGGCGGTGTGGGGCAGTAGAAGGTTTATCATTTTTCTTTGATGTTACCTAGTGATTCATAATTTTCTCCCCAAGTTTAGAACAGTTCATTCTGCCTTGCAACTCTCTTGACTTCCTCACCATTTAGAAGTTCTGTAATTACACTATTTTTTCCCTTTTTGATTTGTAGTTATCCTCATTTGTCAATTGATGTTTCTTTCTGGTTTCCTGTTTACAATCTTGAAAGCTCATTTTACTTTGTATACTTCTATAGCTGTGTTGGTTTCTGGGTTATGTCATCTTGTATATCAATGATCAGTTGTGGTTTGCTATTATTGTTCTCTGTTCAAAGGACTCCCTTTAATATATCTTGTAAAGTTGGTCTGCTTTTAACAAATTTCCTTAATTTCTGCTTATCTGGAAAACTAATTTCACCATCATTTTTGAGGTACAATTTTTCTGGAAATATAATTCTTGCTTGGAAATTTTACTCTTTCAGGTTTTTATATATATGCCATGCAATTGCCTTCTCATTTGCATGGTTTCTTCTGAGAAATCGGAGCTTATTCCTATTGGTTGTCCTTTTGAGTAACTTTTTGATTTTCCATGCTGCTTTCAGGATTGTTTCTTTATTTTTGGTGCTTGATGAGTTTGGTGATGATGTGTCTTGGTGATTTTCTCCTGGGGTCTGTCTTGTTTGGGGTTCATTGGACTTCCTGAATGGGTATATTCTCATCTTTTATCATATCGGGGAAATTCTCTTCCAATAAATCTTGGACAATCTTCTCAGCTGTTTTCTTTTTCTCTTCCTGTTCTGGAATTCCAGCTAGACATATGTTATTCCTTTTGATGCTATCCCACATTAACCTTAGACTTTCTTCATTTTGTTTTGATCTTTTTCTGATTGATCCTTTTCCAAAGAGGTTGTCAGGAATTTTTCTTCAATCTTATTAATTCTGTCTTTAATTGATTTGATTCTACCCTTTTGAAAATTTAATACTAACTTCTGGATTTCTATATGTAGATTTTGTATAACCTCTAATCTTTCATTTATTTTGTCATTTTGTTCTTGTATTTTCTTCCAAAATTGTTCTAGGGTTTGTCTGTGTTTTTCTTAATTTTGTCAGTGTTTTCCTTGATGTGTCTCTGAATCCTTTGAAGTTAGCTAAATATATTTATTTTGAATTCCTTTTCAAGGACTTCTAATGCTGCTTATTCCTCAGGGATGTGTTTTGGGTCTATATCCTACTCCCTTGTTGCTACTGCTTTATCTTGCTTCTTTGTGTGGACTGTACTGTGACAGTCTGTTATCTCTGAGACATTGTGATATTGCTGCATTTAGAGCTCTGTTAACTGTTTGTGAAGAGCAGCTAATAGTGAATCAGGCTCTTCTTGGTGGCAGTTTATCTTTGGGCAGGTGGTGGAGAAAGAAGTGGTGGCTCTCACTCTATAAGTGGAACTACAGGAGGTGTGGGTGTGGTTTCATCGTATGGGCATGGTTGCTGTCTCCCACTCAGTTATACAAAAACAACAGTCATAAAACCATCAAAAAGTCAAAACAAGTGGACAAAACACACACCACATAAACACACAGAAACAATCACCAAAAAAGGAAAAGAGGAAAAAAAAAAGAAAGAAAACTGCAATCTCTGGGGAGAGGGCAATAAGAGAAAACAATAGAGTAGGAGAATAATGAAGAAAAAAATGGGAAAAAATCAAAAAAGAAAAACAAGGAATGGGGTTAACAAAGAGAAAGGAAAAAATGGGAACCAGGAACAGGGAAGAGAGAAAAAGCTGAAAACTAGGACCTGTGAAAGAAAGAATAAAGGATAATAATTCACAGGATTAAAACAAAGGAATAATAAAAGTAATAATTTTAAAACAGGTATAAGCAAAGTAAAAAATAAATAGATAAATAAATAAATAAACTCTAGGCAGGATAGGGCAGGGCACCCAGGGTCCCTCTGAGCACACAGAGTTGGATGGAATTTGTGTTGGCCTAGAAGATGAGTGAGAGTGAGGGATGGCCACACCTCCATTCACCAAAAAGGTGTGAGGTATAAGAGTATTAAGGGTAATGTTGCATCTTTCCAGTTGTTCATGTCTGGAATGCCCTTGTGGTCCCCAGTAAGTGAAGCTTATTCTTAGATCCCTGGAATCTGTAAGAATGCTGCTGTCACTTTAAATATCCAAAATGGTTAAACTGTTTGTAAACATTCAAAATGGCTGTGCCCTCTGGACAGGCAAAAGTTCATGGCTCAGTCCTTCTCTCTCTTCTGCTTTCCCTTTTGTTCACCAGTCACCAGTGCAATCCTCCACGCACTCTCTGGCAAGCAGGGCTGATTTTTAGGTTAATTCTTAGGTCCTAACACCACTTGACAATATCCAAGCTGTCCACACCATCAGGATCACCGACAGACCACAGCTCTGTATGTCTCCTGTTTTGGTGTTTTCATGCAGGTTCTTCTGCTAGTTGGGGTTTAGTCCACTTATAATCCTTCCTTTCAAAGCTCAAGGCTCCAGAATTATCTTCTCTACCTGTGTTAATTGGTTCCCCTTTTCTTTGTCAAAGAAGGTCTGTGAAGTTTGTCTGCCTATTCTTCCATCTTACTGGAGCTCCTCCTAATGGTACATGTCTATAGTCTAGCTTCTCCAACTATCTGTTTAACACACAGATTTAATGGTGAAAGGATAGAACCCTGATGCATACATTTTAAACCATGAAGGTTGAACTACTCCCTTTTTATCTGTGTACATGTTACACACTAGCACAATTAAATGTTCAAGAATTCCCATTCTTTGCAAAGTTATCCATAATTTATTATGATTCACATAGTCAATAAAAAACACATAAACATTTTTCTGTTATTCTCCTCTTTCTATAGAAATCCACCTGACATCAGCAAGAATAGCCCTGGTTGCAAGTCCTCTTCTAAAATCACCTTGAATTTCTGACAGTTCCTTTCAATGTACTACAACAACTGAATTTTCTTCAGCAAAATTCTACTCGTGTGTGATATTAAAGATATTGTTTGATAATTTTCCCATTCTGTTTTGTTGTTGTTTGTTGGTAGGTGCTGTTAAGTTGTTTTGACTCATAGTGACCCTATGTACAACAGAATGAAACACTGCCTAGGTACTGAGATATTCTCAAAATTTTTGCCGTGTTTGAACCCATTGTTGTAGCCACTGTGTCAATTCATCTGTTTGAAGGTCTTCCCTTTTTTTCACTGACCCACTACTTTACCTAGTATGACATATTTCTCCAGAGAATCATCCTTTCTGGCAACAAGACCAAAGTGTGTGAGATGAAGTCTGGCCATTTATACTTCTAAGGAGCATTCTAACTGCACTTCTTCCAAGACAGATTTGTTCATTCTTCTAATTTCACAGTAGTACATCCAATATTCTTTGCCAACACCATAATTCAAATGCATCAATTTTTCTGTTGTCTTCCTTATTCATTTTTCAGCTGACACATGCATACAAGGATATTGAAGAGAAAATGGCTAGAGTCAGGTACACTTTATTCTTCAAAGTGACATAATTGCTCTTAAACCCTCTAAAGAGGTCTTTTGCAGCAGATTTACCCAATGCAATACATCATTTGATTTCTTGACTGCTGCTCCCCTGAGTGTTGATTGTTGGATCACCTTTATTTTGAATCAGCACAATTATGTATGGATCTCTTCTAGTTGGTTGGCCAGGTAACTATGTTTCAAATTTCTTGGCATAAATGAGTGAACACTTCAAGCATTGCATCCATTTGTCAAATTTTCACAATTGGTATTGTGTCAAATCCTGGAAGGGTTTTTCACCAATTCCTCCAGTGTAGCTTATACTGCTTCCTTCAGTATCATTGGATCTTGATCATATGTTATATCTTGAAATGGTTAAATTTAGACCAATTCTTTTTGGTGACTTTGTATTTATTACATCATCTTCTGATGTTCCCCGCATCAACCCATACTTTGCCATAGAATCCTTCAATATTGCAACTCAAAGAATGATTTTTTTTCTTCACGTATGTCAACTTGAGAAATGCTGTGTGTGTTCTTACTTTTTGGTTTTCTTACTCCCAGGTATTTGCACATTTTATTTCATACTTTGTCTTTTCAAGCCATCCTTTGAAATTTTCTGCTTGGCTGTTTTATATTAACATGTCTTCCATATATTTTCTTTAGCTCCTCTTATGTTCAAGAACTCATTATAGAGCATTTTCCAACATCCATTTTGGTCTTTTCTTTCTTTTTAAAGAACTGTTTCCTTTTACATATATGATATCCTTTATGTCATTCCACGTCTTGTCTGTTCCTTGGTCATTAGTGTTAAATGCAACAAATCTATTCTTGAGATGGTCTCTAAAATTCATGGGTTTTACTCAGAATTGTATTTTGGCTCTTGTGGACTTGTTTCAATTTTCTTCAGTTTCAATTTGAACTTGCATGTGAGCAGTTGATAGTCTTTTTCACCGTTGGCCCCTGGCCTTGTTTTTACTTATATTGAGCTTCTTTATCATCTCCTTCTGTAGATGTAGTCAGTTATATTCTTGTGAGTCATACTTGGTGAGGTACATGTATATAATCAACACTTATGTTGTTGGAAAAAAGGTATTTCCAATGAAAAGGTTATTGGTCCTACATAATTCTATCATGCAATCTCTGGCATCCTTTTTGTCACCAAGACCATATTTTTCAAGTATTGATCTTTTCTTGTTTCCAACTTTTGTATTTCAATCATGAGTAATTACCAATGCATCTGGATCACATTTATTTATCAATTTCAGACTACAGATGTTAGTAAAAAATAAAATAAAATAAATTTCTTCTTATTTGGCATTATTGGCCAGGGCATAAATTTGAATAATAGTCATATTAACCAGTCTTCCTTGTAGTCATATGGCTGTTATGCTATTATCTATTACAGTGTTGTACTTCAGGATAGATCTTGAAATGTTCTTTTTGACAATGAATGGAAAGCTGTTCTTCTCCAATTTTCATTATTAGTACAGTAGATTATATGATTGTCCAATTCAAAATGAAAAATAACTCTATGTGTCCATTTCAATTCATTTATACCTAACATATTTTTTTTTCAAGCATGCCGTTTCATTTCCACTACTTTTAGATTTCCCAGATTCATACTTTGTACATTCCATGTTTCAACACTAATGAATATTTATAGCCATTTCTTTTCATTTTGTGTTGTGCCACAAATGAAGATCCTGGAAGTTTTAATACATCCACCACAGTAAGATCAACTCCACTTTGAGAAGACAGCTCTTCCCTAGTCGTATTTAATGTACCAGTGGAGTAGTCCCTAAGGCATTTGACTGCTAACCAGAAGGCTGGCAGTTCAAACCCACCAGCCACTCCTTGGAAGGAAGATTAGGCAATCTACTTCCATACAGAACTGCCTCAGAAATACAAAGGGGGGCTGTTTTGAGTCTAATCAACTCTTTGGCAGTGAGTTTGCAGGTTTTTGGTTTTTCAATTTGAAAGGCTCATCTTCTGGTACTATCAAACAATGCTACCCTTGTATGCATAAGGTTTTCACTGGTCAATGTTTTTAGAAGTAGATGGCTGAGTCTTTTTTCCTAGTCTATCTTAGTCTAGAAACTTCACTGAAACTTGTTCACCATGGGTGACCCTACTGGTACTTGAAATACTGGCGGCAGGGCTTACAGCATCACAGCAACCTAGAAGCCACCACAGTATGCTAAATTGACAGATGAATTATGGTGCTAAATTTTACTATTAAATATTTAGAGTGGATTTTTGTCTGAATTAATTATCATATTGTTCAATTGAATGCTAACAATGTGAACACTGTGCAATACAATTTCATTTATTCATGGAAGTAGCATCTGTAATGTTTTGTTGATGGATATGCTCAGGAATGTCTTTTCATCTATTCAGTATGATGGTTTCTGACAAAAAAACTCCCTCTCCTGGTAATGTGAAATGAGATGCTTTAGGCAGCTATTTCTTTTAAAAACTCTTCATCTGATGTATAACTTTATAGGAAAGTTTCTGAAATCTGTGTCAAACCCCTTGTCTTCAGGAAGGCCAATTTAGCTGCATCAAACCTTCATATCCTCAAATGAATTGGAAAGGCTGGAAGGCGAGAAGGATCTGCAAAGAAGGGAAAAGAAGGTGACATAAAACAAGGGAGATAAGTCAAACATGTCCTAACAGGGTTAACACAGAAACCCACATGAAGGAAAAGGAATATGTGCTAAATGAGCAATTTATTTTTTCAGGCAAGATCCCTCAGTATTCTGAAAAAGTTGAAACTCTGAATTAAGAAATATGCCTTACTTTGTACAGAAGTCTGAAAATGCTAACAGCAATCAAAAAGGCTACAAAACAGACAAATGGTGAGAATAAATAAGTAAATATGCCTATTTGGAAATATTTTCTATACTGGAAACAATTTTGGAACTCTTCATTCAGACCATTTAAAACACACATACACACACACACACACACACACACTGCTGTTGTGCTCCTTAAAGAAATATTGTTGATTATATGTGAAATCAACATGCATTATAAATTCAACAACCAAACCCACTGCCATCGAGTCAATTTCAACTCAGAGTGACTTTTTAGGACAGAGTAAGTGACCCATATGACTTCCAAGGCTATGAATCTTTATGAAAGCAGAATTACTGGTGGGTTAGAATTGCTTACCTATCAGTTAGCAGCTGAATACTTTAATCACTGCACCCACAGAGCTCTGTTACATAATTTACTATTGCATCAAATTTTTTATAAATATATCTATTAGGCACAAAGATGCATGCATGGCATGAGCCCAGATTTATATTCTTGATGTGCTTGCAAGTTCCTGAGTAAAGCATTCAACTCTAAACTGAGTTGAAAGATTCCAGTAACAAAGGCATTGACTGCTTAGTGGTATTTCATGAATCCCTATTGTGAGAAAGATATTTATGAATAGTTTGAATTCCTTTTTTACATCACTCCTTTGAGTAACAGGCAGGAAGCAGGAAGCCAGGTATCCAGGCTGGATACAGGTAAGGGGAAGAGAATCAACAACTAAGCACAACCAGGCTTCTTAGTGGGTAGCCAGAGTGGATGGCTGTAACAGGTACAGGGAAGGCCAGAAAGGGGCAGCGTGGTTTTGAAACAGCTAAGGGAGGTGAATTTGTCTGTCAGATTGTCCTACTATGGTGGCTTGTATACTTGTATGAGGCTGGAGACTGTGCCACCGATTTTTCAAGAGCCAGCAGGGTTGCTAATGGTGGATGGGTTTCAGCAGAGCTTCCAGACTGAGACAGACTTAGAAGAAGGAAGAAGGCATCCAGTTCTCAAAGAATTGGCCAGTGAAAACCTTATGAATAGCAGTGAAACACTGTCTGATATATTACTGGACAACTTTATGAATAGCCCTGAAACATTGTCTGATACAGTGCCAGAAGAAGAGCCCCTCAGGTCAGAAAATACTTGAAATACTATTGGGAAAGAGCTGTCTCATCAGAGTAGAACCAACCTTAATGATATGGATGAAGTAGAGCTTTTGAGACCTCCATTTGCTGATGTGGTATGATTCAAAATGAGAAGAAACAGCCATAAGCATCTATTAATAATTGGAGCATAGAATGGAGAAGTAAGAATTTAGGAAAATTGGGAGTTGTCAAACATGAAATGGAATGCAAAAAGACTTATCCTAGGCATTAGTGAGCCAAAATGGAATGGTTTTGGCCATTTTGAATCAGACAATCATATGATCTACTGTGCTGGGAATGACTAATTGAAGAGGAATGGCATGGCACTCATAATCACAGAGAATGTTTCAATATCTGTCCTGAAGTACTATGCTGTCAATGATAGGATAATATTCAAATCTCTAGAAGGAAGACCAATTAAAACTAGTATTACTCAAATTTACTCACCCACCACCAAAGCCAAAGATGAGGAAATTGAAGATTTTTACCAACTCCTGCAGTCTGAAATTAAAAGAACATGCAATCAAGATGTGCTAATTATCACTGGTGATTGGAATGCAAAAGTTGGAAACACAGCAGAATCATTGGTAGATGGGAAATTTGGCCTTGATGATAGAATTAATGCTGGAGATCACATGATATATTTTTCCAAGACCAATTACTTATTCATTGCAAATACCTTTTTTTAAAAACACAAATGTCAGCTATACATGTGGACTACACCAGACGGAGTACACAGTAATCTGATTGACTACATCTGTGGCAAGAGGTTATGGAACAACCTCAATAGCAGCAACCAAAACAAGGCCAGGAGCTGACTGTGGAACAGACCATCAGCTGTTCATATGCAAGTTCAACTTGAAGTTGAAGAAAATTAAAACAAGTCCATGAGACTTCCAGTAAGATGGAGGAATGGGCAGACAAGCAACACAGACCTGCTTAAACAAAGAAAAAGAAAAAAACAATTGACAGAGATACAGAACATAATCTTGGAGCCCTGAGCTTTGAAAGGAACTATACAGAAGTGGATTAGGCACCAAATAGTGGAAAAACCTGAACAAAAATTCTGAGTATGGAGATAGTCGGAGCTGCAGACTGTCAGCTGCTCTGCTGGGACCAACAGCCTGAATATTTCCAAGTAATGTTGAGACCTGAGAATTGACCTAAAGATCAGCCCTGGTCACCAAGGACTGTAGGGATGACTGCGATGGTGGCCTATGACTAGGAAGGGAAACAGCAAGGAAGAAGACAATCTGAGCTGTTGACTTTCCACTGTCTGGAGGGCGCAGCCATTTTTATTTTTTACACATGGCAGCCATTTTCGATATTTAAAGTGACCAAAGGCACATCCATTGTTAATGTTTACAAACAGAGGCCATTTTGGATATTTAAAGTGACTGAGGGAGCAGCCATTTTGAATCTTTACAAGTGGAAACCATTTTGGATTTTTAAGTGATAACATTCTCATTCAGATACCAGGAACATAAGAATAGCCTCTATTTTCCAAAGTCAACAGGGATATACAAGAGGCTGACAGCAGGAAAGGAGACAGGTGGTGAGTGTATAAGTGCTGCAAACTAGTGAATAGAGGGGCATGGCACAGTACACTGCTTGTATAGATAACACACAAACAAAACAAAGAAAATGAAAATTGTGGACAAGTCACTTCAGCATACAATCACCAATTAAATATAAACACAAAAAAATCGCAATGCCTTGAAAACAACAGAACATCGCAGTCCACACGAAGAGGCAAGATAAAGCAGGAGAAACGAGGGACTAGGATACAGACCCAAAACACATCCCTGAGGAAGACACAGCATTGGAATGCCCTGGTAAGGAATTCAAAAGAATTATATTTAGGTATCATCAAAGTATTGAGAGGCAATACTTTGAAGGGAAACACAAGATCAAGGGAAACACAGACAAAATCCTAGAGAAATTATGGAAGAGAACACAAGAACAAAATGACAAAATAAATGAAAAATTAGAAATAATTCAAAATCCACAGAGAGAAATCCAGAAGATTAATACTAAATTGTCAGAAATAGATAACACATTGAAAAGGCAAAGGACTAGAAATGATGCAATGGAATATGAAATTAATGAGATTAAAGACAAATAGCTGAATATTTCTTTGGAAAGAGATCAATCAGAAAAAAAGACCAGAACAAAATGAAGAAAACCTAAGCTTCATGTGGGATACAATCAAAAGGAATAACTTATGTGTCATTGGAATTACAAAATAGGAAGAGAAAAAGAAACCCACTGAGAAAATTGTACAAGATTTATTGGAAAAGAACTTCCCTGAATACGACGAAAGATGAGAATATATCCAAACAGAATAGACCCAAAAGAAAATCACCAAGGCATATCATCATCAAACTGATGAAAATCAATGACAAAGAAAGAATCATGAGAGCAGCATGGGAAAAATGAAAAGTTACCTACTAGGGGCAACTAATAAGTTGCTCGGATTTCTCGGCTGAAATCATGCAGGCAAAAAGACAATGGGATGGTATAAATAAAACCCTGAAAGAGAAAAATTTCCAACCAAGAATTATGTACCCAGCAAAATTGTCCCTCAAATATAATGGTGAAATTAGGAAATTTCTAGATAAGCACAAATTAAGGAAATTTGTTAAAACCAGACCAACCTTACAAAAGATGTTAAAGGGAGCCCTTTGCACAGAGAAGAAACAACAACTGACTATTAAAATACATGATGGTACAGCCCAGAAACCAACCCAGCCATGGAAATATTCAAAATAAATAAGCCTACAAAATTGTAAACAGGGACAAGAAGACATCAATTGATGAATGAGGACAACTACAAACCAAATAGAGGGAAAAATAATTGTGTCTTTACATAACTTCTAGATGGTAGGGAAGTCAAGACAACTACAAGAAGGCATGGACTGTTCTAAATTTGAGAAGAAAATTATAAATCAAAGGGTAACCTCAAAGAAAAATGATAAACCTTCACATCAAAATAAAAGAGAGGGCAAGCATAAATATTTAACAAATACTAAAACAGTAACAATAAAACGATAGGGAGGCAAACTTTTCTGTCAGTTTGTCCTACCATGGTGACATGTTGATGTGACTTTTGCAGCTGAGACACTGGTGTTTCCAACCCAGCGGGATGCACATGGTGCACAGGTATCATTCCAGCTACAGACTGAGACAGACTAGGAAGAAGGAAGAGGCCTTCCACTTCTCAAAGAATTGGCCAGGGAAAACCTTATTAATAGCAAAGAAACACTGTTTGATACTTTACCACACAAATTTATGAATAGTCTGGTTAGGTTAGAAGGCTCTCAAAATAGGACAGGGAAAGACCTGCATCATCTGAGTAAACCCAGCCTTACTCCTATGGATAAGGTAAAGCTTTTGAGACGTCCATTTGCTGATGTGGCACCACTCAAATTGAAGAGAAACAGCTGCAGACATCCATTAATCATCGCAACAGGGAATGTACGAAGTATGAATCTAGGAAAATTGGAAGTTGTCAAAAAGGAAATGGAACGCATACAGATTGATATCCTTGCCATTAGTCAGCTGAAATGGACTGGTTTTGGCCATTTTGAATCAGACAACCATGTGATCTACTATGCTGGGAATGATAGTTTGAAGAGGAATGGTGTGGCATTCATCAACACAAAGCATGTTTCAAGATCTGTCCTGAAGTACAATGCTGTCAGTGATAG
>NW_006922113.1:361824-363074 GCF_000298275.1 Orycteropus afer afer | reverse complement strand
TACAAGGAAGACCCATTAATACGACTATTATTCAAATTTATGCCCCAACCACCAAAGCCAAAGATGAGGAAATTGAAGATTTTTATCAAATTCTGCAGTCTGAAATTGACTGAACATGCAATCAGGATGTGTTAATTACCACTGGTGTCTGGAATGCAAAAGTTGGCAACAAAGAAGAATCACCAGTAGTTGGAAAATTTGGCCTCAGTGACAGAAATAATGCTGGAACTCGTATGGTAGAATTTTGCAAGACCAACAACTTGTTCATTGCAAACACCTTTTTCAACAACACAAATGGTGGCTCTATATGTGGACTTCACCAGATGGAACACACAGGAATCAGATTGACTACATCTGTGGCACGAGGCAGTGGAAAAGGTCAATATCTTCAGCCAAAATCAGGCTGATTGTGGAACAGACCATCAACTGCTCATATGCAACTTCAAATTGAAGTTGAAGTCAATTAAAATAAGTATAAGACAGCCAAAATATGATCTTGAATATATCCTTCTTGAATTTAGAGACTATCTAAGGAATAGATTTGATGCATTGAACACCAACGACCAAAAAACAGAAGAATTGTGGGAGGATGTCAAGAACTTTATCCATGAAGAAAGCAAGAGATCACTAAAAAGACGAGAAAGAAAGAGAAGACCAAAATGGATGATGGAAGAGGCTCTGAAATTTGCCCTTGAGCGGAGAGATGCTAAAGCCAATGGAAGAAATGACAAGATAAGAGAGCTGAACAGAAGATTTCAAAGAGCAGCTCGAGCAGGCAAAACCAATTACTCTAAAGAAATGTGCAAAGATCTGCAGTTTGAAAACCAAAAGGGAAGAACATACTCAGCATTTCTCAAGCTGAAAGAATTGAAGAAAAAATTTAAGCCTCGAGTTGCAATATTGACCAATTCTATGGGCAAAATATTGAATAATGTAGGAAACATCAAGAGAAGATGGCAGTTATACACAGAATCACTATACCAAAAGGAACTGGTTGATCTTCATCAATTTCAGGAAGTGACATATGATCTAGAACCAAGGGTACTGGAGGAGGAAGTCAAAGCTCCAATGAAAGAATTGACAAAGAACAAGGCTCCAGGAATTGACAGAATATCTATTGAGATATTTCAACAAATAGATGCCCCATTGGAGACACTCACTCGGTTATGCCAAGAGATTTGGAAGACAGCTACCTGGCCAACTGACTGGAAGAGATCCATATTTGTACCCATTCCAAAGAAAGGTGATCC
>NW_006922113.1:355852-360569 GCF_000298275.1 Orycteropus afer afer | reverse complement strand
AAAAAAAAAAACAATAACAACAATGGAAGTGATAACATGACTCATAAACAAAATAAGCTCATCATAGAAAAGTGTATGGAACAAAGAGATTGACACCATGAAAAAGCACATAACAAAAATGACAGCAACAAATTCATATTTTCTGATTACATTACATACCTGGCAAGAGACTTATTCTAAGATTTATAGAAAACTTTAATGCCTCAATACCAAAGGAATTTACAATTCAATTGAAAAATGGGCAGGAGACATGAATAGACACTTCACAAAGGAGGATATGCAGGTAGCCAACTAACACATGAAGAGATGCTCACAATCATTGGCCATCAGAGAGATACAACTCAAAACAACAATGAGTTACAGTCTCACCCCAGCAATGATGGTAAGGTTTGACAAGACAGAAAATAACAAATGCTGGCAAGGATATAGAGACATTGGAACTCTCATACACTGCTGGTGGGACTGTGAAGTGATACGACCACTGTGGAAAGCAATATGGCGATTCCTTAGAAAGCTGGATTTGGAAATACCATTTGACCCAGCAATCCCATTACTAGGTATGTATAACAGAAAGGTGAGAGCCAGGACAGGAACAGATAGATGCATGCTCATGTTCATCACAGCACTATTTACAATGGCAAAAAGATGGAAACAACCTGTGTGCCCATCAGTGGAAGAGTGGATAACCATACAATGCTACATACATATAATGAAATGCTATGCAGCACTAAAGAATAATGTAGAGTCTGTGAAACATCACAAAATATGGATGAACTTGGAGGACATTATGCTGAGTGAAATAAGTAAATCACAGAAGGACAAATATATTATTAGTTCATTTTTGTGGAGGGTCAAGGAAAGGTTTATATATAAAGGGAAACTTTCTTTGTTGATTGCCAAGGGTGGGTGGGGAGTGGAGGGAACACTGCAAAACAAAAGAAAAGAAAAATGCATTGGCCCATGTCACTTTAGTTTTGTGTATTTCACTGTACATAAATTATATTTCAATAAAATGCATTAAAAATGTAAAATGAAATAAAAACAAGTCCATGAGAGCAAATATATGACCTTGAATATATTCTTCCTAAATTTAGAGACCATCTAAAGAATAGATTGGTACAGTGAGCACCAATGACCTAAAACCAGAGGAATTTCTTGGATGACATCAAGAACAACATCCATGAAGAAAACAAAAGGTCATTAAAAAAACTGGAAAGGAAGAAAAGACCAAAATGGATGTCACAAGAGACTCTGAAACTTGCCTTTCAGTGAAGAGTAGCTAAACCGATAGGAAGAAATTACAAGAAAGAAGAGCTCAAGAGAAGATTTCAAAAAGCAGCATGAGAAGATAAAGTCAATTATTATAATGAAATGGGAAAAAACCTGGAATTAGAATACCAAAAGGGAAGAATGTGCTTGACATTTCTCAAGCTGAAAGAGCTGAAAAAAAAAAAAAAAAAAAAAAAAATTCAAGCCTCAAGTTGAAATATTGAAAGACTCTATGAGCAAAACACAGAATAATGCAGGAACCATCAAAAGAAGATGGAAGGAATATACAGAGTCATTGTACCAAAAAGTACTGGTCAATCTTCATCCATTTCAGGAGGTGGCATATATTCAAGAACCAGTGGAATTGAAGGCAGAAGTTGAAACTGCACTGAAGGAATTGGTGAAGAAAAAGACCCCAGGAATTGATGTAATACTCACTGAGATGTTCAACAAACAGATCCCCCACTGGAAGCACTCACTCAGCTGTGTGAAGAGATTTGGAAGACAGCTACCTGGCCAATTGACAGGAAGAGATCCTTATTTGTACCCATTCCAAAGAAAGATGATATCACAGAATGTGGAAATTCTTGAACAATATCATTAATATCACATGCAAGTAAAATCTTACTGAAGATAATTCAAAAATGGTTACAGCAGTATATTGTCAGAGAACCTCCAGAAATGCAACCTGGATTCAGAAGAGGACATGGAATGAGGGATATCATTGCTGGTGTCAGATGGATCTTGACTCAAAGCAAAGAATACCAGAAAGATGTTTACTTGTGTTTTATTGACTATGCAAAATAATTCGATTGTGTGGATCATAACAAATTGTGGATAGTATTGAGAAGAATGGGAACTCCAGAACACTTGATTGTACTCATGAGGAACCTGTACATAGATCAGGAGGCTGCCATTCTAAGAGAACAAAGAAACACTACATGGTTTAAAATCAGAAGGGAGTGCATCAGAGTTGTATCCTTTCACCCTACTTATTCAATCTGTATGCTGAGCAAATAATCTGAGATGCTGGATTATATGAAGAACAGGGCATCAGGACTGGAGGAAGACTAATTAACAACCTGAAATACATTGACAACACAACTTTGCTTGCTGAAAGTGAAGATGACTTGAAGCACTTATTGATGAAGATTGAAGACTACAGTCTGCAGTATGGATTACACCTCAATATAAAGAAAACAAAAATCCTCACAAATGGACCAATAATCAGAATAACGATAAATGGAGAAAATATTGAAGTTTTCAAAGACTTCATGTTACTTGGTTCTACGATTAACACCAATGTAAGTAGTATTCAAAATATCAGATGATGTATCGCACTGGACAAATCTGTTGCAAAAGACCTCTTTCCAGTGCTGAAGAGTAAATGCATCTCCTTGAAGACTAAGGTGTGCCTGACACAAGCCATGATATTTCAATTGCCTTGTATGCATGTGAAAGCTGAACAATGAATACGGAAGACCAAAGAAAAGTCGATGATTTTGAGTTGTGATGTTGGAGAATACTGAAAGTACCATGGACACTTAAAAGAGCTAACAAACATGTCCTGGAAGTAGTGTAGCCTGAATGTTCCTTGGAAGCAAGAATGGCCAGACTTTGTCTCACTCACTTTGGTCATGTTGTCAGAAAGGACCATTCCCTGGAGAAGGATGTCATGCTTGGTAAGGTGGAGGGTTGACAAAAGAGGGGGAGGCCCTCAACAAGAGGAATAGACACAGTGGCTGCAATGATGGCCTCAGGTATAGAAAAGATCATGGAGCTGGGACATAACCAGGCAGTTTTTCGTTCTGCTGTACATGGGCCACTATGAGTCAGAGACTACTTGATGACACCTAACAACAACAACAACCTTTGAGTAAAGACGGAAGTGTTGACTTGAAAACCCACTGTTCTTTCATGTATTCCTATTAGCAGCCACTTAAATGGTATTGATTATACAGAACTATCCATCTATTTCAGCTATTAAAGTTCTTGGAAAAGATTATATGTAAAAAAACAGTTAATAGCAACATTATTTATAACAGTAAATACTGGAAGTGTTTTAAATTTTCATAGCACTTAATGTAGATATTATGCAATCATAAATGCAACAATTATGAAACTATGAAAGAAATATTGAATGTAACAATTTAAAAATTTGAAAATTATAATCTATATGTATAATCAAGGAGCTCTGGTGGTGCAGTGCTTAAGGTATTTGCTAACCTGGAGGTTGGTGGTTCAAATTCATCAGCTGCTCCATGGATGGGAGATGGGTCAATCTACTTCAGTAAAGATTTACTGCCTTGGAAACCCAATATGGGTGGCTATGAGTCAGAATCAACTCTGACTGTGAGTGTGATTTTGAGTTTATATGTATATGTGTGCTTTGTAAATCTCTAATTGTATATATTCAGACATTATATGAAAAGTGAAAAAATTAAAATAAAATATGATTAGAAAAGTGTAAAATTGTACAGAATTTTTTACATTGATAATATCTTAATATTTCAATTATTATATCTCTAGGAAATAATATTATGCATAAAGGACTCACTTTATCCACTGCTACACCAGAGCAAATATAGTTTCATTATTCAAGTCATATGTGCTTGATTGGAGAGTAGAAAATGTAGAAAATATAATTACATGTTGAGTACCTACTATGCGTCAGACATTTTAAAAAGTGACTTAAACATTTATTTCATTTAACTTGCACAATCAGCCTAAAAGTTAGTTGGTGATATTTTCATTTTTAGAAGTTAAGAGAAAACTTGCTAAAATAACTTATTTAATATCTCATAGCTGGCAGAATAGAAATTCAAGCTGAGACATGTCTGACTGTGCTTCCGACTCTACCCAAGTGTCCTTCATTCAGACACAAGGGAAGGTCTTCATAGGACAGTTTTAGATGGCATCTGTGAGGGAAGCTGTTCTGATGAACAATGAGGGGCAATCTGAGGGAAAGGGGGTGATGCCAATGTAAATTTTAACAAATTCAGAATTCTACCATGATTTCAAATATTTTAACTATTGTCGCATGTTGAAATAGCTAACATTATACAAAATCTAAGTAGATATTTTAATTCACCTGTAGTTTAGTTAATCTGAGACAGAAGAAGTCCTTTCTTCTCTCCTGCAGAGAGAGATGTATGAAGCTCAGATTAATTTACTAGCTGGTGCCTCCAGGGAAAAATCCTTAATTTAGTGTTTGGAAGCATGTCTATTTGGAAAGACTATTCATCTATTTCAGAAAGTGGCATATGATCTAGAACCAATGGTAATGAAGGAAAAAGTCAAAGCTGCAATGAAAGAACTGGTGAAGAACAAGGCTTCAGTAATTGATGGCTTACCGATTGAGATATTTCAACAAACAGATGCCCCATTGGAGGCACTCACTCAGTTATGCCAAGAGATTTGGAGGACAGCTACCTGGCCAACTGACTGG
>NW_006922113.1:346078-354322 GCF_000298275.1 Orycteropus afer afer | reverse complement strand
AAAAAAAAAAAAAAAAAGAAAAAACTTTGCACAACCTTCATCTCTCTAGGAATGAAGGCCTTCAGTGTCCGTGAAAATAAGAAATAGAAAGGAGAGGGGAGAAGAGAAGAAATGAAAAAGGAAGAACACCAGGATTCTTTCATATAAATCAGCTGATTCATTGGTGAAAGAGAAAAGCTACTTTCCCCTAATGAGTATGTGAGCTAGACCCTTCAGGTGTGTACTAGTTTCCTATGACTGTGGAAAAAAAATATCACAGATTTGTTGGCTCAAGAAGAGAAATCTATTTCCTCACAGATCTAGAGGCTGGAAGTTAGAATCAGGGTTTCTGCAATGTTCATTTCTTCTTTCCTTTTTTTGAGCTTTTTATTGTGATGGGGTGAAATTTTATAAAAGAGATGTTTTCAATGAACAATTCATACACATTATGTTTTGTGACACTGATTGTATTTCCGACAGTGTAACAGCTCTCCTTCCACTCCCACCCCATGGTTCTCCTTTCCCTGTGTCTTTTTGTCTATGCATCCCTGCCCCCTACATTTTTACCTGCGCAGATGCTGCCCTTCTGATCTCCATTGTTGATTGTTCTAAGAAATGCATAGCCTTGGTGTAGTTGTTCAGCTCATAGGCCTGTCTATTGTTTGGCTGAGAGTTGAGCCACTGAAATGAGTTCAACTCCAGTTTCTAACGGTTATTCAGAGCCATAATCTCAGGGTTTCCACCACTCTCTATCTGATCAGTAAACCTGCTTTTCTCTTTTATTTGTTTATTTACCCTTTGATCCACATCCCCCCCCCCCAATCAAGATTTCCAATTTTGATCCCTTTTCAAATGGTTAACATTGATGGCCTGGCACCATCTAGTTCTTCTGTCTAGGGTAATATAGGCTGAGGTTCTTCAGGTCCATTAGTCCTTTGGATTAACAGTCTCCATGTGTCTTTATTTTTCCTCAATCTTCTTTGATCCAGCTGAGGAGAGACCAATTAAGTTGTGTCTTAGATGGATGTTCACAAGCTTTTAAGACCAGTCTCTACTCACCAAAGTATGATACAGAACACTATTTTTGTATACTATGTTGTGCCAGTTGAACTTAATGTTCACCTGTGGCCATGGTCCCCAGCCTATAGGCTAAGTGACTCACTCCTTCAAGGTGCTTAATTTGGCTAAAAAGTTATGTTAACTTTTCCCCCTCTTATCTTTATACTGCATATGGACACACATATAACATATAACTACCCACTGAGTTAATTCTGACTCATAGCAACCCCCACTGGGTTTCCAAGACTACAAATCTTTACAGAAGTAAGTTATCTCATCCTCCTCCCAGAGAGCATCTGGTGGGTCTGAACTGCCTACCTTCTGGTTAGTAACAAAATGACTTACCCACGATGTCATCAAAGCTTTTTTCATACAAATATATAAGTAAGAATATTGTCTGCCAAACCTATGTATGGTTTTAGGTAAATACTCCCATTCACCTATCTATATTTGATCTTCTTGCCTGCTTACATATTTAACATCCATAGATTAGTGCTTGCCATTACTGATAGTGCAGTATTGTGCATGCAATAGTATTTACTTCTGTTGTCTGTACCTCTTATGCATCTGTCTGTGCCTTTATTTTCTTTATTGATATTGTGCTAATCACACACTCTTGTTGTATGTTTTTTCTTTCATTCATATCAAGACCTGTCTCTTAAATATCCATTTATTTTCCCTGCGTTTCACTCCCCTGCCTTCTCTTGTAACCAACAAAGAAATTTCTCTTCCCTGTGTAAATTTCTTTGAATTGTTATAATAACAGACTCATACAATATTTGTCCTTCTGTATTCCACTTATTTCACTCAGCAAAATGTCCTCCTGAACATGGGTGTGCAGATATTTACTCACATGCCAGATCTCCACACTTTAAGATATATTCCTAGTAGTGGGATTACTAGATCAAATAGTATTTCTATTTCCAAATTTTAAGGAAGTGCCAAGCTGTTTTCCACAGTGGTTTACCATTTTACTGTCCCATAAGCAGTGTAGGAAAGTTTCAATCTCTTCATACTCTCGCCAGCATTTGTTGTTTCCTATCTTATTGAACTTTGCTATTATCACTGGAGTGAGATGATACCTAGTTGCTGATTTGCATTTCTGTAATGGCTAATGATCATGAGCATTTCTTCATGTGTTTGTTCACAGCCCAAATTTCTTCTTTGGTGAAGTGTCTGTTCATATCCTTTGTCCATTTTTAAATTTGATTGTTTTCTTTATGTTGTGGTGTTGAAGTTTGCCATAAATTTTAGAGGTAAGTTCCTTGTTTGATATGTCACTACCAAGTATTTTTTTCTCAATCTGTAAGTTCTCTTTTTACTCTTTTGGAGAAGTATTTTGATGGACATAGAATTTAATTTTTAGAAGGTACCAGTCATCAGGGAGCTCTGGTGGTGTAGTGCATGAGACATTTGACTGCTAACCATAAGGCCAGCGGTTCAAACCCACTAGCCACTCCTTGGAAGGAATATTGGGCAATCTACTTCCGTATTTCTCCTCAGCTGTTTGTACATTTTGGGTTATGTTTGATAATCTATTTATGCCATGAATTAGAGTACCTAAGTAGGTCCCTAATATATCATTGATGAACTTTATAGTTCTGGGTTTTAAATTTAGGTCTTTGATCCATCTTAAGTTCATTTTTGTCTAAGGTGTAGGATATATTTCTTGTTTCATTTTTCTGAAAAGGGTTATCCAGTCTTGCCAGCACCATTTATTAAAGAGACAATCTCTTGTCCATTAAATGGATTTTAACCCTGTGTCAAAAATCAGCTATCCATAAGTTTGTAGACTATTTCTGGATTCTTGGTTATGTCACACTGGTCTATGTGGCAATCATTGCACCAATACCAGGCTATTTTGACTAAAATGAAAGGTTTCGAGATTGGGGAGTGTGAGACCTCCTACTTTATTTTTCTTCTTCAGTAATTCTCTCTTTATCTGTATATAGATATCTTTCTATATAAAATTAGTAATTGTTTTTTTTCACATTCTTAAAGAATGTTTATGGAATTTGGATTGGAATTGCATTGATTCTATATATTGCTTTGGGTAATATTGACACTTGCACAAAGTTCAGTCTTTCTATCTTGAAGCAAGAAAAATTCTTCCATTTAGGTAGGTCTCCTGTAGTCTTTGTAGTAGTGTTTTGAAGATTTCTTTGCATAGCTTTTTGTGCTCATGTAAGATTTACTCCTAAGTATTTTATATTTTTGGTATCTATTATAAATTGTGTTGTTTTCCTTATTTCCCTTTCTGAGTTCTCATTATTAATGCAGAGGGATCCAACTGATTTTTGTAAGTTGATCTTGTATCCTGCCACTTTGCTGAATCTTTCAATTAGTTCTAGAGTTTCTTGGTTTTTCTACGTATAGGATTGTGTCATCTGCAAAGAGAGGTAGTTTTACCTCTTTTTTGCTACTTTGGATGCCTTTTATTTCTCTCTCTTGCCTTACTGCCTTGGCTTAGAGTTTCCATACAGTGTTGAATGGAAGTGGGATAGAGGGCATCCTTGTCAAGTTTCTGTTTGCTAAGTATGGTTGTTAAGGTTGTGTGTCAACTTGGCTGGGCCATGGTTTTGAGTGTCTGGCTAGCTGTATGTAATTATTATCCATGATGAGATTGTAATGACTTCCATGTGGAATCTGCTTTAAGAAGCTAAGTAGTTGCTTTCAGAGTATAGCCTGCTTCTAGTATATAAGGAGAAGCCTTGAAAATGGTCTCTAGCTTTTGATACATCTGGATTTTGTATTGGATCTATCTTCCTCTCAGTGGCCTGCCATGTTGCTAACCAATCTAGGGATTGTTTTTGTACTTGAACTGATGGCCTGCTGTGTTTCCTGCTAGTCTTGGGATTGTGACATTTTACTTGTTAATATTGGGTTTGTCAGCCTTGGTAGCCAGCAGCTGTGTGAGTCAGATATAACCTCCAGTTCTAGTGGACCTGGAACAGGAGGCAGAGATGAAGCCTAAGGTCAAGGGGCCTTCATCCATCCTAGAGCTGGCGTTTTGAACTTGCATTTCTAGTCTTCTAAACTGTAAGCAAATAAATCCATTTATTAAAGCCATCCACTTGCAGTAAGTCTGTTAGGGCAGCACTATCGAACTGAGACAGAATTTAGAACAGTACCCAGAGAGTGGGAACAGCTCTAAAATATACCTAAAATGTGGACGTTAGGAGCTCTGGTAGCATAGTGCCTAAGGCACTTGACTGCTAACCAGGAGGCTGGCGGTTCAAAATCCACCAGCCACTCCTCGGAAGAAAGGTTGGGCATTCCTACTTCCGTAGTGATGCTGCCTCGGAAACCCAAGGAGGGGTCGCTATGAGTTGGGGCTGACTCGATGGCAAATAACAACAACAACAACAAAATGTGGACGCAGGAATGGAGTATGTCCTTGGACCCAAGATGCTTGTGCTGAGACCATTACAGAGGGACTAGCAGAGATGCCAGCAGAGAGATAGCAGCAGCAGAGCAGAAAAACCAGCATGAGACAGGACCTGCCAACTCATGGAGCATGACAGTTGAATGCCTTTGGGTAGGAGGCTTCCTAGTGATGGGTTGCCTTAGGGCTGTAATTGATAGAGTCTGACATGAGATGAAGCAAGTTGCAGGCTTACCAGCCCATAGATTGAAAAAGCTGAATGCCTTTGGTCCAGAATCTTCCTGGTGGAGAGGATTGCCTTTGGACATTAACTGGCCGAAACTGAGAGACCAACAAAATGGGTAGCAGGCTGCCTCAGACTCAAAGGGTAGAATTATGGCCTCTGAAAATAGAACCACCACAGCCTCTTAGATTACAAAGATAAAGATCTTCACCAACTTGGTTCTGAAGTTTGAGGTTACTGGACATGAGTGCCAGTGGGATGGGGCCATATCTGCTGACCAAAAATAAGGGGATGGGGCTGCTATGCCCAAGAGGCAGAAGAATGGGACCTGCCAGGCCAAGGAGGTGAGACTGCTACTCAGATAGACTAGGAGACTTGGGTCACCCAAAAATGGAGATCTTTACTGGTGCTAAGTTGACAAGGAGTGGAAATGTGGTAGTTAAGGTTTTGTGTCAACTGGCTATGCTGTGGTTTTGAGTGGCTGGTCAGCTGTATGTAGTTATTCTCCATGATGAATTCGTAAACACTTTCATGGTGAAATCTGCTGTGAGAAGCTAAGTTGTCCTTGGGGTGTGGCCTGCTTCTTCCAGTATATAAGGAGAAGCATTTTTTTTTTTTTTTTTTAATTGGGCTAAGAGCTGGCCCCTGGGAGTACATTTTATTCCGGGCACAGAATGTATTCCAGGGCCATAGTATTGGGGGTCTCACCAGAATTCATCTGACCAGTAATTCTGGCCATTATTGAGTTTTTGGATTTTGTTACACATTTTTGCTCCTACTCTATCCAGGATCTCCAGATTTGATCCCTTCCTGGGTGGTTGGCATTGGTAGCCAGGCACTACCTAATATTTCTGGTCTTGAGGGCCATCGTGTCCTATGACTGATTGCTTCTAAATGCATTTTTTTTTTTTTTTTTGCATTCTTTTTCACTTCTGATGCTAGGAGAACAATGGCTGCACCTTAGATGGCCGCTTGACAGCTTTTAAGACCCCAGTCGCTACTCACCAATGGAGGATGTGGAGCAAGGCTTTTATGAATTTTGTTGTGGCAATTGAGTCTGGTTTCCCCCTGTACTGTAGCCCTGAGATGGTAGATCTTGTGGATCTCTCTCTCACAGTGTCTGGTTGTCTGTGAGGGATTACTCTGTGTCTAAGTTGTTGTCCTTGGGGTGTGACCTGTTTCCAGTATATAAGGAGAAGCTTTAAGAAAAGTTTCTAGATTTTGGCACATTTGGATCCTGTATTGGTCCAAATCTTCATCAGTGGCCTGCCATGTTGCCTGTTAATCTTGGGACTGTCCCATTTTACCCGTCAATCTTGGTTTTGTCAGCCTCAGATTTGAGTTTCTCTCCATTGAGCATAAACAGCAAAGCTGTTGGCTTTGCATACATGCAATTTATTATGTTGAGAAATTTCTCTTCTATTCCTATTTTGCTGAGACTTTTTATCAGGAATGAACGCTGGATTTTATCAAATGCCTTTTCTGCAATGATTTATATGATAATACGGTCTTTTTCCTTTGTTTTATTTATGTGATGGATTACTGTGATTGTTTTTCTAATGTTGAATCATCCTTACATACCTGGTATGAATTCCCTTGGTTATAGTGTATCATTTTATTGATATATTGTTGGATTCTATGATGATCATTTTGTTGAAGATTTTGTGTCTATATTCATAAGGGATATTGGTGTGTAGTATTACTTTTTAGTGGTGTCCTTGCCTGGATTTAGTATCAGGGTTATGCTTGCTTCATACATTGAATTTTGGAGTATCCCATCCTTGTCTATGTTGTGAAAGAGCTTGAACAGGATAGATGTCTCCTCTCCTCTGAACATTTGATAGAATTCTCCAGTGAAGCCATCTGGGCCAAGATGTTTTTGGTGGGGAGATTTTCTTTATGACCTGCTCAATTTCTTCCTTTGTTATAGGTCTGTTCAAATTTACTATTTCACTCTTTGCTAGTTTAGGTAGGTTTTGTGTTTCTAAAAATTTGCCCATTTCTTCTATATTTTCAAAATTGTACTATTCTGTTATTATCCTTTTTATTTCAATTGGTTCTGTTACGATGTCACCCATTTAATTAATTATTTGTGTTGCTTGCATCTTCTTTTTCTTTTCTTCAGTTAAATTTGCAAGTGGTTTGTCGATTTTGATAATCTTTTCAAAGAATCAACTTCTAGTCTTGTTTATTTTTTCTCTGGTTTTTGCATTTTCTGCTTCATTTATTTCTGGTCTGCTCTTCATTATTTGCTTTTTCCTGGAGACTGTAGGTTTCTTTTTTTGCTCTTTTTCTAATTGTTGGAATTGTTGAGTTTAGGTATTGATTTCAGTTCTTTCACCATTTTTGAAGTGTGCATCACTGAAATACTCATTGAAGTACTGCTTTCACTGTGTCACCATGTCCCAAAGTTTTGCTAAGTTGTGTTTTCATTCTCCCTTGTTTCTAGGGAATTTTTTCCCCCACACTTCTCTTCTTTCCCATGGGTTCTTGTGCAGGGTGTTATTCAGTTTCCATGTACTTGATATTTTTCTACTGGTCTTCCTATTTTTGATTTCTAATTTTATACAGTTGTCATTCAAGAAGATGCTTTGTAGTATTTCAATGTTTTTAAATTTATTGAGGCTTTATTTGTGGCCTAACATTTAGTCTACTGTGATTATGTTCCACATGCACTGGAAAAGAATATGTTTCATGCTTTTCATGGGTCAGTTACCCAGAGTATGTCAATGAGGTCAAGTTGCTTGTTTGTGTTGTTGAGATCTTCCGTATCTTTGTTGAGGTTTTTTCTTATTAGTCTCTCCTTCCTAGAAGTAACATGTTAAAGTTTCTTATTGCTATTGTCTATTGTCTTAAATCATCTATTCCTCCAATTCAGTTAATTTTTGCTTTGTATTTTGAAACTGTTCCATTGAGTGCATAAACATTTATTATAGATATGTCCTCTTCATCTTTTAATCCTTTTATTATCCATTCCTTGTCCCTTATGCTGGATTTGCCTTGAAGCCTATTTTTACCAGAAATTAATATATCCCCTCATGCCCTTTTTTGGTTGTCATTAATTTTATGCATTTTTTTCCCAACCCTTGATTTTTAATTTATTTTGGTCTTTCTGTCTAAGGTTAGTCTTTTGTAGGCAGGATATTAATTAACAGCCCCAGGGTTACAGGTGAAGAGAGACAACTCAGGGATGCTGGAAGTAGCAAGCAGGAAGAGCAGGAGAAAGGGGATTAAAAGCCAGGAAGCCAGAGAGAAGAGCAGTCAGCTGAAGGGATTAGGTGACGAGAGGAAAATTAGGCCCACCCAGAGTAGCAGGCCAGAAGAGCAGGAGAAAAGGGATAAAAAGCCAGGAACACGGACATAGGAGCAGTCAGCCCCAGGGACAACTCAGGGACGCACAAAACAGCAGGGCAGAAGAGCAGGAGAAACAGGATTAAAAGCCAGGAAGCCAGACAGAGGTACAGTTAGCCACAGGGACCCAGTTTGGGGTGATACAAGAGGTCTCCAACAGCAAGACAAACTTGTCTGTCGGTTTGTCCTACTGTGGCGACATGTAGACTTGAGTTTTGAGGCTGAGCCTCTGGTGTTTAAAACCCAG
>NW_006922113.1:331759-343227 GCF_000298275.1 Orycteropus afer afer | reverse complement strand
GAAGCAAGAATGGCCAGACTTCGTCTCACCTATTTTCGTCATGTTGTCAGAAGGGACCATTCCCTGGAGAAGGATGTCATGCTTGGTAGGGTGGAAGGTCGACGAAAGAGGGGGAGGCCTTCAACGAGATGGATTGACATGGTGGCTGCGATAATGGGCTCAAGTATAGCAGGGATTGTGTGGCTGGCACAGGATCAGGCAGTGTTTCGTTCTGCTGTGCATGGGGTCACTATGAGTAGGAAACAACTCGACGACACTTAACAACAACAACAACATATTGATGGGTCTTGTTTTCTTTTCCAATTGGCCACTCTCTTTCTCTTGACTAATACATTTAATCCATTCCCATGTAGCCTGGTTAATTATATGTATGACTTTACTACTGCAATTCTTTTATTTTTTTTTTTTTGTTGTGGTGGTGGTGGTGGTGGTGGTGCTGATGGTTTATTTGTTCCAAATATTTTTCTGCGCTGTGTTAATTTTGTTATCAAGTTTTCTTTCCCTTTTCTTCTTTATTGTTAATTCATTAAATCCTCGTTATTTTCTTTTTTCTTGTCTGATTAGAAAGTTTTTAAATTTCCTTTATGATTACCTGTAGTAAATTATTTTCTCCCAAAGTCTGAAATATTCTATTCTATATTGACATCATTCTGACTTCCTCTCCACATGGAAGTTTTGTAATTATAATATTTATTTCTCCCTCTATTTACTTTGCAGTTGATATTTTTTAGAGATTTACTGCTCTGGTTCTCTATTTTCCTTTTGGTAAGCTAATTTTAGGCTTGAGAATTCTTTTCCTGAGGTGATTTCTAGGTGGTGTTGGTGCATGTCTTTATCTTAAATTGTTGCTTTCTGTTGTTACTTTTCTGTGCAAAGGACACCTGTTTGCCTTTCTAAAAGGGTTGGTTTGTTTTTTACATATTCCCTTAATTTCTGTTTGTCCAGGAATGTCCTAATTTTCCCATCATAATTAAGGGACAGTTTTGCCTGATATGTCTTTCTTGGTTGGCAATTTTTCCTTCAACATTTTGCATATGTCATCCTATTGCCTTATTGCTTGCATGATTTCTGTTGAGAAATTAGACCTTAGTTTTATTGGTTGCTGCTTGTAGGTAACATTTCATTTCTCCGATGCTGCATCCAGGAGTCTTTCTTTGTCTTTGTTGTTGGAAAGTTTAGCTATTGTATGTTTTATTGACTTTCTCTTGAAGTCTATCCTGTTTGGGATTCATAGAGCTTCTTGGATGAATATCTTTTCATCTTTCATATTTGAAAATTAATCACCAAAGAAAGTCAACTGTCTCACTCATCTGGATATATCAAAACAAAGCAAAACAAAAACCAGGAAGAAATAAACATACACACAATCAACAAATTAAACATAACTTCAAAATGTCTTAGAGAAACAGATAACTTCCTGCTAGCAAATCTTTAACAATTTTCTTTTTTTTTTAACTTTTACCTCCTTTTGTTATGGAATTCCAATCAGACATATATTATTTCTTTAGATATGATTCCATATAACCCTTAAGTTTTCTTCATTTCCTTACATTCCATTTTCTGATTTTTTCCTCATATAATTTGATGTCAAGGGATTTGTCTAAAAGCTTGGGTATGCATTCCTAAGCCAGTTTGATACCACTAATTTATCCCTCTAATGTGTTAATGTATTTCTGTAATTTCAGTATTCATCTTCTGAATATCTAATTGCTGTTTTTGTATGAATTCTTATTAACTATTATTTTCTCATTTTTTTTTTTTATGATTTCCCTGAATTCTTCAAGTGTATTGTCTGTCTTTTCCTTGTGTATGTTTATGGTTTCCCTGAGGTCTTGGAAGATATATATAGATATATAGATATATAGATATAGATATAGATATAGATATAGATATAGATATATATACACACACACACACACACACACACACATCTCCTTACCAGGTAGTTCTATCAACTGTTCTTTCTTGGGGAGATTTCCTAGTTCTTTTTTCTGCTCATTTGCTTCTGCTATCTGGTCCTATTTCTTGGTTTGATTTGAAGTTATCTGTTTGTCTGAGACATTTTGAAGTTGTTTTTAATTTGTTGATTGTGTGTAGGTTTATTTCTTCCTGGTTTTTATTTTTCTTTGTTTCAATATATCCAGATGAGTGGGACAGTTGACCTTCTTTGGTGGTTAATTTGATAGCACTGGAGCACTCCCCAACTGCCTCCAGGTTGGTGGAATAACCAGTGAGAACAATGGTGTAGATCTTTGTCATGAAGAGGATCTGCAATAGGGATGAGCAGATATTGTTCATGGTCTGTCATTAATCCAGTGGTACAGGAGATGATAGCAATGCTTATCACTTGGGTGAAGTGGTTGGTACAGTAGATGTGGCTGACTTGTGGAGAGTTAATGGCCTCTTTCTGTTGGATGAGGCAAGAAAAGAAAAATGGAAAGGAGGAGAAAAGAAGAGAAAGGGAAAAAGATAATAAAAATCAAAGATAAAAAATATATAAAGAAAAAGGGGTTTTGTTAAACTGAAAGATTGGCATAAGTGTAAGAAGATGAAGAGGAAGAAGCAAAAGTAAACAGATAAAAAGGAAGAAAACCTGGGAATGAGGGAAGGAGAAAAATAAGAGGGAAATAAAGAAACTGAAGAGGAGGGACTTTTGTAATTATGGTCGGCTGGCAGCCCTAGAGAAGGTGGATATGGTGGAAACCACTGATTCATTGAAATGTGTGCCTGAAGATTGAAAAGAGCATGGCACGAGTGGTCTTCTCTAATAGAAAAGACCACAGGTGTATGCCTTTTGTGTTCAATGTAAGAATTATCAGCCAGTGATGTATGCAGAGGAAGGGGTAGCTGCAGCCTCTAGGTCTTTCTGTTTGGAATGGATTGCTGCAGGTAGCGATGGAACTACCTTGGCTACTGGCTTGGTGATGATGAAGAGAGATATTGCCCCTATTACAGAGAAAGTGTATTTTTTGGAGTGGGAATTGTGGATCACCAGTCATGATTCACTAGCTTGGGACTGGCACCCTTCTGGGCATATACAGAATTTATCCAACTCCTGCCTGGATTCAAGTGAAATGCCACCTGTTAATCTCTTCTGTAACCACCCCAAAGTAGTCCTTTCTGTTAACAGAGGTGGGATGGCCTGCCACAAATGAACCCCTCTGAGAGAAGCTATTGCTGACTTGTGCCTCTTTCATTCAGTATGAAAAAGTTCTCTCAGTCCCTTAGGCACTCAGCAAGCAAGTTTCAGTCCCTGACTTACTCTGCTAAAGATAGAGGTGTCCCCAGGGGTTGGGGTTATTGAAGGTGGAGGTTCTCTATTCACTGAGTCTGTGGCTGTGGAAAGAGTATTTACCTCCACGTGCAGTGAAGGTGTATGTTTGTTAGATCAGAAAGCAGAGTGTATCCCTTCTATCTTGATTCCCTGTCATGGGTGTGTCACCTTTCTAGGTATACACAGTTGTTTATCCAATTCTTGCCCAGATTCAATTGAGCAAGAGATTGTCCCAAGCCCAGTTTCTTCAACAACCCCAATATAGGCCTTTCATTAGACCAAATCCAGCTTCTACTAGTGGTGAGTTATTTGACTCCCCTTTTTGCTCCCTACTCTCTGGTGACATAGTGCTTAAGGCACTTAACTGCTAACCAGAAGGCTGGTGGTTCAAATCTACCAGCCACTCCTCAGAAGGAAGATTGGGCAATCTACTTCATAGAGATACTGCTTCAAAAACCCAAGGAGGATTCTGGAGGGTTCTGTGAGTCAGGATCAACTACACGCAGTGAGGTTTTTTTTTTTTTTTTTTCACTCTCTCTGTGGCTTCCTATGCCACTGCAACTCTAACTCATTTCCCTGTGTATTCCTATTCCAGCTCCTGCACATCTATTGCTCACTTTGAATTCCTTCCAATCTGTCTACCCTATGCCACTATTCCTATGAGGATTACATCAAGTGTTATTTTTTTCTTCTTGTCAGCGTCTGATGTCTCTATTCAAGTTGCCCCACTTCTGGCTCTTCAACTGGTCTCAGGCTCTTCTCTCTCCCCAGTCTGCTCTCACTCTGTTTCCCTTTCCAGTCAGTGCTCAATCTAATTCTTTATCTTCTCATGTGATACTCAGAATTCCAGGATCATTATTTGTATCTGTTCCACTCAGTTTTCCAGGTCTCTTTTGTAGATTTAAGCAAAGTTTGGTAGCAGGACACCATCTTGTCTCTGTCTTCATGTTTATTCTTTTTAAAGACTCTGAAACAGACACTGTTTCATGTCTCCTAATTTATAGTAGCCCTTGATAATCTTCAGTGTCCCTTGGCTTATTCATTCATCTTTACAAGGCTGTTATTCTTGTCTCTGTGTATTTTCTATTTTATAAAGGCACCAATTATATAGAATTAGAACCCATTCTACTCCACTGTCATGCTTTGTTAACCTAACTGATAATATCTTCAAAGACTTTATTTCCAAATAGGGTCACATTCAGAGGTATAAGAATTAGTAGTACAACATTTTGTTGTTGCTTTGTGCTGTTGAGTCAGCCTCGACTCATAGAAACCCCCCCTTGGGTTGCCAAGGCAGTATCACTACAGAAGTAGATTGCCCACCTTCCTTCTGAGGAGTGGCTGGTGGGTTTGAACCACCAGCCTTCTGGTTAGCAGTCAAGTGCCTTAGCCACTATGCTACCAGAGCTCCCTGTACAACATTTTAGGGGGCACAATTCAATACTTAACAAGGTACTATCTGTCTACTCTTATTTCTTTTGAAATATCTTTCTTCCTGCTTGGCATGATCCTCAGACTTGTCATGTTTTGGAGCTTTCATATCATATTGTAGACATGGTAGTACAAGATCTTGTGGCAAAGGATAGATTTCTTTAACTATACTAATAAGCCATTGTTTTGATTGTGTAGTCACTAATCAATAAGACTTACAGAGATCTACCAACTCAGAGGCTTGTGAGAATTTCTCCAACTCCCTGCTTCTCAATGACACTATCCTTCCCTCATGTTGCCTTGGAAGTAGTGCTATGGAATATGCTTGATAGATGAAAATTTATCTTATTATATCACCAACTATAGTAGCATAATTTATAGGTATACATAAAGAAGTACAAATGGCATTAAAAAACAAATCAAACCCATTGCCATTGAGTAGATCCCAACTCATAACAACCCCCTTCGAGCTTCTGAGGTGGTAAACCTTTACGGAAGTAGATAGCTCATTTTTGCTTCCATGGAGTGGCTGGTGGGTGTGAACTGCCAACCATCTGGATAACAGTCAGATGCCTTAGTCACTGTGCTACCAGAGCTCCTTACAGATGGCATTAGAAAGATATAGATAACATTAGTCGATATAAGTAAAATAACATTTTTGATTTCACTAATCAAGTTCCTATATATAATTCTCTTTTACATAATAACAATTTTTAATGTTGAGAATAAATTATATAATAATTTTAATTATTAATGTCTTAATACATTGCTCAATTTTTATTTCTTAAAATAAAATAAGAAGAAGAACTCTGCAAAATTCAGATATTACATGATTGTCTTGGAGTGTTAATGAAATAAGATTTAATTAATATGCATTTTTAACTGGACAAGAGGATAATTAATGCATTGGTATTCTTCCCTTTCTCTTAGTCTCCAGGTGTTTTAAGATTTTAGCCAAGATGTTACCCGCCTACCACTGTTAACCACTGGGAGGAGGATCTGTGTAAGAGATCCTGATAGAGTGAGAGAACACAAAACTCAAAATCATAAAAAAAAGGAGGGACCAGATTTGCTGGTCTGATAGAGCCTAGTGGAACCCCTGAGACTATGGCGCCTAGCTGTCCTTCAGGTCTAGAATTGAACCCACTCCTGTGGCTTCCAGCCAAAGGAAAGACATCCGAGCTGAACATTTACATTACAATTACATCAGGTAGACGTATTCCTTGGAGAGACGATGGGAGAATAGAAGGGGTATGTATGCACAGGGAAACAGCTCGGGGAGCAAGAATGCATGCGGTGGAAGGACACAGAAGAAGTAACTATGAAGGAAGTGAGAGGGAAAATTTTGCATTGTGAGAAATTGCAGTTAATGTCATGAGGCAAAGTGTGTGTGAGCTGCTATATGGAAAGTGGATTTGCTCCGTAAACATCCATACAAATCATAATAAAAATTAAAAAAAAAAAGAAAACATTTTAGCCAAGTTGTATACAAATATAGATATGACATCTTTGAGACATTTTAAAAGCACTGTGTAACTGTAAAAGGAGCTCTGGTGGTGTAGTGGTTAAGATTTTTGTCTGTTAAAAAGAAAGTCAGTGGTTCAGACCCACCAACTGCTCATTGAGAGAAAGATGAGGCAGTCTGCTTTCATAAACATTTACAGCCTTGGGAACCCAATTGTATCAATTCAATGGCAGTGAGTTCAGTTTTTTTGTATATAACTTAACATTTTAGTTCAACTTCATAATAGATTATTTTTAAACTTCATCATCTTTTCTCATAGTCATGCAATTTCATGGATACTGGTACAGGCTTCTCCAAGAAAAGTATGATTTTGAATATATTAAAAAATGTGTTTATTTTGTTATAGTTGTTTTGTATTTGCACAGCAAAACATATGAAGTCAACAGTTCATACATGTATAATTCAGTGACCTTGATAACATTCTTAGAATTGTGCAATCATTCTCACTCTCCTTTTCTGAGTCATTCTTCCCATTAACATAAACTCATTGTCCTCTAAGATGCCTATCTAATCTTTTGAGTTGCTATTTTAAATTTGACCTCATATAGATTGATCCTAAAAAGAGGCTTAAAAGGGCACAAGGCAAACTTATTTTTTTAACCTGAGTTTCTTTGTTGACTTAATTTATTCTACTGATCACTTCCTGAGATTAAAGTAACTTGATTTTCATATGTAGAGAATACTAGCCTCTCTTGGTGAATAAGTTATTTGAAGCAGAAGATGAAATTCAAAACTTAAGAGCGATGGCCCATTGAAAATGAGAGGAAAAAAGTAATTTTTAGATGGTAAGAAATGATTGCTTATTGAAATGCAATTTCATTATTTGTTCAAAAGACATATTAGCAAAGTTGAATTAGTGTAGTCTTTTTCTTGGAAATGCTATATTTCTCAAATTATTGATTGTATGATAAGAGTAATACCTTTCAGAATTACAAATTTGAGTTTGTATGTTCAATGTAGTTTTCTTAATCTTACAAAATTAGCTTTGAGTTCAGATTTTGAATAAATGATTTTTTACTTTGTCTGGGAGTTTAGTATATCTATAAAACACATGTATTGGTTCTATAAAAAGAGGTACATTACTGTTCGAAAATGCTAGAAGCTCAGCATTACTTTTTAGAATGAGAACTAGAGGATTTAAACTTAGCTGAGCTTAGAGTTTAGCCAAATACATACCAGATTGCTAGCCTACCTTTCCTGAGAGATCCTTATGTCTTCAGAGTGAACCAATAACAGAATAGGTAATGCTAAAATGTAGTATCTCTTAAAGCTAATAGCTTTTTCTTTAACTATTTTTGTAAGAGTTGGAGATCTAAATTGTTTAGCTCTTTCTTATTTATATATTTTGTCTTCTGGAACAGGAGTGTGTCAAGACCAGAGAGACCATATAGTTTACCTTTCAAATGGGGACAAGGGCATCTTTGAAGTGGAGACAGAAAGGGAACATTTGTAACAATACTAGTGCAACTGGCATAAACCAGCAGGATCCTAGGAATAGAGGGAGTTATGGTAACCTAATGACAGATCCATTTATATAAATAAGATACTATATCTTACCATCAGAGTGATTACCTTGATTCACAAGTCTTTTGACTTCTTTGTATGTTTACGGTATTTTCCAATTTGAAAATTTAGCTGGCTTTATGTTTACATCACTACAGTCAGCCAATATGGCCTCTAGATTTATAAGTATTGACTTTGAGCTCACAGGTGTCTTGTTTGGTAATAATGAGAAATATTTATGACCTTTTCTGTCAAATGTAGCAAGATATTACCTGTAAATTGCCAGATGCATTGTTTAAAGTTTCCAGATGGATCAGTGCTCAGCTGCTGCTACTATAATTTCATGGTGTGTGCTGTCCTATCGTTGCTGAGAATTATTCTCTTCCAGGTGGCAATTTCTTTCCTCACTCCCAAATTACAGTAGCATTTCAAGTGATCCAATGGATGGTTTATTATAAGAGCATCATTATGGGCCTAAAGAACTAAGAAATGGAGAAAATGCCCCACTTGCTTTTGCCAGAGGTCCCATTTTTGATCTACAAACTCAATGAGGTAGGTCAAAAGTTGACATTTTGTCTTATTAATATTCATCATTGTGAGGAAATGCAAAATTGGGTGCTGCGGTTGAATGTCATTACTTTTTGCTGTCATTACTTTGAATTGATTCCTTATTTTTCATGTTTCAATTCAAGTAATATCACTCAGAGTTACTTCCTCTCATCACTCTAAGGTGAACTTCCCCCATTTAATCTCTGAAAGTAGATACCATCATTTAATTTCAAATGTAAAACTTCTTGTAGTTCTGCAATCATTTATTTAATGTATAATGACTATTTGTATGTCATTTTCCAAAAGAATGTAAGGCTCATGAAAGCCAGGGGACAGTTGGGCACAGAGGTTGGGACCTTATCTACTTGTTAAATGCCATCAATTTGTTTCTGATTCACAATAACCATATGTAAAATAGAACAAAGTATTTCCTTGTCCTATCCCCCCCCCCCAATCATTGCTATGCTTGAGCTCACTGTTGCAGCCACTGTATCTATCCCTCTCACTGACAATCTTCCCCTTTCATGCTAATGCTCTATTTTACCATGGATGATATCATTCTCTAGAGTCTGGTCCCTTCTGACAACATGTCCAAAGTACAAGAGATGAAGTTTGGCCATTCTCGCTTCTAAGGAATATTCTGGTTGTACTTCCTCAAGACAGATTTATTCATTTTTCTGGCAGTCCATGGTACATTTAATTTTCTTTGTTAACACCACAATTCAAATGCATCAATTCTTCTACTGGTCTTCCTTATTCATTCTCCAGCTTTCATATGCATATGTCTCTATTGAAAATACAATGGCTTGGGCCACATGCACCACTGTCTTCATTGTGACATCTTTGCTTTGAACTTACTTACTTAATTTATGAAGTGTAGTGGAAAATCAATGATATGTGCCAAATAAATAAATGATTGATTGACTAAATGAACTTCCTTACATGAGGAGATATTATTATTTGATAAGAAGAATTTACCATGAGTACTTTATACAAACTTTTATTTTTCTGAAGTCTGTCCTCCTGTTATTTCTGTTAAAGGTATCACTTAGATTTTAACATTTTGAAAGGAAAAGGGCTTTCAGAGATATAATAATCAGTGACTGCAGAAAACAAACATCAAAATTTTAGCCATGCTCTTGGTTTACTTGTAAGGGAATTGGCTTCTGCTATTGACGCAGTTTCCTGAAAACTGTTGGATGAGCATGTCATGAAGCTCTTCCCACCCTCAATTCATCTCAAGGTTTGCCAATGTTCTTCGTGGAAGTTCCATGCCAAAGCTTTGTCCAAGTAGGGAGGATGGTGTTACATGAAAAAAATCAAATAGGAGAAGAAGAACGACTTGTTTTAAGTGCAGAATAAGGGGGACAATTTGATTGGTACAGACAAGCACAGAAGAAAAGCCATGAAATCCTGCTTCTGAAGGGTTGATATGATAATCTATTTAACAGAAAGTCTATATTTCCTGGGAACAGATCATGTGGTCTGGTTATCTTGAAACTCCTGTTTTTCCTGGGAGGTCCAGACATGTGTCTTTCCCTCAGTTTTCTCCTAGGCATAACATATGTGGTTCTGATGTGTTTTTACAATAAAGTTTCAGGTATGGAAATAAGCTGAGTGAGTCTCTGTTCCGCATAAACTTATGAGCCTCATATAAACCCAAGTAATATAAAACAAAAAAAAAAATGTATTTCACATAAAAATTATTTCAGTACTCTGCATGTAAAAAATGACCTTTCAGATATTATGGGAAATTGCAATATTTTAAACAAAATTTTGATAATGTTTTGTCAGTCTGGCTGAAAAAGTACTGCCCAATCCTGATTTCATCTTAGAGGAAGTAGGAAATGAATATCATTTTCTAAATTCAGCATATGAAACAAGGGCAGTAGCTTCCACTGCATCTCTCTTACATTCAAGACTTGTTGCAAGACATTTCATGCTCAGAAAATCAACTGTATACAATATGTGCATGTGTTTCATGTATGTTCTTATATATATTGTCAATGATCAACTATTGCATATTATTTATAAGTGAAATGAAGTCAACTCAAAATAATTTACTTCTTTTTGCAAGTGTACCTCTGTACAAAGACCTTTGGTCTTTGTAACAGGCTTGAAACTGCTTAATGGAATAATTTCATTTGCAAAAGCGATTACTAACATGTAATTTTATACATTTATAAGAAATCACTTTGTGAAAAAGACTACTTTAACTACATAAGGTAGCTATTGTATTTTATCATCATTGTTGTTGTTATATGCCATTGAGTTGGACCCAACTCATAGCGACCCCTCCTTGGGTTTCCGAGGCAGTATCACTACAGAAGTAGATTGTCCCATCTTCCTTCTGAGTAGTGGCTGGTGGGTTTGAACCGCCAGCCTTCTGGTTAGCAGTCAAGTGCCTTAGGCACTAAGCTACAAGAGCTCCCAAACCCAACTCACTGCCATCAGATCGAATCTGATTCACAGTGACCCCTCCTTAGGTTTCCGAGGTGGTATCACTACAGAAGTAGATTGCCCACTCTTCTTTCTGAGGAGTGGCTGGTGGCTTTGAACCACCAGCCCTCAGGTTAGCAGTCAAATGACTTAGGCACTATGCCACCAGAGCTCCTTTTATCATCATATCTATCATTATAATGGCAAAGTTGAAAGTTCACCACAAGCATGCTTACAAGTGTATCTCATAGTGGCAAATAATAATTAATTTGGAGTCACATCAGTATTTTTATATGCTGAGTTTCAATCTTTGCTTAAACTTTATTTTTGTGTTATCAGAATTAAACAATTCATAAGCCTGATTTTTAATTTTGTAGAAAAAAATAATCTTTTTAAGGTTTTATCTTCAGGTTAATTAAAAATTTTTTGTTCACTACCTGGGTCAATTACTAAAGTTTAGAATCCATAAATAGGCATAATGAAGAAAATGCTTTTGTTGTTATAAATCTGTAAATCAGTGGTGAATTCATGCAATTTCTGTCTGCCCACAGGATGCACAATTAAAGTAATCCAATTGAGTAGAAATTAATTGGCCCTTCATAATTTATTTCTTTAGGGTATGTTGTTGTTGTTGTTGTTATGTGCCGTCCAGTCGGACCCGACTCATAGCGACCCCTCCTTGGGTTTCCGAGGCAGTATCACTACGGAAGTAGATTGCCCCATCTTCCTTCCGAGGAGTGGCTGGTG
>NW_006922113.1:319501-331269 GCF_000298275.1 Orycteropus afer afer | reverse complement strand
CAAACCCACCAGCCACTCCTCGGAAGGAAGGTTGGGCAATCCTACTTCCGTAGTGATACTGCCTCGGAAACCCAAGGAGGGGTCGCTATGAGTCAGGTATGACTCGACGGCACATAACAACAACAACAACAACATAGGAGACATACGGTCATTGGGTGTTTTTGCACTCAGTTAAGCTAAAAAAAAAAAAAAAGTGCTACTCTATTGCTCTGGCACTTCCACACTGCCACCTCTACTCCTCTTCCATAACCCATAGAATTTTTTCTCTCCAATTATGACTCATTGTGACTCAATGTGTGTCAGAGTAGAATTATGTTCATAGTGTTTTCCATAGCTGATTTTTCAGAAATAGATTGTCAGGCTTCTTATTTGCTTCTAAGTGGGACTCAAACCTCTAAACATTCAGTTACCAGCAGAAAGTAATAATCCTGTCCACCCTATAATGGCTTAGCATTTAATTTTAATTATAATGGGAAGTCCAAAGACTCTTCCCCATTATAATTAAAATTAAATGCTAAGCCATTATAAGCTGGACAGACCCTACATGATCAATTTCTGCCTATTTCTTTAACCTCATCTTCTATCAATCTTCTCCATGTTTTATTTAGCGTAAAAAAATTGCTACTTGAACTTACTGGACACTTTCCTGCTTTGGGGGACCTTGCATGTTGTATTCCCTCAACTGCGACATTTGTCTCTAGATCTTTGCTTTGCAGTCTATCCATCATTTGAGTCTCATTCAAATGTTACTTTGAAAGATCTTCTTGGAATTCCTTATCTAACCTCTGATTCCGTCGCTTTCTATATCATTAACTTTTAAAATTTACTGCATATATTACTGTCTCCTATTTTCTACATGTGTATTTGTTCACCTGTATATTGGTTTCCTCATTCCTTATAATGTTATATATATATATACATAATTATATATATATATATAATATATTATACATTATATATATTATATAACGCTTTCTTTCATTTTGTAATTTTTTATTTGCTTTGGTTTTAGGCTTCTGACATCATCTTCAGTTCTTCAGGTACCTTTTTTGGCAAGCCAATATGAGTTTACTCTCTGCAAACTTTGACATGTTGTTGTTATTTGCCATCCAGTCAGCCCCGACTCATAGCGAACCCTCCTTGGGTTTCTGAGATGGTATCACTACGGAAGTAGATTGCCCAACCTTCCTTCCAAGGAGTTGCTGGTGGGTTTGAACTGCCAACCTTCTGGTTAGCATATCTCTAGTTAATTGCCTAAGCACAGTGTATCTCAATTAAGCGTATTCTTGGATTATATCTTAGTGACCTGACATCCTAAACAGAAGGCTCGAATTCTTGCAGTCTCCACTCAAGTTGAGAACAGGCATTGATCTGTTTACAACTATTTTCAATTGTTCCAGAAAAGTAAACTAGGTTTTAGCAAGCTCAAATTGTTCTCTACCTGGGACACATAGCTGTTATAAACCCACTCCTGGAGCCAGAGTATAAGTGCTTGCCAGTACCAATTGTTAAATATTCAGAAATTTTAAGAACCATTTATTAAAGTTATAAAGTAGAAGTATTTACACCACTGGAGTAAGTTCAAGCTACAAATAGAAGCTTTTTCTCTTTCTTTTTTTCCCCCAGAGCTATAGTTTGTCAGCCACCATCAAATATATAATCCTTTCTATGGCTATTGTCAGGTGATTTTTGCATTGGTGTGAGGAAGAACTCACTCTATACCTCTTGAAATAGATGATGGAACTTTTAATTTTTTTGGAAGATATATCTAAAGACCACATCCTCTATAATTTCAAGTATTATCCTTACAAAATTCTGAACACCCACAGGACTCATTCTTGAAACTATTTAAACATTTCTGTACTGGTAAGATCAGAGAATAAGTAAATTTCAAGGTCTATATTTATCATGAGGCTGCCTTTTGGTGCTTTGCAATAACCTGCCCTTACCTGAAGGATTGAGGCAGGGTAATTGTCAAATAATATCACAAGACACATTACTTTAATCATCAGTTCTTGGGGATTAAAGCAATAGGCTTAGCCACATTTTGGGAGTCTTCCATAATAATCAGCCTGTTCAGTATTTTCATAAATCTAAACTTTTATTCACCCAGTTACAAATGTTTTATTGTTTACTTAATGTCAATACACAATGATAGCTGTAGTGTTATGGGATTAACATTGTACATAGCAATGAGGGAAGAAGCTAGAGTTTCTCATATCTATCAGGGATACAAATACAAATTTCAAGGGCTTCTTCCAATTTAGTATTCTTAAAGTGTGTGGAGAATCAAGGCCACCTAGCTTGGCATTCTCAGTAATTCTTCTTTTCTCCAAACTGGAATTTCATGAATCCCAGTTGCAAGAAAGAACTGCTTCAGATCCTTAACATCCATTTATATTCTCCTACGTGAGGAACTAAAAGAGCTGTATCCCAGCACATGAGCTCTGAGTATACACCTTGCCACAGATGCAGCTGTTACACAGTACATTATTGTAAATTATCATGGTCTGATTTGATCACCAATCTTCAAGCCCCATCTGGGAAGATAGTAAGCTCTACAGTAGCTCCAAAATTTGGATATTGCTTTTGACAACTTTCCTCTTACTCAATGACACTATGCAATAATTTTTTCTTCTATTTTCCAATAGAAAGCAGTGACATATTATAACTAAGAAGATACATACCTGAAGAGACCAAAGCCTATGTGGTTTATTGACTCTGAGCAGTGATATTATTCCAATTGTTCAAGATTATCCTCCCCATCCCTGTGCATAATTATATGTAGGTGGTATATGATGGTATATTTGCTCATTCTTGTCCATAACACCCAATGCAGTCATTGTCACATACTGGGCACTCAATAACCTTGATTAAATACCTGAACAAATGAATTACTGAAGAAGAAAAGAAGGAGACTCTGCTTATCTATTAATATATTATTGGCACTGTGTCAGAAAAAGGTAGAAGTTAAGCAGTAGCCTTATTAGAATGTGAGCATGTATCTGGCCTTTGTTTGGTTTCTTCCTGTAATATGGACAGATAAAGTAAAAAAAATCTTCCCCTTGCACTATAGCCTGGGTAAAGGGGACATGGCTTACAGATTTAACTTATCTTCACTTTTATGGTTTGAGATTTTTCCAAGGAGCCAGGGTAAGTTTAAACAGGAAGGAAAGACCATCAAGTAAAGAGTATGGAAAAATAGTGTTACAACTTCAGCCTAAATATAAATTACAGATACAGTATTCTTGGGGGCAGAATCAGTCAAAATAATCAGCAACAAGGAATTATTTTTTTCACATAATATGAGTCAAAGAAACCGGGTTTCTTTGAAACAAGGAAAAAAGAAAAAAAAGAAATATATTTTATTATTCTAGTATCATTCACTAAACCATGTGGAATTAAGCCAATCACATGAAAAATCTTGCTATCAGTTGCTTCACCTGTAAAATAGAGATCTTTATATTTGTAGAAAACACTCTGAGAAAAAAGATATATGAAAGTCATCCTGTAATGTATTTTAAGATTTATTCATTTGTTAAACAATTATGTATTAAATTAATATTTTACATGTTTTCAAATGTTATTTTGAGATATTATAACTTATTGTACCTACACATATTGTATAATATTATAGCTATGTTAATATTACTATTGCTACTGAGAAGTAGATTTAAGCAACATAATAATACATAATGTATTTTCCAGATATAATGTCTGGTACTAATTTCTAAAAAAAAGCATTATATTTGGTAAAGCAGGGACTAAGTGAAAATAAGGAAATAAATGGATTGGTAGAGTAACCACAAGAGTGGACTAAAATTCACCAACAATCCTGAAGATGGCACAGGTCAGGCAGCATTTTGTCCTGTAATATACATACGGTCACTACGGCTCCAACCTAACTCAGTGACAACTAACAACTCAACAAGAAATAAAGTTGGCACTTCCAGTTTTCAACTGTATTTCCAACCTCCAACTACCCTCTGCCTAGATAGTAGGGGATGGGACTATCATTATAAAAGTGAAAACATTTTAATATAGCTGCACATTAATTGACCCCATGTACTATGTATTATGGAAATTTCATAATACATGTACTCATGTATTATGAAAAGAAGATTTCAAAGGGTTGCTGTAGAAGACAAAGTGAAAGATTATAATAAATATGCACATACTTGGAGTTGGAAAATCAAAAGAGAAAAACACATTTGGGATTTCTCAAGCTGAAACAACCGAAGAAAAAAATCAAGCCTTGAATTGCAATAGTGAATGATTCTACAGGCAAAATATTGAACAGTTCTGGAAGTATCAAAAAAAAGTCACTGTACCAAAAAAAATTAGTTAACATTTAACAATTTCAGGAAACAGTATATGATTAAGAACTGATGATGTTGAGGGAAGAAGTCCAAGCTGCACTAAAGGAACTGGTCTGAGATGTTACCACAAATGGATGAAGTTTGGAAGCACTCATTCCTCAATGCCAAGAAATCTGGATGATAACTACTTGGACAACCACCAGGGAGTGATCCATATTTGTGCCCATTTCAAAAAAGGTGAGCCAACAGAATGCAGAAATTATTGAAGAGTATCACTAATATCACATTAATAGCAAAAATTCACTGAAAATAATTCAAAAACAGTTACAGAAACACATTGAAAAGGAACTGCCAGAAATTCAAGCTGAGTTCAGAAGAGGGCAAGGAGCAAGGAATATCATAGCTGATGTCTTATATGTTTATCTGTGTTTTATCGACTATGCAAAGGCATTCAACTGTGTAGATCACAATGAATTATGTATAGCATTGCAAAGAATGGGAATTCCAGAACACTTCATTGTACTCTGAGGAACCTGTACATAGATTAAGAAGCAGTTGTTCAAACAGAGTAAGGGATACTGCATGGTTTAAAATCAGGAAAGTTGTGCATTAGGGTTGTATCCTTCCAACATACTTATTCAATCTGTATGCTGAAAAATAATCTGAGAAGCAGGACTATATGAAAAAGAACATGGCATCAGGATTAGAGGAAGACTCATTAACACCTTATGATATGCAGATGGCATAACACTGCTTGCTGAAAGTGAAGATGACTTGAAGCCCTCAACTGATGAAGATTGAAGACGACAGACTTCAGTATTCATTGCATCTCAACATAAAGAAAATATAAATCCTCACAACTGGATCAATAAGCAACATCGTGATAAATGGTAAAAAATATTGCAGTTATCATGGATTTCATTTTACTTGGATCCACAATCAGTGCTCATGGAAGTGTTGTTGTTGTTGTTGTTATTTGCCGTCGAGTCGGCCCCGACTCATAGCGACCCCTCCTTGGGTTTCCGAGGCAGTATCACTACGGGAGTAGGATTGCCCAACCTTCCTTCCGAGGAGTGGCTGGGCTCATGGAAGTAGCAGTCAAGAAATCAAATGACATACAACATTAGGCAAATCTGCTGGAAAAAAAAATAAAAACTCTTCAACTTGTTAAAGAAGAAATATAGCACTTTGAGACTGAGGTGTGCCTGACTCAAGCTGCTTTTCAGTTTCCTCTTATGTCTGTGAAAGATGGACAATGAGTAAGGAAGACTGCAGAATAATTGATGCAATCAAATTATGGTGTTGGTGAAGAATATTGAATATACCATGGACTACCAGAAGAATGACAAATCTGTCTTGGAAGAAGTACAGCCAAAATGATCCTTAGAAATGAGAATGGTTAGAATTCATGTCTCATACTTTGGTCATGTAATCAGAAGGCACCCGTCCCTGTATAAAGATATCATGCTTCATAAAGTAGAGGGGCAGCATAAAAGGGAAGACCCTCAATGAGATTGATTAAATAGTGTCTGCAACAGTAGGCTCAAGCACGGCAGCAATTGGGAAGATGGAAGAGGACTGGGCAGTGTTTCATTCTGTGATACATAGAGTCACTATGAGGCAAAACTGACTTAATGACACCTAACCACAACTACGTGTACTTCACTGCTATTGAAATTGATAGAATGATTTGCACAACAAAATTGACGAAGGATAATTGTCCATCTATTTTAATAGGATTCAAAAATTAAGGTTTATCATTTTGAGCCAAAATGTCAGAATGTGATCACACGATGGAAAGGTCAAATCATTTAACAAGTTCCTTTAAGTGTTATAAAGAATTTAATCAGAAAATGGTGGGTGGAGCATAAAATTTCCATACTAAATTTTATCCACAAATCCTCTCAACTTTCTCTAATTTAAAATAATCACTTTCTGCTCTTGGCTTGCTTGATCACCTACCTACATGATTTGAATATAAAAAGAGTAGTGCTTGATGCTACAAAGAACACAAAGAAATTTGTGCAAAGAGCCGTCACCTTATTACCTAAAGACTGGGCTGTGCAGTTTTTTCATTGTGAATTGTGGCTTAAGACATTTTCCAGCTAAAAAATGACCTAACTATAACTTTTAAATCTGTTTGAATGACTTACTTCTATGAATTTGGCCATCTACCCCCAGCCAGACCTGCATACCTTTTGAATGAACTCAGAGAAAAATAATTCCTATACTGCTCTGCCATCTTTCACACAAAAGAGTTTTCAATTTATTACCTACAGAAAATAAAGTATGGACCTGAATTGTCAAGTATTAGTGTATATTAACAGAAGTGACTTGATATATCACAGTGTTTCAAGGGCCAATGTAAGTGAAAGCACACTTAAATTCTTTAATATGTCTTATATATACATTGAAAGAAACAGACACATTTACTTTATGACTGCTTTTATGTATTGTACCCACAATCAGCTTATTAGAAATCCCTGAGGTTTTGGCAATTGTTCTGAAGACCAGAAATAAGTCCATCTATGTCAGAAGTTAATCTCCAAAAAAATACACCCTGTTTTTGATATCTGCTGCATAAACATTTTAATCCTGGAATATATCACAAAATGATCTTAACATGCAAAGGTTAGTAAATTACTCTAAGTTGGGAAAAATATTCTTATTTTCATGAGAATAGTCATATTTAAAAAGAAATTGAAGATACAGACTTAGGTTGTAGGACAGGGTCTTTTAGAATGAGAAATCTGTATGGAATAGTCTTTATCCTACTTTATATTTTGCTTTGACGCATAGGGTTCTTGGATTCTCATTGGTATTTGTTTCATTTGGATCTTCATGCCTTTGTTGTAGAAGATCTGGTAGCTTGTCTATCTACTCCATCATCTTTCCAGAAGTCCCCTAAGTCAACATTTTAAAGGAAAAAACAGAAATAGATGAGTAAATGTAAATATTTATCACAGGTCTGTTATAAATTATTGTGTTAATGCTTTTTATGAAACTCCAACCTTAAATACTTAGAGTTGTTATAATGAACTGTAGAGCATCATTGACCACAAAACAAAATGTAAGTTTATACATAATTAGACATAGCTTGTTTATGGCATACGGTTCACACTTCAGACCATTTTTGATTATTTCATTAATCTTACCTTATAGAATTCTGAATATGTCAACCATGCTAATTCTTAATTTGAATTCAGTCATTATTAAGTCAATTTTTTGAATAAATAATTATTTTAAAATATTTATTTTTTTCTATTTTGTTAAATTATATGAATAATTCGTCTTTCAGAAGTTTCAGTGTATACTTTCTCATTTTTACAACCTGGAATAAAGGAAGTGATCTTGACCCCTTCTATTGCATTTTAATTCACATCTCTTTTCCTCAAACCTCTAATGTAGCCTAAAGTCTTCTCCTAAGGGATATATACAATGACTTGATCCCAAATGTTTGTCTGCATCTGGGCGTTTGTAAGAGTAAGGGGTAATATGTTGTTTTACAACCATGAGAAAGTCAACTATAAATGATGTGTCATGTTATAATGTTAGTTTAAAACATTATTTAAAATGAAAAGCAAACTCACTGCCATCAAGTTGGATCTAACTCATAGTTTGGGTTTCTGAGAGTATCATTATGGAAGTAGATTGCCCAATCTTCAGCCTTCAAAATAATTGATGTTCAGATTGACATAGCAAGGTAAGTCAATGAGATTTTGTTGATTATATATAGATCCAGACTCTTTTTATACAGAAATAAAGACTCAAGGGAGAGTTAAACTGTCCTACAAATTTCATTAAATGATCTTCTCCTTGTCTAGTCACAACTGTAGTTTTCAAAATTCAATTTATTACAATCTTCAAATAATATGTGAAACAATAGTGTATAACTGTGATGTTCCCACTTTGATTGTAAGGGTCTACTCTATCCTGTATGGGATCTATTGGATAATCTTCAATATCCTTTGCTGGAGTCTTTTTTCCTGCCCCTTTAACTGATAATGAAGCCCCACACTCTCCAGTTTCCCACCAAGCTGATCCTTTTCATACTGGAGTGTCTATCCAACACATGAGCAGACTTTTGCAAAAGAGTTTTGTTTACTCAAAAGAGTGGGGAAATTCAGAATAAATGGCTATTTTACTAGATCATAAACAGGTCACTAAAGTCACAAAAAGTGAGTGTGGATTTGACTGATTCTAAAATGAGTATCTTATTCTCCATAGCAATCTAATGTCCATTCATTTATCTCATCAGTTTCCTCCTAACCTCCTTGTCTGACTGTCAGGTTCTGCTTTAATTGATTTCCTCTTACTGAAGATTTTTAAGAATGATGACTTCCTTCCTTGTTTTAAAAAAGAAAGACATTCTTTGACAAATGCCTGAAATATCACTTTCCTCCCCCTCTGTTTTGTTTCTAGGCCTTATGTGTGCTCTTTTTTGTTGACTTTGAATACAGCTCTAGCAAAAACTCTGTGGTCTTCCATGAATTACAATTATGGGAAATTGCTAGAATTGACCCTCACACTGAACTTTAGACTAGTGAATTCTAATTTTCACTCCTAACTATTACTGTCCCTCCCTAGTACAATTTCGCTCTCATGGTCCTCTAAACTTCAGAAGGTCATCTAGTAGATAGACAAGAAATTATAGAGTTTGTTTGTTTGTTTTGTTTGAATGCCAATTCATTAAAACGAGGAAAAGGGATGCAAAAGTCAAAATTGGAAAAGGAAATATTAAGTGAAAATAGAAAAAAAGAGGGGACTGATTTGAGAAAATAAATATATAGCCTTAGTGCTAGGAAATGTTTGGTCAAGTAGTAGGTCAGCAAAAACAAGGGAGGCACTCAGTGACACAGCAGCCACAACCATGCTTTAAAACTTATTAATGGTCTTGAGTACCATGTAGGACTGTGCAATGTTTCCTTCTGTTATACACAAGGCTTCCATGAGTCAGTTTCCACTCGATGGCAACTAACAAGTGCTACAAATTGAGTCCAAGAAGAAACTAAGAGGGAAACTTAACAAAGACCCAAAAGAAAACAAACAAACAAACAAACAAACAAACAAAACTGGCTACTAGTCTTACAACAATTTAAAAAATAAAAGATATGGTTATAAAAAACAAAATGCAATTGTTTTGTATGTACTAAAATCAATAGTATACTATGCCTTTTCTTGACTTGTGAACCAAATAACATAGGAGAAGTTCTTCATTCTCAAATCTAGATCTTTTCAAAGATTTATTATATATCTCTCTTAAAACAATTGTTTTAATAGTAAAGATCCAGAAAAAAGGAAGCCGAAAATTGTCATACATTTCACTCTTACACGTTTATGAATTTTAATAGCTCTTGTCTTTTTGAGAGCTCTGGTAGCATAGTGGCTAAGACACTTGCCTGCTAGTCAGACAGCTGGCGGTTCAAACCCACCAGCCACTCCTCAGAAGGAAGGTTGGGCAATCCTACTTCCATAGTGATACTGCCTCGGAAACCCAAGGAGGGGTCACTGTGAGTCGGGTTTGACTCGACGGCACATAACAACAACAACATGTCTTTTTACTTTATATTACTTCTTATCTAGCATAATAATTTAGTGGGTCTTTTTGCCCCCAAGGTAGAAGTTTATTCCTTTTGAAACTAGACCAATTTCTTTGGCCTATTTGGATATCATCAATTGAACATCTCCTTAATACTGGGTTTAGAAAAAAGTTAATAAAAAAGAAAAATTACCATTTTGTGTATAGCCACTACTATGATTGCCATACAAATTGTATAAAATCTTGCTTCCAAAACCATTTTCTTTCCTGCCATTTACCTTATGTAAGTATTTTCTTCATTTTAAGGCTGTCAATCTACATTAACATGTGTATTGTTTCTTTTCACCCTTTGATTTTTCATTTTCCCTCTGACCAGTTGGTTTTCCTTTGCTCCATCTTCTCAATCTGCATTTTAATCCCAGAAGTCACAGTGCCTGATTAGAATTTGCTATATTATTGAAGTGAAAAGTATCAATATTATTTTTGAAGAATATCCTAGTAATGCATTATTATTGGCTTGACGTTTTTAATCTGGTTGTTGCTTGCTAAAATCAGGATTGGGAGTGCTAGGTGATTCAGTGATTTATTTCTTTTCTTTTTTTCTAGAAGTTAACATATTCAAGATTACAACATGTAGCACTAAAATATCTGATAAATGCTAGTGTTGTTGGGTCAGAGGAAGATGTATACTATATATGGTGGGAGTATGGAATTTCAAAAAATGTAATAAAAAAAAAAAAAAAATCCAAAAGTAACACTACAGTGAGTTAGTGGAGAATTTCTTGGCATAGAGCAATACATCCTTACATAATACACTGTATTATTTATTTATATTGGTTTCTGTTTCTTCTGTGACTTGATTTGCATCCCCAAAATTTATCACTACCTCAGCTTAGATCACCAATACAATTGTTAGCATAAATCACCAAGAAACCAAACACAGTTTCTGAAAATCATCTACTGCAAATTAGCATGAAAAAATAAAGAAAAGGCACACTTTGCAGGAAAGCTGAATTGCATTACTGAAGATATTTTTACTACTCCTAGCTAAATTAGAGGGAGCTCTGGTGGCAAAAACAGCTAAGATCTCAGCTATTAACCATAAGGTTCAAAGCCGCCCAGAAACTCTATAGGAGAAAGACCTTGGCAATCCTCATCCATAATTATTGGATGAAAGAAAATCTTTTTGGACAGTTGTACTCTGTCACATGGGTTCATTGCGAATTATGAATTGAAATTGACAATACAGTACCTAACAACAATAACAAGCTAAATAAAGAATAGTGGATGCTTTAAAATCTAAGGTGTTTTCCCATGTCATTAATGTTGGTTATATGGTGGGACAAGCAACTTCAAGTTTCACATTTTGCCAATGTTTCTTAAAATTTTCTAGTTATTTGTGTGTGTGTGTGTGTGCACATGCATGCAAAATAAAGTTGGAGGATATACATTTTACCCTTTTTTCAAAACACCAGAATTGGATAAATTATGCTGTGGCAACAAATATCACCTCAGGGGCTCACAAAAGCAGATTTTTTTTTTTTTTTTTTGCCTGATGTATGTTCATTATAGATTGGTGACAGCTCTGCCCTACATCATCTTCACTTGAGAATCCAGCCTCACGATAAACAATTTATTGGAAGGATCTCCAGGATTATGTCAGAGATAAAAGAAAGAAAAAAAATCAAACTATGCTCTGGTTCTTAGCCTTTTTACTTGTAGTAACACTCAATTACTTTTGCTCCCAAGGCAAATGGCCACACCTAAGTGAAAAACCCAGGAAGCCAAAGAGAAGAGCAATCAGCCGAAGGGATTAGGTGAGGAGGGAAACTCAGGGACGCCCAAAGAAGCAGGCCAGAAGAGCAGGAGAAAGGGGATTAAAAGACAGGAAGCCAGACAGAGGAACAGTC
>NW_006922113.1:312693-316551 GCF_000298275.1 Orycteropus afer afer | reverse complement strand
GAAAGAGGGGGAGGCCTTCAACGAGATGGATTGATACGGTGGCTGCAATGATGGGCTCAAGTATAGCAGGGATTGTGGGGCTGGCGTGGGATCGGGCAGTGTTTCGTTCTGCTGTGCATGGGGTCGCTATGAGTCGAAAACGACTGGACGGCACTTAACAACAACATATTTTATATTAAATATTTCAACATTTGTGTAATTAATGAGAGTTCAATAATTGTTAACAGTTTTTAAAACAAAAATTTATATACAATGAACTGAACCAATTTTAAGTAACTCATTTGCTGAGATTTATTTTCTTTAAATATTTTATTGTGCCTTCAGTGAAAATATACACAGTATATTAAGTTCTCATTTGACAATTTCTATACACATTGTTCAGTGACATTAGATACATCTTTCAAAATGTGTAAACATTCTCTTAATTATGTTCTGGTTGGAGCATTTCTAATATTCTATAGTTTCTCTGTTCCCTTGTCTTCTTATCTTTGCTTTACAATAACTGTTGATCTTTTGGTCTCATATAGATGACTTTTCAATGGAGCACTATACTTAATATCTTTTATTATGTAATATCTTTTATTTTGTGTGCCAATCTCATATTTCATTAAAAGGTGACTACACAGGATAGTTTCAGTTCAAGGTTTATAGTATCTCAGGAAAACAGTCTCAGAGCATAGAGGTAGTCTCAATTTGTGCAGTAAGTCTGGACTTTTTAAGGTTTTTAAGGTCTCTTCTGTGTTTTTTCTCCCAGTCTAACAAGGTCCATCTACTGTGGCCCTGATCAGAATGGTTAGTAGAAATAACCACACATTATTTAGTTCTTCTGGTCTCAGGGTAAAAGAGGCCATGGCTCATGCAGGCTATTAACTCTGTAGACTAGTTTTTTCTCTGAGAATTTATTTTCTTCATTCACTGAGTTTTGATAGATACATACACTTATATAACTCATACCCTTTTCATATTACAGAATATTAGTATAACCATGCCCTATCACAGTGAGTCTCTGCCCTCACCCTCTCCCAGACACGATCTACTTATCTAGATAGTTTTACATATTCTGAAACTTCAAAATGAATAGAATCATATAGTAATATGATTACAATATAATCTTTTGTGGTAAACTTTTTTTTACTCAAGATGTTTATTGAGATACATCTTTGTGGTGTCAACAAAAACAAAAAAAAACTTGCCATTGAATCAGTTACAACTCATGGCAATTCCATGTGTCACACGGTAGAACTGAATTCCATAGAGTTTTATTGGCTATAATCTTTATGGAAGCAAATTACCAGGACTTTCTCCAAAGTTATTTGTGGGTGGCCTTGAACATGTAAATTTTTGGTTGGTAGCCAAGAGCAAGCCAATTGGTCCTTCTTATTGTTAAATTGTATTCAATTGCATGACTATTTACATTTTGTTTATCTCTTTCCATGTTGTTAGATATCTGGTTTATTTCTAGTTTTGAGATATTATGAATTACAAAGTTGCTGTAAACATCCAAATTTTAAATAAGAAACTTAACTTATTTCACAAATATAAGGCTATTCATATTTTTATTACCACGTGCTTCATCTTGTGTTAGTTATATAAAGTTATATTTTCAAGGAAATTTTCTATTTCATCCAACTTACTATTTTTCTGACATGAAGCCATACATAATAATCCCTTATCGTGGTTTCAATGTCCATAGGTTCTTAGTGATATTGGTTTCTATCCTGATACTGGTAATTTGAAACACCTTTCTCTTTGTTCTTGCTAAGTTCAGCTATGGTTAATTAATTTTTGTTCGAAAAATTTAAAGAGCCCAGTTTAGGTTATGTTAATTTTCTGAACTGTTTCCTTTCTATTATGTTTATTTCTGCTTTTATCTTTATCATTTCTTTCTTTCTATTTGCTTTCACTTTATGTTATTCTTCTTTTACCTTTAGCTTCATAAAGTCAATTCTTACTTCAGTGATTCAAGATCTTCTTTTCTAATAAAAGCATTTAAAGCTATATATTTTTCTCTAAGGACAGCTTTGAACTACTTCTCTGTCAGTTTGTCATAATGTGGTGGCTTGCATATTGCTGTGAGGCTGGAGATTATGTCAGTGGTATTTCAATACCAGCAGGGTCATGCATGGTAGACAGGTTTCAGTGGAACTTCCAGAGTAAGACAGACTGGGAAGAAGGAAGGGGCCATCTACTTCTCAAAGAATTGGCTAGTGAAAATCTTATGAATAACAGTGAAACACTGTGTGATATATTACTGGAAAACTTCATAAACAGCCCTGAAAAATTATCTGATACATTGCCAGAAGATAAGCCCTTTGGGACAAAAGCACTTAAAATAAGACTGGGAAAGAGGTGCCTCCACAAAGTAAAGTCGACCATAAAGAGATGGGTGGAGGACTTCCAGTAAGATGGAGGAACAAATAAATAAGCTACACAGACCCTCTTCAACAAAGAAAAGAGAAACCAATTGACAGATACATAAGATAATCCTGGAGCCCTGTGCTTTGAAAGGAACTATGCAGTGGATTGGGCAGAAACTAGTGGAAAATCTTGCATGAAAACAGTGAGTACAGAGATTGACTGAAGAGTGGACTATCAGCTACTTTGATGGGACCAACAGCCTGAATATTTCCAAGTGTTATTGGGACCTGAGAATTGATCTAAAGATCAGCCCTGGTCACCAAGAGCTGCAGGGACAACTGCACTAGTGGCCTATGACTAGGAACGTAAACAGCAAGGAGGGAGACAACCTGAGCTGTGGACTATCCACTGTCCGGAGAGTACAGCCATTTTGAGAGTTTACAAGTGGTGACCATTTTGGATATTTAGAGTGAGTGAGGGCGAAGCCATTTTAAACCTTTACAAGTGGTGGTCATTAGGATATTAAAGTGACAGCATTCTCATTCAGATTCCAGAGACCTAAGAATAGACTCTGTTTGCCAACGATGACAGGGACATGTGGGAGGCTGACAATGTGAAAGGAGGCAGGTGGTGAGTGTATAAGTGCTGCCAACTAGTGAATAGAGGAGCATAGCACAGTATTCTTCCTACATAGATAACATACAAACGAAACAAAGAAGTTGAAAATTGTGGGCAAGTCACTCCAACATACAATCACCAATTAAATATAAACCCCAAAATGTCACAATGTTGGAGACAACAGAGCATCACAGTCCACACAAAGAAGCAAGATAAAGCAGGGGAAACAAGAAACCAGGATATAGATCCAAAACACATCCCTGAGGAAGACACAGCATTGGAACTCCCTGAAACTGAATTCAAAAGAATCATATTTAGGTGTCTTCAGTGAACTCAGAGACAAATCAAGGAAAACACTGACAAAACTGAATAAAACACAGAGAAAACCCTAGAACAATTTTGAAAAACAATGCAAAAAGAAAATGACTAAATAATGAAAAATTAGAAATGATACAAAATCTACACATAGACATCCAGAAGTTTAACACTAAATTTTCAGAAATCAATAATACATTGAAAAGAAAAAGGAGTAGAATTGAATCAAGGGAAGGCAGAATGAGCAAGATTGAAGACAAATACCTCAATACTTCTTTGGAAAATGATCAGTCAGAAAAAAGACCAAAACAAAATGAAGAAAGCTTAAGGTTCATGTGGGTTACCTTCAAAAGAAATAAGCTATGTGTAATCAGAATTCCAGAACAGGAAGAGACAAATAAAACCACAGAGAAAATTGTGGAAGATTTTTGGAAGATAATTTTCCTGGTATGATGAAAGATGAGAATATATCCATTCAAGAAGTCCAACAAACCTCAAACAGGATAGACCTCAAAAGAAAATCACCAAGACATATCATCAAACTAACCAAATCCAAAGACAAAGAAT
>NW_006922113.1:275581-309514 GCF_000298275.1 Orycteropus afer afer | reverse complement strand
ATCCCCCCACCTGGGTCCCTGTGGCTGACTGTTCCTCTGTCTGGCTTCCTGTCTTTTAATCTCCTTTCTCCTGCTCTTCTGGCCTGCTTCTTTGGGTGTCCCTGATTTTCCCCTCCTCACCTAATCCCTTCGGCTTATTGCTTTTCTCTTTGGCTTCCTGGGTTTTGCCCCTTTCTCCTACTCTTCCGGCCTGCTACTCTGTGCTACACCCATGCTTACCTTGCTCCCAGAGATCTGGTCCCTCTCGGGAGGGTAACAAGGGAAAGTGTTCTGTGCAGATCAGTGAGTAAGCACAAGCCCACCCATGCTCACCTTGCTCCTGGACACCCGGTCCCTCTCGGGAGGGTAACAAGGGAAACCTGTGAAATATAGCCTACAAATTATCAGTTTCCACAGTACAATGTTTGAACAGGCACAAAAATAAAATGGGATAGCAATATCAAAACCCTGAAAGAAAAATTTCCAACCAAGAATTATGTACTCAACAAAATTGTCCCTCAAATTTGATGGTGAAATTAGGACATTTACAAATAAAAAGGAATTAAGGAAATTTGTTAAAACCAGACCAACCTTACAAGAGATGCTAAAGGGAGTTCTTTGGGCAGAGAAACAATAACAGCAAACAACAACTAACCATTAACACACATGATGATATAACCGAGAAACCAACCCAGCTATGGAAGTATCGAAAGTAAATAAGCCTACAAGATTGTAAACAGGGAACCAGAGACATCAGTTGAAAAATGAAGGCAACTACAAACCAAAAAGAGGGAAAAAATTGTGTAGTTACAGAACTTCTAAATGGTAAGGACGTCAAGACAACTGCAAGGTAGAACAGACTGTTCTAAACTTGAGAAGAAAACTATAAATCACAGGACTATGTCAAAGAAAAATGACAAATCTTCAAGTCAAAATAAAATGAGGAGCAGCACAAACATTTAGCAAATTCTAAAACAATAGCAACGAAGGAAGTGATAACACAATTCATAAACAAAACAAACTCAGCACAGAAAATTATATGGAACAAAGAAATCAATATCATGAAAAAGTGCATAACAAAAATGATAGCAACAAATTCATATTTGTCTATAATTACATATCTGGCAAGGGACTTATCTCTAAGATTTATAGAGAACTCCAATGTCCCAACAGTAAATAAATTAACAATTCAATTGAAAAATGGGCAGGAGACATGAGTAGACACTTCACCAAAGAGGATATTCAGGCAGCCAGCTAATATATGAAGAGATACTCACAATCATTGGGCATCAGAGAGATGCAAATCAAAATGAGATACCATCTCACCCCAGCACTGATGGCAAGGTTCAATGAGACAGAAAATAACAAATGCTGGTGGGGTTGTGGAAAGATTGGGACTCTCATACACTGCTGGTGGGACTGTGAAGTGATACAACCACTGTGGAAAGCAGTATGGCAATTCCTTAGAAAGCTGGAATTGGAGATACTATTTAACCCAGCAATCCCATTACTAGGTATATATACTAGAGAGGTGAGAGCCAGGGCAGGAACAGATATATGCACACCCATGTTCATTGCAGCATTATTTACAATAGCAAAAAGATGGAAACAACCTATATGCCCATCAATGAAAGAGTAGATGACCAATTATGGAACATACACCCAATGGAATGCTATGCAGCACTAAAGAATAATTTAGAGTCTGCAAAACATTGATGAACTTGGACGACATTATGCTGAGTGAAATAAGTCAATCACAGAAGGACAAATATAGTATTAGTTCATTGTTGTGGAGGGTCAAGCAAAGGTTTATATATGGAGGGAAACTTTCTTTGTTGGTTGCCAGGGGTGGGTGGGGAGTGGAGGGAACACTGAAAAAAAAAAAAATGCATTGACCCAAGTCACTTTAGTTTTGTGTATTTCACTGTACATAAATTACATTTCAATAAAGATGGGTGGAGTAAAGCATTCAGAATCTTCGTTTGCTGTTGGCAAGACTTAAAATGGGAGGAAACACCTGTAAACATTCATTAATTATCCGAAGAATGCACATAGTATGAATCTAGGAAAATTGGAAGTTGTCAAAAATGAGATGCATAAAAATCAATATCCTAGGCATTAGTGAACTGAAATGGACTGGATTTGGCCATTTTGAATCAGACAATCATATGACCTATGATCCCAGGAATGACAAATTGAAGAATGATGCTACATTCATTGTCACAAAGAATGTTTTAAGATCTATCAGTACAATACGGTCAGTGATAGGATAATATCCATATACCCATGAGGAAGAACAGTTAATAAGACTGTTATTCAAAGTCAGTTATCATAAGGAAATGTACAAAGACCTGGAGTTGGAAAATCAAAAGGGAAGAATAAGCTCAGCATTCCTCAAGCTGAAAGAACTGAAGAAAAAATTCAAGCCTCGAGTTACAATATTGAAGAATTCTAAGGGGAAATACTGAATGATGCAGGAAGCATCAAATGAAAGTAGAATTAATTTACAGCAAGGAATCACTTATACAAATAACTTGTACAAGGAATCACTGTACAAATAAGAACTGGTAAATGTTCAACTATTACAGGAGGTGACATATGATCAAAACCAATGGTACTGAAAGAAGGTGAAGCTGCATTGAAATAATTGGGAAAAAACAAGTTTCCAGGAATTGATGGAATGCACATAGAAAAGTTTCAATCAACAGTTGTCTTCTTGGAGGCACTTACTCATCTATGCCAAGCAATTTGGAGGACAGCTACCTGGCCACACGACTGATAGAGATCCATATATGTACCCATTCCATAGAAAGATTATCCAACAGAGTGTGGAAATTACTGAACAATATCACATTAATATGTGGATTAATATCACACACAAGTAAAATCTTGCTGAAGGTAATTCAAAAATGATTGCAGCAGTGCACTGATAGGGTACTTCCAGAAATGCAAGATGAACTCAGAAGGTAATGTCAAATGAAGGATATCATTGCTGAAGTCATATGGATCTTGGCTGAAAGCAAAGAAAACCAGAAAGAAGTTTACTTGTGTTTTAGTAACTATGCAAAAGCATTCGACTTTGTGGATTATAACAAATTATAGGTAACATTGAGAAGAATGGGGATTCTAGAACACTTAATTGTGCTCATGAGGAATCTGTGCATAGACCAGGAGGCTATCATTCAAACAAAACAAGGGGATGCCACATGGATTAAAATCAGAAAGAGGGTGTGTCATGGTTGTACAAATTCACTGTACTTATTCCATCTGTATGCTGAGCCAATAATCCGAGAAGCTGGATTATATGAAGAAGAATGTGGCATCAGGCTTAGAGGAAGTCTCATTAACAACCTGTGATATGCAGATGACACAACTTTGCTTGCTGAAAGTGAAGATTACTTGAAGCACTTGAGGATGAAGATTAAAGACTATAATCTGAAATATGGATTACACCTCAGCATTAAAAAAAAAAAAAAAAAAAGTCCTCACAACTAAACCAAAAAGCAGCATCATGATAAGTGGAGAAAAGTTTGAAGTTTTCAAAGATTTGATTTTATTGGATCCACAATCAACACCCATGGAAGCAGCAGTGAAGCAATCAGTATTGGACTGGGCAAATCTGCAAAAAACCTTAAAGTGCTAAAGATCAAAGATGTCACTTTCAAGAATAAGGTGAGCCTAACCAAAACCATGGTATTTTCATTCACCTCATATTCATATATATATAAGGGAAAGCTGAACAATGAATAAGGAAAACTGAAGTAGAGTTGATGCTTTTGAATTGTAGTATTGGTGAAGAATAGTGAAAATATCATGGACTGCAAGAAGAACTAACAAATCTGTCCTGGATGAAGTGAAGCCAGAATGCTACTTGGAAACAAGAATGACCAGACTTTGTGTCACCAAATTTTCTCATGTTGTGAGAAGGGACATTCCCTGAAGAAGGATATCTATTGTGCTTGGTAAAGTAGTGAAGTGTCAGCGAAAAAGGGAAAGACTCTCAGAAGGAAGGACTGACACAGTAGCTGCAAGAAGAGGTTCAAGTATATCAAGGATTGTGTGCATAAAAGGGCACTTTTTTTGTTCTGTTGTAAATAGGGTCACATCAAACCGAGGCTGTCTCGAAGGTACCTAATAAGAACAACAAAGGGCTGCTTTAGCAGTCTGCTGTAAATTAATTCACAATCATATGTAATGCATGGATTCTCTTGTAGAAGCTCCTGAATGGTGAAGTTCTAGACTAGTAAGTGAAAAGTTCAGAGTTCAAACCCTCCTAATGTTCCCTTTATAGACAGGTCTTGTGATCTGCTTCTGAAATGTCACACACAGCCTTGTTGTTTTTGTTAGGTGCCATTGAGTCAGCTCCAACTCATAGTGACCCTATGTACAACAGAATGAAACACTGACCAGTCCTATGCCAGGCTCACAATACTTGCTATACCAGAGCCATCATTGCAGCCACTGTGTCAGTCCAGCTTGTGGAGAGCCTTCCCTTTTTCAATGATCCTCCACTTTACCAAGCATTTTATGGGGATGGTAAGGGTATGGTCCCTTCTGACAACATGACCAAAGTAGGTTAAATGAAGTCTGGCCATTCTGACCTCCAAGGAGCCTTTTGCCTTAACTTCATCCAGGACAGATTTGTTAGTTCTTCTGGCAGTTGATGGTAATTTCAGTATCTTTCACCGATACCACAACTCAAAATCATCAACTCTTCTTCGGTCTTCCATATTCATTGTCCAGCTTTAAAATACGTATGTGAAAAGGTGATTGAAAATACCATGACTTGGGTTAAGCCACTTAAATCTTCAAAGAGACATCTTTGCTGTTCAGCACTTTGGAAAGGTATTTTGCAACAGATTTTCCCAGTACAATACATCGTCTGATGTCTTGACTGCTGCTTCCATTGGTGTTGATTGTAGATCCAAGTAATATGAAATCTTTGACACCTTCAATAGTTTCTCCATTTATTGTGATGCTGTTTATTGATCCAATTGTGAGGATTTTCATTTTCTTTGTGTTGAGATGTAATCCATACTACAGACTGTAGTCTTTAATGTTGGTCAGTAAGTGCTTCAAGTCATCTTCACTTTCAGCAAGCAAAGTTGTGTCATCTGCAAATTGCAGGTTGTTCATGAGACTTCCTCCAATCCGGATGCCATGCTTTTCTTAATACAGTCCAGCTTCTTGGATTATATCCTCAGCATACAGATTGAATAAGTATGGTGAAATGATACAACACTGACACACTCCCTTCCTGATTTTAAACGATACAGTATCCCTTTGTTCTGTTCAAATGACAGCCTCTTGGTCTACGTACACGTTCTGCATGAGTACAATTAAGCATTCTGGAATTCCCATTCTTCTCAATATTATCAAAGCATTTAGAGCAGTTCTATTCTGCACACATGGCTTCAGTATTGACTTGAAGCCCTAACAACAAAAATAATTTTATTTAATATAAATCTATATTTCTATCCAGTATCATTTGTCTTTGATCTAAAGATTTTACTTTAGTATCTCTTGGTGTGCAAGTCTACTAGCAACAGATTACCAAAGTTCTTTGAGTTGAAAAGTCTGTTTTAATTTTTTAAATTCATACTTTAAGTGTATTTTCACTGTTTACTGCTTTTTGAGAAAACATTAATGTTATAGATCTGCCGGTGTCTGTCTTGTTACTTTTGATGAGAGTTGTGCTCATGCAAACCATTGCTCTCAGAATGTAAGCTTTCATTTTCTCTGACTGCATTATCTTTGTTTTCAGTACATTGACTTTATGTGCCTAGACATTGTTCTCTTTATATTTATGTATTGATGTCACAGAAATTCTTGAATTCTTGTCTTTTCACAAATTTCATTGAATTTTTGCCATTATTTTTGTCAAATAGTTTTCCTACTGTATTCTTTCCTCTGTCCTTCTAGAAATGCATTTAAACATGTGTGTGATGTTTGTTATTCTAAAATCCCATTAAGGAGATATAGTGGACTTGTTCTAATTCTCTTCAACTGCAACTTGAACTTATATGTGTTAAGGCATTTGATTGCTAACCAAATTCTCGGTGGTTAGAACCCATCAGCTTCTGCATAGAAGAAGGAGGAGGCAGTCTACTTCCATAAAGATTTACAACCTTGGAAACCCAGTCGGAGGCACTATGAGTTGGAATTGACTTTGTGACACTGAGTTTGGTTTAATTGACTTTGTGGCAGTGAGTTTGGTTTGGACAGCCCCATGAGGATATTTGCTTTTCTTTTTAATTTTGTTGCTATTTTATCAATTTGAATAAAATATATTCATCCAATCTTAAGTTCACTTATTCCTTTGTCATTTTCACTTTTCTAGTAAATTCATCCAGTGATTTATATATATATATATATATATATATAAATTTCAGAAGTTTTTAGTTATAGAACTTATTTTTCATAATTTCCATGAGATTTCATAGCTTTTTATTCATTATGAGCATATTGTTTTTTACAACCTTGAACATAAGTATATCAACTGCCTTAAAATATAATATTGGCTAGCTTCTAATCTTGATTCCTATATTCAGTTAATCCTCAATAAACCACTTTCAGTCAGTTTCTTATTGGCTAAAATTCACAAAAGTAATAGAATAATATTTCTAAAGTTATAACCCATTTATAATATTTAGTATTTAAAATCCTCCAAAATATTCCAATATTTTGAAGATGAAGATTAGCACACAAAGCCTCTCAGGTTGATACTGCTTCCTATAATCTATTTCCATTTTTCACTATGCACTCCCACCTCTCTATTGTTCAGTTATCCAGAATGACCTTGTATGTTAAATCTCCTAATGTGCTTGCAAATGTACTGTTCTTTTGTGTCTATATGAGGTATTCAATAAGTATCTATTAAATGAATAACTGAATAATTTTCTTATTAACATGAACTCCCATAATAGAATTTTGCAAAACCAGTGACTTATACATTGCAAATACCATTTTCAACAACATAAATAGTGGCTATACATGTGGACTTTGTTGTTATTGTTGTTATTTGCCTTCCAGTTGCACCCGACTCATAGCAACCCCTCCTTGGGTTTCCAAGGTGGTATCACTACAAAAGTAGAATGCCCAACCTTCCTTCTGAAGAGTGGCTGATGGTTTTGAACCACCAGCTTTCTGGTTAGCAGTCAAGTGCCTTGGGCACTATGCTACCAGAGCTCCTTTCTGCCTCACCAAAATGAATACACAAGAATCAAATACAGTATGTCTGTGGAAAGAGGCAATGGAGAAGCATAGTATTTTCAGCCAAAACTGTGGAAGACCATCAACTGCTCATATGCAAGTTCAAGCTGAAGCTGAATACAATTAAAACAAGTCCATGAGGACCAAAAGATGACCTTGATTATATCCCACCTGAATTTAGGGACCATCTAAAGGATAGACTTGATGCATTGATCTCCAAAGACCAAAACCCAGAGAAATTGTGGGATGGCATCTAGAACATCATCCAGATGAAACAAAATGTCACTAAAAAGACAGGAAAGGAAGACAAGTCCAAAATTGATGTCAGAGGTGACTGAAACTTACTTTTTAACAGAGAGTAGCTAAAATAAATGGACAAAATGACAAGATAAAAGAGCTGAACAGAAGTTTCCCAAGAACAGCTTAAAAAGACAAAGTCAATTATTATAATTAATGTGCAAAGACCTGGAGTTAGAAAAGCAAAATGTTAGAATACGCTCAGAATTTCTCAAGCTGAAAGAACTGAAGAAGAAATTAGAGCCCAAGTTGCAATATTCAAAGATTCTATGGGCAAAATAATTGAATGATACAGGAAAAATTAAAAAAAAAAAAAAAAAGGAAAGATACAGAAAGTCACTGTACCAAAAAGAATTGGTCCATGTTCATCCATTTCAGGAGGTGGTATATAATGGTACTGAAAGAAAAAGTCAAAGCTGTACAGAAGAAACTGGCCAAAAACAAGGTTCCAGGATTTGATGAAATACCCACTGAGATGTTTTAAAAAACGGATGGCACCATGGAGGCATATATGCAGCTATGCCAAGAAATTTGGAAGACTATTACTTGGGCAACTGACTGGAAGATTCATATGTGTACCCATTCCAAAGAAAGGTTATCCCACAGAATGAAGAAATTATTGAACAATATCATTAATATCACACACAAGTAAAATCTTGCTGTAGATAATTCAAAAAATGGTTGCAGCAGTGTATTCACAGGAAACTTCCAAAAATGCAAACTGGATTCAAGAGAGGGCATGGGACAATGAACATCATTGTTGATGTCAGGTGGATCTTGGCTGAAAGCAAAGAATACCAGAAATATGTTTACTTGTGTTTTATTGGCCATACAAAAACATTCAGTTATGTGGATCATAACAAATTATGGCTAACATTGAGAAGAATTGAATTCCAAAGCATTTAATTGTACTCATGAGGAACCCATACATAGAACAGGAGGCTGTGATTTCAACAGAACAAGGGGATACTGCATGGTTTAAAATCAGAATGAGAATGTGTTAGAGTTGTATCTTTTCACCACATTTATTTAATCTGTACGCTGAGGAGATAATCTGAGACTTCCTGGACTATAGGAAGAAGAATGCTGCATCAGGATTAGAGGAAGATTCATTAAAAACCTGCAATATGCAGATGACACAACCTTGACTGGTGAAAGTGAGGATGACCGAAGCACTTACTGATGAAGATTGAAGACTATAGTCTGGAGTATGGATTACACCTCAGTATAAAGAAAACACCTCAATATATTAAAAAAAAAAAAAAATCCTCACAACTGGACCAATAAGCAGCATCACAATAAATGGAGAAATGATTGAAATTGTCAATAATTTCTTATTACTTGGATACACAATCAACACCAGTGTAAGGAGAAGTCAAGAAATTAAATGATGTACTGCACTAAGAAAATTTACAAAAGATCTTTGTAAGTGCTGAGGAGCAAAGATGTCTCTTTGAAGACAAGGAGCTCCTAACCCAGGCCATGTTTTTCTTAATCGCCTCTTATCATGTGAATCAGAAGGAAGATGGAGCAATCTACTTTGGTAGTGATACTGCCTCGGTAACCCAAGGAGGGGTCACTATGAGTCGGGTCCAACTCGATGGCACATAACAACAACAATATCATGTGAAAGCTGGACAATGAATAAAGAATATGAAGAAGAGTCGATGCTTTTGAGTAGAGTTAGCAAGGACTACTGAAATTACCATGGACTCCTAAAAGAACTAATAAATCCATCCTGGAAGAAGTGCAGCCAGAATCCTCCTTGGAAGTGAGAATGGCCAGAGTTCATCTCACCTACTTTGGTTATGTTGTCTGACAAAAGGGACCAGTCCCTGGAGAAGGATATCATGCTTGGTAAAGTGGAGGGTCAGCAAAAAAAGGGAACACTCTCAATAAATTGGATTGACACAGTGGCTGCAACAATGGGCTCAGGTACAGCAAGGGTTTGAGGCTTCTACAGGACTGAGCAGCTTTTCATTCTGTTGTACTTAGGCTTGCTATGAGTCAGAGTTGACTTGAAGGCACCTAACAACAACATCAACATGAACACCAAATTAATTCAACCTTACAAATTTATTGACATTCATACTAATGTACATCAAATATACTTGACAATTGAACCACATTTAGTATTCCTTATATGGTTATGGAATCTTTGTTTACCCACCTTTTTCTCTACTCAGCTTTATAATACATATTTTCATTATGTATGTGTTTTTTTTTTTTTAAGTTTATGTTGTAAATGAAACATATTGCAATGCAATAATTGTCATAGCAATTATTATTTTCAGGCATAATTAGGAATTATTTACTAACTTATCTGCTTTCTCTCAAGTTGACTTTTTAAGCATCTGACCCTTCTCACTCTTCACATTTTTTACTTAACCTTATAAAATGTACTCTTTATTCTGTCATTAAAATCTGAAGAATTGATGAGGCCATTACCTTCTTTAAATTTTATCCTGAAAGTTTTCATGTTGTATATGATACATAAGAAAAATAAAAGCAAGAATAACAACATAATCCTATCATAAAACTATGTCAGTGAAGAGAAGTACGTAAGGCAGAGTGAAAGAAGGGGCATGGGAATCTGGGGAAGATTTCAAGAAGCAGTAATACTTGAGTTCATAATTTAATTTAAAAAAACTTATAAGGGCAAACACATAAGGGATTTGAATTAACAAATGCATATAAATATGAACATTGATTTCCACTAACAGACCTGCTCGTAGTTCAACATCATTGGTGCATGGAGTATTTGTGGGTTGTGGTGAGGTGGTGTAGAAAAATAAGAAACTAGAGAAGTAGGTAAATATTATGAAGGACCTTATTAATGTTGTTGTTGTTGTTGTTGTTTGCCATCAAGTTGGACCCAACTTATAGCGACCCCTCCTTGGGTTTCCAAGGTGGTATCACTATGGAAGTAGATTGCCCAACCTTCCTTCTGAGGAGTGGCTGGTGGGTTTGAACCACTAGCATTCTGGTTAGCAGTCAAGTGCCTGAGGCACTACGCTACCAGAGCTCCTTATTGATGTAGGAAATGAAATTTTATCTTGTAGAAAATGCAGATAATTTTTCACAGGGTATAGCTTGATCAAATTCACCTTTTAGATACTAATTTGGCAACATGATAGAGATGGATGTGAGTGTGAAGACTTTGACAACATTGAAAACAGGAAAATGAGTTCAGGTTTTGTAGTAATGGAGATGACCTAATATGTCTTTAGGGATGAAATGAATATAGAAAAAAATGAGTTACTGTGGAGAGATGTTTAAGAATTTATAGAAATATATAAAATAGTTGGAAAAGCCTATGTTTTGGATGTAGATATGGGATCAATTCCCAGCCCAGCTACTTATTAGCAAGGTGTTCTAAGAAAATTAATGAAGCTTAACAGGTATAGATAAGAATGACACTTAAAACTTTGTTCAGGGAACAATATATACATCATAGACAAAGGAACTTGTAGTTTATGACCATAGGTACACAATAAATGCCTTCTTATTAAGTCATTAGGATTTATAAACCAACAGGATTTGGTTACTGGTTACATGGAAAAAGTAAAAAGGAATAGGTATCTTAGATGAATCTAAGTCTTCTGGCTTCATTATATTGGTATCTATAATATTTGGTAGTATTATCAAAAGTACTCTTAGTAGAGGAGTTTGAAATGAAAGTCATCATGAATGGCAGCATCTAGTTTTTTTATATATTTCAGAAAGTAAGTACTATATAATTACAGGTCATGTTTACTAAGAAAATTAGAAGTAGAAAAAACAACTTTAATAATGAAAAAATAATATCAGATTCAATTTTTTCTAACCATACTATCATGCAAAACCATCCTAGTCCTTGCAATTTTTCTTCATAACGACATTTTCATATTCCTGCATTTAATTTTGACTAGCAATATGGTGTAGTAATCAAAACATCAACTCTGAAATCAGGAGTACTTGGTTCAGGATTCCCAGTCCCATCATTTAGTAGCTGTGTCATCTTCATTTCTCCATGGCTCTACATTTTCATTTGTAAAATGAGGAATATCACCTTTCTCATAGTGGGGTTGTAAGAATTAAACAAGCTAAATCTGTAAAGTGTTTAAAACTGCCACCTCACTCTAATTTCTGTAGAAGTATGTGGTTGTTGTTATGTGCCATAGAGTCGGACCCGACTCATAGCGACCCCTCCTTGGGTTTCCGAGGCGGTATCACTATGGAAGTAGATTATTTCTGAGGAGTGGCTGGTGGGTTTGAACCACTAGCCTTCTGGTTAGCAGTCAAGTGCCTTAGGCACTATGCTACCAGAGCTTAAGACATTTTATTTTTATTGTCTTTCCCTCTGGTTATCTGTGTGTGCAAACTTTCCTCAGTTCCCTTTCTCCAACTATATCTTTCTCTAGCCCTCTCAAAAAACAAAACTGAACAAAAAACAAAAACTGAGTTGAGAATGCAAAAGTCCTTGACATTCAATTAGTATGAAAGGCCAATAGACACAATTATTTTGCAATGCAAATTTTGCTCTGATGTGTGAAGAACACCATCTATGTTCTGTAGGGTATTGCAGTCTTCTACGCTTGAAAAATGGAATTTCATATGCATAGAAGATTTACAAGGTAAAAGTTGTTGAGATTTACAACTTCAAGAAGCCTCAGAAATGAAACTTTCTCCTCCAAGATTTTGTTTTATTAAGAATATCTAATAAAACAAAACTCTTCTATGGCAACATTAAAATGTCAATAATTAAACATAAGTTTGAGAATGATATGGTCTGGCATAGAAACATTCGTATACATTTTTCAACACTTAAATATGTAATAACTTAGCTTTGGATAAGTATATGGAGGAGAATTTTATGCTTTAAAAACTATGATAGCTAGTGGTTTTTGGAACCCTATAATTTACTACTTCATGGAATATAACTTTTAAAGTTTACCACCTAGTATAAAAAATAGGAAAATAACATACTGGAGGTCAATTGTGAAATTTATAGAAAGAGAGTAAATTGCTTGCTATCATAAGATTGCCCTCTTCTGATTTGAAGTATTTCTCCTCTAAACACCTAGGAAGAGAAGGATTTACAGCTCAGAGGGAGCTGTGCCTAATTACAGCTCTCAGTGAGAATGTCCACATTTGGACCAAAATAGTGACTTGTAGTGGGTTGCAGGTCACAGATCCTGCATCACTGACACTATGCCTGTCTTAATGTGTACCTTGAACCTCACCAGATTCTTTGTAGCATATTTCATAATTGACATTGCCAGTTACCCTCAAGTCAATTCCAACTAATAGTGACCCCATGGATGTCAGAGTAGAACTGTGCTCCATAGAGGTTTCAATGGCTGCATTTTCAGAAGTATATCACCAGGTTTTTTCTTCCAGAATGTCTCTGGGTAGATGCAAACTTCCAACTTTTCATTTAACAGTTGAGCACATTAACTGTTTACACCAATAAAGGATTCCATAAGTGACTTTACATTTAGTACCTGCATTACATTATTCGGTGGCATAGTGCCTAAGGCATTTGACTGCTAACCAGAAGGCTGGATGTTCAAAACCACAAGGCACTCCTCGGAAGGAAGTTTGGGCAATCTTAATTCCATAAAGATACTGCCTAGGAAACCCAAGGAGGGGTTGCTATGAGTCAAATTGACTCAATGATAATGAGGTTTTGTTGTTGTTGTTGTTTTTTGAGTTTATAGGAGTTTAAAATCACATATATAATAATTAACAGCAGCTTCTACATTTTTATAAATTAAAGAAAAAAATACCTAAAAAAGTAATGTAATAAATACACCTGTGTTCTTTGTTCAGAATTAAAAAAAATCAAATTTTCTTTTATAAAAGAAATAATACCTTAAAGATAAAGTCACTGCTTTCTGCTTTTTACTCCATTCTCTCATCATACCTGAAAGGTGTTTACTGTAATAAAATTGTGTATGAAAAGTTCCAGGCCATGTTTAACAATTTTTATGGGTATGTAGCCAATATAGTATGAGAGTTTTAAAAGTACTACTTAAATTCTAAACCCCCAATGGGCTTCAAAGCAGTATCTTTATGGAAGTAGATTCCCCTTTATGGAAGTAGAAGTCTTTCTTCTGCAGAATGGCTGAGAGATTTGAACTGCCCACCTTCTGGTCAGCAGTTAAATGTTAGGCACTGAACCATCAGAGCTCCTTACAGATCTATATAAAATATAGTATGAGAGTTTTAAAAGTATTAGGTAAATTCTATTGAAATGAATATATTATTTCAGGGAGCTCTGGCAGCATAGTGCCTAAGGCACTTGACTGCTAACCAGAAGGCTGGTGGTTCAAACCCACCAGCCACTCCTCAGAAATAATCTACTTCCATAGTGATACCGCCTTGGAAAGCCAAGGAGGAGTCGCTATGAGTCGGGTCCGACTGGGTGGCAAACAACAATATTATTTCAAAACTGAATCTTTTCATGAGAGCTGTTTTGAGAACTATTTGTATGTATGTGTATGTGTGTGTGTGTGTGTGTGTGTCTATTACCTTTTTGAGAACAATTTAGACTGACATATTAATCTAATTAGTTCATTCACGTAAATTCCTATAAAGATTAAAAAATGCATTATTGAAGGATTTCAATGATTTGGATGACAATATATTTCTCATCTGCAACCATGGAAGCCAAAAAATATAGCACATTTTTCTGAAAGAAGATGACTTCTATCCAGCACTGTTTTGTGGTGCCTACTCTGATATTCCATGACTCCATAATACATACGGGTATGTTTCTGAATTCTCTGTGTCATTGAAATATTTGTCTTCTACTGCTTTAGTAACGCACAGTTTTAATTATCCAGCTATGTAAAAATATTTAACATCTGGTTATTAATTCTCTTTCTTTGGTTTTAATCTAGTATTGGCTATTTTTGGGAGATTTCTTCTCCCATATGAATTTTTAAATAGGCTTTATTTTTAGAACCATTGTAAGTTTACAGAAAAATTTTACATAAAAATGTTAACGTAAAAGTTAGAACTTTAAATCCAGCCAGAGACACCTTGTTGTTGTTGTTATGTGCCATCTAGTCAAACCCGACTCATAGTGAACGCTTCTTGGGTTTCCACGACTCGACGGCAAACAACAGCAACAACAACAACATCATTATGGAAGTAGATTGCCCAACCTTCTTTCCGAGGACTGGCTGGTGGGTTTGAACCGCCAGCCTTCTGGTTAGCAGTCAAGTGCCTTAGGCACTATGCTACCAGAGCTCCCTGGAAACACCTTAGGATATTTTAATATGTAGTCAATTTTTCCATGTACTCCTTCCCCTCCTTGAGCTCAGTCTTATTATTAAAGTCTTATATTCTTGTAGTACATTTGTTATAATTGATGAACAGATATTATTACTGAAGTCCATATTTTATATTAGACTTTACCTGAGGGTCCACAGTTTTTGTTAACAGTTCTATGAGGTTTGACAAATGCTCAATATCATGTGTCCACCTTTGCAGGGTCAGAAAGAATAGTTTTACTGCCCTAAAAACACCTTGCACTCCACCTATTTATGTGTCTGCCCTTCCCCAGGGACACTGGCAACCATATTGTCTCTGTAGTTTTTTTTTTTTCTTTTCTTTTCTAAAATGTCATATAGTTGTAATCATACAATATGTAGCTTTTCATTTAGCAATATGCATTTAAGTTTACTCTATTTGTTGCTTTGTATTGCTTATCCTTTTATTACTGAATAATAGTGCATTGAATAGATGTATTACAATTTGTTTATCCATTCACCTATTGAAGGGCATCTTAGCTGCTTTGACTTTCGGCAATTATAAATAAGGCTGCTATAAAGATTCATGTGCAGATTTTATGTGGACATAAGTTTTCATCTCATTGGGTACCTAGGAGCATAACTACTGGACTGTATGGTAAGCTTTGTAAGAAAGGCCAAACCATATTCCAAAGTGGCCATACCATTTTTCATTCCCATTGATAAGGAATGGGAGTTTCTGTTGTACACATTTTTTCAACACTTGGTGGTGTCAGATTTTTGGATTTTCATTATTCTTCTAGATATCTTACTGTTTTGACATGTGATTTGCCTTTTTTGTATACTTATTTTCCACCTATATATCCTTTTTGGTAAAGTTTCTGTTCAGACCTTTTGCCCATTTTTGTAATTGGTTTGTTTATTTTCTTCTTGCTGAGTTCTAAAAGTTCTTTGGGTGTTTTGGTTACCAATACTATATGAGACATAAGTTTTAGAAATATTTCTGTCAGTCTGTGGCTTATCTTTTCATTCCTTTAATAATATCTTTGGTTTAAAATTTGTGAGCAATTTGTTAACTTCTATTAACAAAAATTATTGGAACTTTAGTGTGAATGCTGGTATGGTAAAGATAATGAGTCTTCTCATAAATTAAAATACTGTATGTTTCCTTTACTTCAGGACATATTCTATTTTATATCTTTCAATAATTTCTTTACTTTTGTCTATCAACCTTTTACATTTATTTATTTTTTTCTAATAATCACAAATTTCTTATTGCTCCAGTGAGCATCAGTTTATAATCCTTTTTATTGTTTATCTCTCACATATTGAACATGACTTTAATATTTTAAAAAGCGCTCTGGTGGTGCAGTGGCTAAGGCATTTTACAGCTAACCAGGGGGCTGGCAGTTCAAACCCACCAGCGGCTCCTCAGAAAGGAAGATGGAGCAATCTTCTTCTGTAAAGATTCAGTGCTTTGCAAACCCAATGGGGGTCACTATTTCTCCAGTGAGCATCAGTTTATAACTCTTTTTATTGTTTATTTCTCACATATTAAATATGCCTTTAATATTTTAAAACACATCTGTTTCACACGTACATAAAATTCCTAAATACAAGACATTAGGTCACCCATCGCTCATTGAAAGAAGTAAGATTTTCAAAAAGACACTGAAGAGAAAATTGAGAACATTTGAATTTCCAAGAAACAACATATCAGTATGAGTGTGGCACTTTTACTACTGTCAAGAAATGTTTAAGGGTTATTTTGATTGTACTAATGTTGCTTTCCTTAGAAACTAAACCACATATAAAATGTGTCTTTATTGTATTTAATATAGAATATATATTAATATAGAATATATATATTGTTGTTGTTGTTGTTGTTATGTGCCGTTGAGTCGGCCCCGACTCATAGCGACCCCTCCTTGGGTTTCCGAGGCAGTATCACTACGGAAGTAGATTGCCCAACCTTCTTTCCGAGGAGTGGCTGATGGGTTTGAACCACCAGCCTTTTGGTTAGCAGTCAAGTGCCTTAGGCACTTTGCTACCAGAGCTCCTACCGTTTTATATATATGTATGTATGTATGTATGTATGTATATTGTTCCCAGTAATTTACTTATTAACTGAACATATTGCCCAGACTAAAAATAATGCATGGTGTGAGGAAATAATTATGGCAAAATTTCTGATGTGAACACTACAAATTTGAGTAATAAATGTTTCTTTTTTGTTTGTTTGTTTTGTTTATTGACCCCCATGGGCATTACATATGTTTTTAAGACTTTTTCTTAACCTTTTGCTGTGATTTAGGTGAAGTTGAGGCATGGGTGTGGTAGGGCTTGTTAGTGACTTAAATTTTTATTATGATTTAGGTGAAAGTTTACTGAGCAAATTCACTTTCCATACAGAAGTTCACATGTAATTTGTCACATGACATTGACTACAATTCCCCACAATGCAACAGCTCCCCTACCACTTCCTCCCCATAGTTACTTCTTCCCTGTGTCTTTCCCTCCTATACACTCCTGCTCCCCAAGCTGTTTTGCTGTACATACACAGCCCTTCTATTCTCCCATGATTAATCTCTCTAAGTAGTGTATCTACCTAATGTAAATATTCAGCTCACATGCATGTCTTTTGTTTGGTTGGATGCCGCAGGAGTGGATTTAATTCTAGACCTGAAGGGTAGCTAGGGGCCATAGTCTCAGTGGTTCCACCAGGCTCTATCAGACCAGTAAACATGGTGCCCATTTTTTTTTTTTTAATTATAATTTTGAGTTTTGTTCTACATTGTTCTCCTACTCTATCCAGGATATCCTACATAGATTCCCTCTCTGAGGGGTTGACAGTGGTACCTGGGCACCATCTAGTTCTTCTTGTCTCATAGTGGTATAGGCTGTGGATCACATGATGTACCAGTCTCTTGGGCTAATTGTTTTCACGTGTCTTCGGTTTTCTTCATTTTCTTTGCTCTGGAAGAGGAGAGACCCATCATTGCATCTAGATGTTATTGGTGACTTTTCAGTAAGTGCATCATACTCACTTATTCCAACCTAAACTAGACAAGCACTCAGATAGAAAATCTACCTCCACCATAACAAAAAAAGGACCTATTCACCTCTTGAGTATGTGGAATGTGTAATGTACAAAGTATGAAGCTATGACAATTGGAAATTGTCAAAAGTGAAATAGAACACATAAAGATAGATATCCTAGGCATTACTGAAATAGATATCCTAAGCATTACTGAAATGGACTTGTATGGGCCATTTTGAATCAGACAATCATGGTCTACTGTGACAGGAATGATAAATTGAAGAGGAATAGCATTGCATTTATCATCAAAAAGAACATTTCAAGATCTATCCTGAAGCATAATGTTTTCAGTGATAGGATAATACCCATGCACCTGCAAGGAATAGCAGTTAACACTACCATTATTCAAATTTATTCACCAACCACAAAGTCAAAGATGAAGAAATTAAAGATTCTTACCAGCTTATGAAATCTTAAATTGACCAATTAAGCAATTGAGATGTATTTGATAATTACTGGAAATTAGAATGTGAAATTTGGAAACAAAGAAGAAGTATCAGTAGTTGGAAAATGTTGCTTTGGTGATAAAAATGATACCAGAGAGTGCATGATAGAATTTTTCACAAGCAATGAATTATTCATTGCAAATACCTGTTTTAAACATCATGGACAATGAGTATACACATGGACCTTGTCATATGGAATATACAAGGATCAAATAGACTACATCTGTGGAAAGAGATGGTGGAAAAGCTCAATCTCAACAGTCAAAACAAAGATGGGTCGAATATGGAACAGACCATAAACCAGTCATATGCAAGTTTAAGTTGCAGCTGAAGACAATTGATGTAAGTCCATGAGAGCTAAGATATGATCTTGAGTATATCACACCTGAATTTAGAGACCATCTGAAGAATAGCTTTGATGTATGGAACACCAGTGACCAAGGACAAAGTGAATTGTGAGATTACTTCAAGGACATCATACATGAAGAAAGCAAAACGTCATTATAAAGACAGGAAAGGAAGAGTATTCCAAAATGGGTATCAGAAGAGGCTCTAAAACTTGTTCTTGAGTAGAGAGTATCTAAAGAAAGTGGAATAAATGTTGGAGTAAAAGAGTTCAGCAGAACATTGCAAAGTGCAGCCCAAATGGAAAGTAAAGTTTTATAATGAAATGTGCAAAAACCTTGAGTTGGAAAATCAAACAGGAAAAACACTCTCAACATTTCTCAAGCTGAAAGAATTGGAAAAAAAAAAAAAAATTAATGCCTCAATTTGCAATATTAAAGGATTCTATGGGAAAAATGTAGAAGGAATCAAAAGAAGATGGAAGGAATACACAAATCATTGTACCAAAAATAATTGGTATCATATAATTAACAATAAATAGTATTCAAAAGAAAAATTTCAAGCTGGACTGTGTCCATTTCAAAGAAAGATGATCCAACAGAATGAGGAAATTATCCAAAACTTTCATTCAAAATTGGTTGCAGCAGGTACATCAACAGAGAACTGCCAGAAATGCAAGCCAGATTCAGTAGAGGACATGCAATGAGTGACAACACTGCAGATGTCAAACGAATCTTGGATGAAGGCAAAGAATACCAGAAAGATGTTTACTTGATTTGTGTGTGTGTGTGTGTGTGTGTGTGTGTGTGTGATTTGGGTGACAGTTTACAGAGCAAATTCATTTTCCATACAGCAGTTCATACACATCTTGTTTCATGAAATAAACTATAATTCCCCACAATGTAATAGCTCTCTTCCTATTTCTTCCCTGTAGTTATCTCTTCCCTGTGTCCTTTCCTATGCATTCCTGCCCCCCAAGCTATTTCCCTGTGCAAACACTGCCCTTCTCTTCTCCCAAAATTGATCGGTCTAAGAAGTGTATCTACCTGATGTAAATGTTCACCCTATATGCCTGTCTATATTTTGGCTGGGAGCCACAAGAGTGAGCTCAGTTCAAGACCTGAAGGATAACTAGGGTCCACAGTCATTGGGTTATCACCAGGCTCTATCAGACCAGTAAATCTTGTCTTTATTTATGATTTTTAGATTTGTTCCACCTTGCTCTCCTACTCTACCCAGGATCTCCTGCACTGATCCTTTTCCAAGTGGTTCAAAGTAGTAGCTTGGCACCATCTAGTTCTTCTGGCCTCATGGTCATATAAGCTGAGGTTTGCATGACCTACTAGTCCCTTGAACTAATTTTTTCCATACATCTTTGGTTTTCTTCATTCTTCTTTGTTCTGGATGAGGAAAAACCCATTGTTACATCTAGATCGCTGTTTGCAAACTTTTAAAACCCCAGTTGCTATTCAACAAAAGGTTGTAGAACAATGTATTTGAGTAATATTTTTTTATGCTAATTGGGCTTGATATCACCTAGGACCATAGTCTTGAGCCCAAAGGTCCAACTACTCACTCCCTCTGGGTGGTTGGCTGTGGCCAAGAAGTTAGCATAATTTTGCCCCTTGTTAGGTCTATTATATATTTGGACACTCTTATAGAACATATAAATAAGTAATAGAAATATTATCTGCCAATCCTTTATATGGTTATATATATATTGGTTATATATACCTATGTTATATTATATTATGGGTATATTCCCTTTTGCCTTGGTATACCTGATCATTCAATTTTGCTTATGATGGAACTGTACATAGACCAAGAGGCTATCATTGAAACAGAACAAAGGAATACTGAATAGTATAAAATTAGAAAAGGTGTGCATCAAAGTTCTATCCTTTTACCATACTTATTCAATCTGTATTCTGAGCAAATAATCCAAGAAGTTGGGCTATATCAAAAAGAATGCATCATCAAGATTGGAGGAATAGTTATTAATAATTTGTGATATGCAGGCAACACAATTATCTTGCTGAAAGTGAAGATTACTTAAAGCACTTACTGAAGAAGATCCAAGACTACAGCCTTCAATATGGATTACTTATTAACATAAAGAAAACAAAAAATCCTTACAACTGGACCAATAAGAAATATCATGATAAATGGGAAGAATATAGAAGTTGTTAAAAATTTCAATTTACTTGGATTCACAGTCAACACCCATGGAAGCAGCAGTCTGGAAATGAAATGATTGGTCAAATCTGCTGCAAAAGTCCCCTTTAAAATATTGAAGAGCAAAGATAATCACTTTGAAGACTAAGGTGTGCCTTATCCAAACTGTGGTATTTTCAATAACCTCATATGTATGTGAGAGCTGGATAATGTATAAAGAAGACAACAGAATATTAGATGCATTTGAACTATGGTGTTGGCAAAGAATATTTAATGTACCACACACCATTAGAAGAATGAACAAATCTGTCTTGGAGGAAGTACATCTGAAATGCTCCTTAGAAGAAAGAATGGCCAGACTTTGTCTCTCAGTCTTTAGTCATGTTGTCAGAAGGGACCAGTCCCTGGAGAAGAGTATGTATGACGTTTGGTAAAGAAGAGGGTAAGTAAAAAAGGGAAAGACTCTCACTGTGATGGATTGGCACTGTACTTATGATGGTGGGCTCAAGTATTACAACAATTGTAAGGATGGCACAAGACCAGGTAGTTTTTTGTTCTGTTGTACATAGGATTGCCATAAGTCATAACTGACTAGATGCCACCTAGCAACAAAAACAATCAATATTTTCTAATTTTCTAATCAAGTAATAGTGAAAGAAACTATCATTAGTATACACTTGTTTTTTTTAAAAAAAAAACAAAACAAAAAACTCACTGCCATCAAGTCGATTCCAACTCAGAGACCCCCATTGGGTTTCTGAAGTAGATGCCCAGTCTTCCTTCCACAGAGTGGCTGATGGGCTTGAACCACCAACTTTCTGGTTAGCAGTCAAATGCCTTAGGCGCTATGCCACCAGAGCTTCCTATACTCTTGGAAAGTCCCCTTGAATCCAGTGCATTTATAAGGGAAAATTGGCTTAAAACCTCCCTTTCTAATTCACTGCACACATGCAAAAAACAAACAAACAAAACCTCGGTTTATTGCAAGTAGGTTTGTGTTGTTTCAGCCAAATTTATTGGCACATTTGTTTTTAAAAATCTTGTTGTTAGAAACGATCTATGTCTTATTTTTAAAAAAAAAAAAAAATACCTAAGTCACTGCGGTTGAGTCAGATCTGACTCATAACGACCCCTCAGTTTCTGAGGTGGGAAGTGGATTGCCCAATCTTCCTTTTGAGGAGTGGCTGGTGGGTTTGAACTGCCAGGCTTTTGGTTAGCAGTCAAATGCCTTAGGTACTACACCACCAGAGCTCCTGTCTTACGGACATGTGACATTTACTGCCTTGGCACTTTTTTTTAAAGTCCAATGTGAAAACCAACCTATCATCACTGAAGCTTTGGATTTATTTTATAAATTTAAGAGCCAAAGAAAGAGTTAATGATACTCTACAAGTCACTCAAATAACTCCTTCAATTATCTATTTTTAAGGAAAATGTACCATCACTTAAATAATTTTTTATTTTTCCACATGATTAACAATTTCCACTACACTGAATTGGAGTCTATTTTTGATTTATGCTTTCTCCTCTTGGTAATAATCTCACCGGAAATAAAGAAGCCAGAAAGAGTAATCTAGCATAATATGGAAAAATAGAAATGGGAAGAAATGAAGGGGAGGAGAGAAGAAGACAACTTTTGGGAAGCATCTATTCTGTTCCTACTCATTTTATCAACCCTAAAAACCACCCTCCACTGTTATTTCCTTTTTGAAGAAGAGATATGAAACTCGAGAATTAAGGATACACAGTCATTGAGGGATTGGATAAAGAATTGAAACTCTAACAAGGTTAATTACATTTCAAGAGTGGTTTCCATAATCCAGTTGCTAATGCCTAGAGCCTAAATCTGTTTTGCATGCAAACAGAAAGAATTTCTTGTAAGTTTTTATATATATTGAAATTTCCAGAAATGAAACTTCTTTATAAATAAAATTTGTATTTTTGAGGGGCATTTTTGTTGTTGTAAATGTGGAACATATTGCTGGCATTTAATGGATGATGCCTAGGGATGATTTTTAGACAGTCTTCAGGGTTAAGACAATATTATACAATAAAGAATTAACCTCTGTCCTACGTGAATTTTGAATTTTACACTAGAGGTTATCACAGAAAAAGTCTGTTTAAATTTAGAAGCCTAGAGCCTAACTTTGCTTTGCATTTAAACAGAAATTTTTTTGGTAAGCTTTATTACATATTGACTTTTCCAGGAACAAACTTCTGTGTAAATCAGGGAAAAATTATAATTTGTTTTGTTTGGAAATTTCCCAAGAGCTGTTCACCATTTCAGAAATTTCATCACTCATAGCAATGCTGCTCATGGTATATAAGTTGCCAGAATCATTCAAGTTGCTTGTTATCAGTCTGCAATTGTAGTAGACACAGTATGTGCTTACTTAGTCCATTTACTAAAATGAGAAATATAAAGAAAAATTATCAAAATATTATGTTGATTATTTCCATTCTCTAAAATACAAAATTTTTATATTCATTATAAAAGCAATTGCAATTTTTGCCAACTTTACACTTTAACAGTGAAATACTTACAATTTTATTATAAATTTTTTGTCTTTATATTACCAAGAGAACATTCTATTGAAATTTATATGAGTAAAATTTATACGAAATGATAACAAACATAAGTTAAAGAATCATTAAGTTAAAGAATCATGAACTTCATTCAGTATTTTAAAAGGATCATTTGTCCTAAATGGGATGGGAATCTCTGATTTAATCACCATGTAAGCTGTGATATGGGTTCAGCTGATGTTCCCAGGTTTAAAAAATTGGCTTAAGTAAGGGACACATACAAAAAATTATCTACCAGTAAGCATCTGAGTCATTTGAGTGTTAGAACTGATTCTCTAACATCCATTCTATCCTTCTTGCATTGATGAACAGAAGGTCCAAAGAATTTACCATTCTGACCTATTTCTTGAATTGAAGTTAAAGGACTATCATTTCCTTTAGAGGTGACTGGGTCAAGAATAAAGATTTGGACAATTTCTGACCTATGGCACACAAAAATAAATCTGCTTGAGACTTCTGAAAAAGTCTGTTCTTAAAGAGAGAAAAGTAACTATCTCAAGTACCAGATTTAAACAAGATACAGTCCCAGTTGCTAGAAGTTGTCATATACTAGACTGAGGCATATTCAAGCTTTTGGACATCAGAGTACATATGGAAACATATCATGATCCAGTAATGACATAGTTGATATTACTGTATCTAACAACCATGAATCCCCATTCTTTTCAATGTTATCCATAATTTGTTATGATCCACACAGTGAAATGCTTTTGAATAGTTAATAAAACATAAGTAAACATCTTTCTGGTGTTTTTTTTTTTTTTTTCTGTCAACCAAGATACATCTGACATCAGCAATGTCACATGTCAGAACACTTTATTGTGCTCCTGAGGGCCTCTACATAGACCAGGAGGCTGTCGTTTGAACAGAGCAAGGAGACATGGGATGGTTTAAAATCAGGAAGAGTGTGTGTCAGGGTTGTTTCCTTTCACTATAATTATTCAATCTGTGTGCTGAGCAAATAATCCAAGAAGCTAGACTAAGAAGAAGAAGGTGGCATCAGGATAGCAGGAAGACTCATTAACAACCTGTGATATGTAGGCAACACAACCTTGCATGTTGAAAATGAAGATGAGTTGCAACACTTACTGATGAAGAATACAGACTACAGTCTGCAGTATGCATTACCCCTCAACATAAAGAAAATGAAAATTCTCACAACTAGATCAATAAGCGGTATCATGATAAATGGAGAAAATATGGAAGTTGTCAAAGATTTCATATTGCTTGGATCACAGTGAACACCCGTGGAAACAGTAGTCAAGATATCAGACATAGTATTTCCCTGGGCAAATCTGCTGCACAAAACCTCTTTAAATTGTTGAAGAGCGAAGATGTCACTTTAAAGATTAAGGTGAGTCTAACCCAAGCCATGACATTTTCAATTGCCTTGTATGCTTGTGAAAGGTGGACAACGAATAAGAAAGACTGAAGAAGAGTTGATGTTTTTGAGCTGTTGTGTTGGTGAAGAATACTGAAAGTACCATGGACTGCCAGAAGAATGAACAAATCTCTTCTGGACGAAGTGCAGCTGGAATATTCCTTGGAAGGGAGAATGGCCAGACTTGGTCTCACCTACTTTGGTCATGTTGTGAGAAAGGACCATTCCCTGGTAAAGTGGAGGATCAGCAAAAAAGGGGAAGATCTTCAAGAAGGTGGATTGACATAGTGAGTGAAATGATGGGCTTAAGTATAGCAAGGATTGTGAGGATGGCGTGAAACATGGCAGTGTTTCATTCTGTTGTACATCGAGTTGCTATGAGTCAGAGCTGACTCGATGGCACCTAATAATGCCAACCATGAAGCATATATGACCTATATGCTTTTTATCATGTGAGCAAGTGCATTCATTATTGTTTAAAGTTAACTTCTTATAGGAGCTCTGGTAGCAAAGTACCTAAGTCATCTGACTGCTAACCAGAAGGTTGGTGTGTCAAACCCACCAGCCACTCTGTGGAAGCAAGACTTGGCAATCTACTTTTGTAAAGATCTACCACCTCCCAATAGGGTTGCTATGAGTTGGAATCAACTCAACATTGGTGGGTATACACAAATCTTAATGTATAGCTGTTTTTAATTTTGTCTTATTTCTTCTGATTATATCAGAAGAATGTTATAGCTTGTTTCATATAGATCTTTAACATTTTTGTTTGTTTGTTTGTTTTTTAACACTTGCTTATCTCTGGTGGCATAGTACCTAAGACATTTGACTGCTAACCAGAAGTCTGGCAGTTCAAACCCACCAGCCACTCCCCAGAATGAAGGTTGGGCTATCTACTTCCATAGTGATACTATCTCACAAACCCAAGGGGGGGTCTCTTTGAGTCAGACCCAACTCGACAGCATTGAGTTTGGTTTTGGTTTTTGAATGACTAATAAGATAGATCACATTAGCATTTGTGTTGAGGGCACTTATATATTCTTTTTTGTAAAGTTCGAATCTTATGCCTATTATTCTCTTTAATAGTACCTTTTTCTTCCTGATTTGTAGGGAGTATGTGTACATTCTCTATATCAGTTTTTTCATTAACTATATGTATTGCAAATATCTTTAATCCTTGATGTCATAGTTTAAACACTAGATCTGGCAGTGCTGTGCTGTAAATGTTGATAATTGACTCGTTAGGTTGAAAGAAACTGATTTATAATGTTAACTGATTTCTACAGTGTAAGTATACCCTCTGTAGCTGATTCAAGAGACCAAACTGACATCAGTGAACAAAGAATTGGGAAAAGATGCACAATAACACAATATTACAATGTTTCCACTCTATAAACACAAAAGCTATAAATAACTTCAAGAGTATAAATAATAGTAAAATAATATAGAAATGATGCTTTTTAAGTATTATTAGTTTTATTTTTAATATAACTTATATTGGTACAAATTTATACTATTTGATTTTTAATAATGGCTGTGTTTGACAACCAATCCACAAAATTCTTCAATATTAACAATTAATTGTCAGAAGCCAGAGCATATTAGCTCCAACACACTACTAGAATCTAGTAATCTTCAAGCGCATACTTCTATGAATTTCCTCTTAAGTAAACAAGAACATCTTTCTATTATTATTATATTAAATACAATTTTGTAGAATACAACCATATAATAGAAATGAGCACATATGTTAATTGTACAATTGATATGTTTTCCCAAAATAAACCCTCATGTAGCAACCACTTAGATGAAGGTACCGACATTACCAGCCCTCATGGGCCATTCACATGTTCACTCCAATTTATTAATTCACAAAAGGAATCATTCATTTGAGTTTTCTAACCCTTGGTTAGAGTGTTTTTGAACTTTGTGCAAACAGAGTTATCGAGTACTGACTGCAAAACTCTATCAACAAGGCAATGTTTCTACAAAGGTGGCACACAACAACAATGATTTTAGTCAGCATTACTGATACATTTTTAAATCACAGTTACAAAGGAACAACTATTTCATTCTTTTTCATTTTCATTTTCTCTGTTTATGTCAGGGGGCAAAACTTAGGTTGGTATATGTATATACACATATATATGTATACACACACATATGGGAGCTAGGATAGCATAATGCCTAAGGCACTTAACTGCTCATTAAAAATTGCTTATCTCCAGTTTTATAAAAATGGGAAAGGAGTCTTTAAATTAGCTTAAACTGGCAAGGGTATCAAGGTTTGAATTTGATTACATTGTTTTCATTTATTTATATTTATTTTGTCTTCTATATATGAAAAAAAGAAGAATTTCACATCTATAAGGTTGTTGTTAGGTCCTGTCAAGTTGGCACTGACTCGTAGAGATCCTGTGTACACCAAAACTAAGCACTGCCCAGTGGTGAATCATCCTTCTCATCTTCACAATACTTGCTCTGCTTCAACCCATCATTGGAGGCACTGTGTCAATCCATCTCATTGAGGATTTACCCTTTTTTGGTGACCTTCTACTTTACCAAACATGATATCCTTCTTAAGGGACTTGTCTTTTCTGACAACATAACCAATGTAGGTGAGACAAAGTCTGGCCATTCTAGCTCCTGAGGAACATTCTGGCTGCACTTTTTCAGAATAGATCTGTTGGCTCATCTGATACTCCATGTATTTTCAGTATTCATCGTCAATACCACATTTCAAAGGCATCAATTCTTCTTCATCATCCTCATTCATTGTCCAGCTTTCACACTTTCACAAACATATGATGTAATAGAAAATTCCATGGCTTTGGGGAGGTGCACCTTCAAATGATATTTTTGCTCCTTAATGTTCTAAAGAGGTTCCCCGCCCCCCAGTTATATTGACCAGCACAATATAACATCTAATTTTTTGACTGCTGCTTCCATGAGGATTGATTATGAAACCAAGTAAAATGAAATATTTGATGATTTCAAACTTTTCCCTATCTAACATGTTGTTACTTGTTGGGCCAGTTGTATTTTTGTTTCATTTATGTTGTGATATAATTTGTACTGAAAGCTGTAGTTTTAATCTTCTTCAGTAAGTGCTTCAAGTCATCTGTACTTTCAGCAAGCAAGGTTGTGTCATCTGCATATCACAGGTTGCTAATGAGTCTTCTTCAAATTCTGATTCCATGCTCTTCTTCATACAGTCCAGCTTTTTGGATTATTTGCTCAGTTTACTGATTGAATAAATATGGCAAAAGGATACAGCACTGATGTTCTCCCTTCATGGTTTTAAACCATGCAGGAACCCTTTGTTCTGTTCCAATGACAGCCTCTTTGTCTTTGTACAAATTCTTCATGAGAACAATTAAGGGTTCTGGAATCCCCATTCTTTTCAATGTTATCCATAATTTGTTATGACCCACAAAGTCAAATGCTCTTGCATATTTAATAAAACACAAGTAAACATCTTTCTGGGATTCTTTGCTTTCAGCGAAGATACATCTGACACCAGCAATGATATCCCTTGTTCCACATTCTCTTCTAAATCCAACTTGCGTTTCTGGGAAGTTCTCTGTCACTATACTGCTGCAACCATTTTTGAATTTTTTTTTTCAGCAATATATTACTTTTGTGTGATATTAATGATATTGTTCAATAATTTCCACATTCTGTTGAATCACCTTTCTTTGGAATGGGCACAAATATAGATCTCTTCCAGGAGATTGCCAAAGTAGCTCTCTTCCAAATTTCTTGGCATAAAGGAGTAAGCACCTCCAGCACTACAACTTCATTTGCTGAAGCATCTCAATTCATATTCCATCAATTCTTGGAGTCTTGTTTTTCATCAATTGCTTCAGTGTAGCTTGGACTTCTTCCTTCAATATCATTGCTTGTTCATCATAAGCTATCTCTTGAACAGGTTAAACATCAATCAATTATTTTTGGTACAGTAACTCTTTGTATTTCTTCCATCTTCTTTTCATGCTTCCTGCATTGTTTGATATTTTGCCCACAGAACCTTTCAATATCGCAATTCAAAATTTGAATTTTTTCTTCAGTCCTTTCATCTTGAGAAATGCTGTGCTCTTCTCTTTTTGCTTTCTAATTCCAGGTCTTTGCATGTTTCATTATAATACTTTACTTTATCTTCTCTACCCACCCTTGGAGGTCTTCTGTTCAGATCTTTTACTACAACATTTCTTTCATTCTCTTTAGCATGTTTCAAACTCTCTTCTGACATCCATTGTGGTCTTTTCTTCCTTTCTTGTCCTTTTAATGACTTTTTGCTTTCTTCATGTATGATGTTCTTGATGTGATCCCACAACTTGTCTGGTCTTCAGACATTCATGTTCAGTGCATCAAATCTATTCTTCAGATGGTCTCTAAATTCAGGTGTGATGTAATCAAGATTGTATTTTGGCTTTCATGGACTTGTGTTGTTAATTTTCTTCAGCTTCAACTTCAACTTGCATATGAGCAATTGATAGTCTGTTCCATAGTCAGTTTCTGGCCTGTTTTGACTGATGATGTTGACCTTCTACATTGTTTCTTTCCACAGATGTGTTCTTTACACATTCTGATGTATTCCATCTGGCAAAGTTTACATGTATAGTTATCATTTATGTTGTTGAAGAAAGGTATTTGCAATGAAAAATGTCATTGTTCTTGCAAAATTCTACCATGCGATCTCCAGTGTCATTTTTATCACCAAGGTCTTATTTTCCAGCTACTGATACTTCTTCTTTGTTTCAAATTTTTGTGTTCTAATCACCATAATTATCAATAAATGTAATTTGCATGTTTGGTCAATTTCAGACTACAAAAATTGGTAAAAATCTTCAATTTCCTCATCTTTGGTTTTAGTGGTTGGTGGATAAATTTGAACAACAGTAGTGTCAATTGCTCTTACTTGTTGACATACTGATATTATCCCATCACTGATAGCATTGTACTTCAGTGTATATCTTGATGTTTTCTTTTTGAAAATTAATGTAATTCCATTCTTCTTCAATTTGTTATTCCTGACATAGTAGATCATGTGAATATCTGATTCAACATGGTCAATACTAGTCCATTTCAGCTCCCTAATGCCTTTATGAGTTCCATTTCACTTTTGACAACTTCAAATTTCAATTCAATTCATGTTTGACCAATTCAATTTTCATAGATTCATAGTTCATATGTTCTATGTTTGTTTGTTTGTTTTTTTTCCCATTTTGAGTCATGCTCCATCAGCAAATGAAGGTCCTGACAGCTTTACTCCATTCACATCAATAAGGTCCTTTGTACTTTAAGGAGGCAACATTTCCCCAGTCCTGTTTTGAGTGTCTTGTAAACTGAGGGGCTCATCTTCTGGCACTATATAAATGTTTCATTGCCATACATAAATTTTCCCATAGTATATCAGGCATTATTTCAAATCTATCCCTTCTTCCCAGTATGCCTTAGTCTGGAAGCAGTGCCGAAACCTGTCCACTGTGGGTGACTCTGCTAGTATTTGAAACACCACTGGCATAGCTTCCAGCCACACAGCAGTATGCAAGCCACCACAGTATAACAAACTGACAGAAGAATGGCGGTGCATATTTATTAGTAACATATAACTTCTCTTTCAAAAAAATGACTCTAAGTACAAAAATTGGTGACTTTTCTAATAGACATTAATTAATTAAACATACTAAAAGTCTTGAAGACTGTACAGGACCAAACAAACAAACAACCAAATTTTTGGTCTGTTATAAATAAAGTTTCCCTGAATCTCAGCCGACTCAAAGGCAATTAACAACAACAGTTTACACTCGAATATGACAAATGTTTTATTGGCAATGCTCTACTGCATAAAGTTTGAGAAATACTAGTCAAGCAAGAATAATTGTACAGAATAATTACTTTGAGGAAAATAATTATAAGTAAATGGTGTTTGACTCAATTCAGAGGGGCTGCGAGGAGAAAGGTCTTATGCAATTTCCATGTCAGAGGACTTCATCATCACTCTTCTAATTAGTTGAGGAAAGTTTCCTGGAGGAAGTAAATTTCAAGAGTGTGGTCTAACAGATTTGGTGGCATGGATAGGTTCTAGAAAGACTAGCAAATTGTATGTCCCTTGACCTCTGTTGCTGTCATATGAAATATTTAACTAGGCTATATTTTCAATAGCATGTATAAAACTGTCTTAAATTTTAAATGTATGTGCAGTATGTTTTATTGAGCCTATCTAACAAGTATGTGGAAAATATACTAGACTCATTTCCACGAGGATCACACAATGCCAACTATCCCAATCTATACCATAATCATGGCATAGGGATAGTATTATGACTGTGGGGGATGTGTTAACTGTCTGAATTTATAAGCAAATTCCTCACAGAATGAAATCCTCTGGTGCATCTGTTATGTATTTAGACTCTTAAAAAATACATATTTTACTGTGAGCCAAGCAGGTGTGCACTTTGCTCACCCTTGAGATCACATAAAATGAAAAGTTCATGACTGTCCACAAGTTCAAAACAACAAGGATAAGCAAAGGTACACCCTTTCACTCATGCTAATTCAGTTTAAAATCCATGACTCTCATGAGGAATTTGTAAATGGACCAGTGAACTTGGAACAAAATGCACAATTTGGTAAATTGATTTCTTCTTCTTTTTTTTTTTTTAGTATTTAGACATTGATGCACCATTTAGGGTAATGCTTTTCATTTTGATAGTGAGATAAAAAGCACAAAAGAATTAATGGGAATTCCTCATTGGGTTTGTGTGTGTGTGTGTGTGTGTGTGTGTGGATATAACACAGACATGTGGACTCAATCATGCTTTGTTTAATGGAATAGTGGATTAGTCCCACTCCTCTCAATACTTGTATTTCTTACCACTTTTCCAAGTATCCAAGCCCATCAAACTTTCTATTTTTACAAAGATATGGTAACTTTTCACGGAGACTGAGCTTCTGCTCTCTCTTCCTCATTTTCCTACTTGTGTGAACTCTCATCTCCCCAACTCAGTGATTTGCTTATAAATTGGGTTACTTCAATCAGCATGAAACCACCTCCTAAAGAGAGTTGGAGTTGCAACCATTGGACTATAGCAAGAAGAATGTCCCTGTAAGTTTTGAAATTTCATGGTACTTTTTTTTTTTTTTTCCTCTGTGCTTACTTCTTAGGATCCTCATCCCAGAAGTGGAAATTTCCAGTTGTTGTTGTTGTTGTCATGTGCTGTCAAGTGGGACCCGACTCACAGCAACCCCTCCTTGGGTTTCTGAGGTGGTATCACTATGGAAGTAGATTGCCCAACCTTCCTTCCACGGATCCTCATCCCAGAAGTGGAAATTTCCAGTATAACAATATAACTGTAAAGGGGTATTTTTCTGTACTTGTAAGGGCCTATGTGCAAGGAGAATACATCCTAGAATCTTGTAATAAAACAAACAACCACCACTACACCCCAAGTTTAAAGCTATCCAATATTAGCCAAGAACAGTAGCTACCGATCTTAGGAAGTTACAGTGAGAGCATAAAGGAAATCAAAGGCCATTGCTTGTTGAGCTTTTGCTATGATCACCATTTGGCCTCTTATCTAAAGTTTCTGTCTGATAGAGAAGTCTTTTACATGAGATTGTCTTATTTTTGCTTATAAAGAAGAAATGGAGATCTATTTATTTTGATATGTGAGAGCTATTAGATACAAAACCATTTTGTGACCTATTAAATGCTAAACTCAATTATAAGAGCAACAGTAGGAAATAGGAAAACTGGCTGTTCTGTTGCTTCAACTCAGCATGATCTACAGCTGGTTTGCCTTCTTCTTAATAGCTACGTGTCGGATGAATAACACTCAGTTTTCTTTATTCTGGAGTCACTATTGGTTCATTAGGCTTCTCGTACATGAAATAGCAGTCTGATTTACTGAGCCAGCAAATAAGTAAACACCTTCCATTGCACTAGCTCCCAGAGCACTTTACAAACATCTATAAAGGAATTCCTTAACCAGTGATGCACATAGTCACATTTGGGGAGGATCTGAAAGTAATAATATATAATCTTGTAAAGTTGTTGGGAAATTGGGAAAGAAATATTGAATTTTCTATTTGCCATAGAAATTAAAAGTATGCGCTGTTATTGGAAATCAGGGTTAGTCACCATCATTCTTCCCAGGTAATTGAGAATTTCTGTTTACTCTCTAGTATCTCAAAGAAAATCCAATGTGATGAAAAGAGAGCAATGGTCACTAATGATGGTGGGCCATTGGATTTAATTTATTATGAAGAATACATTCAGCAGTGACAATTGCAATTCTGGCTTAAGAATCAGAATTTCAAAGTTGTATACATATACGTGCCCCTTGTTAGAGATATATCATAAGAAGAAGGAACTTCAGAGACTTTTCTCCAATTTTTGTCTCTCATCATATTGAACATTTGTCATCATAAGTGAACAATAAAATTAAAATGAATCACCATTTGATTATCATTTTGATCACCAGAAAAACATATGTTTAGTGTCTATTTAGCACAATGTTCTTTACACATGAATTTGTGGATTAACAAGTAAGGAACAGAGACATTTAATACAATATAAAGGCAATAGAATTCAAAAGTGGAAAATTTAAGTATGGTGCTCATTCTTTAACTGAGAGTTTGGGTTTAAAGAATGTCTTTAAAAATAAGGATAATGCATAGTATAGACGCCAAAAGTCATTACTTAGTGTTCATCTTAATTCACATTTCCTATACCTTTTCTCTTTATCTATTTTTATACTTCATTCTTAAATTGGAATAATAAGATTAACCCTTATGCTTGGGACCATGGTGACAGAGACATCAAGACCAATTGATATAATATACTACACAAAAACATTGTTTCACATCATACTTTGGCAAGTAGTGACTAGGATCTTAAACTCTTGCAAAACAGCCATCTAGGTCTAATGATGGCTCTCTCCTTGTCCAGAGCAAAGAAAAATGAAGGAAACAAAAAAATGTAGAAACAGTTATTCCAAGGGACTGGTACACCAAGTGATCCCCAGGCTATATGACTATGAGACCACAAGGACTAGATGGTGCCCAGGTACTATTGTCAAACACTCAAAGGGGTTTCCATGTAGGAGATCCTGGATAGAGAGTGGGAGAACAATGTGGAACAAGACTCAAAAAAAAAAAAAAAAA
>NW_006922113.1:262194-275481 GCF_000298275.1 Orycteropus afer afer | reverse complement strand
CAGCCAAACAAAAACAGACACATAAGCTAAATATTTACATTAGGTAGATATGCTCCTTGGAGAGATCAATCATGGGAGAATAGAAGGGCTTTGTATGCACTAGGAGACAGCATGGGGGGTAAGAGTTCATGAGAAGGAAGGACCCAGGGAAGAGGTAACTATGGGGAGGAAGTGGGAAGAGAGGTGTTGCATTGTGGGGAATTGCAGTCAATGTCATGAGACAAAGTGTATGTGAACTGCTGTATGGAAAATGAATTTGCTCTGCAAACTTTTACTCAAATCACGATAAAAATTAAAAAAAAAAGATTAACCTTTAAATAGAAATCAATAGCCCTGCTATAAATAGACTTTTAAACTAGGGTAAGAATAAAAGATATGAAAAGAAAAGTAACAAGAAAGAGAACAATTCACATTGAGTAGAGAGGAAAGTGAGGCATATATACCGAAACCAAGCTCACTGCTGTCAAGTCAGTCCCGACTCATAGTGACCCCATCTTGAGTTTCTGAGGCAGTATCACTATGGAAATAGATTGCCCAGTCTTCCTTCCGAGGAGTGGCTGGTGGGTTTGAACTGTTAGCCTTCTGGTTAACGGTCACTTAGGCACTATGCCACCAGAGTTCCTTGAGGCACATATGGTCATTAAAAACTGATTTAATTCTTATGCTTTAATTTCTCTTGATTGCAGATTGGAATGATTCCTAATGCAGCAAAAGGGAGATGAAGGTGAGAAGGCGAGACATATTAAGAGAAGAGAGCTTGTTGGCAAAACAGACAAGTGAAAGCATCAAGATTTAGACAGGAGAGGCTAGAATTAAAAAAAAATAAATAATTTTTTTTAAAAAAGGATGCAATATGGCTTAAGCTGGATTGCTGCTGGGTTTCCTGGCTCATAGGAAAGTGCTCAGTGAAAATGACTGAAGACAGAAGACAAAGTGCCTTTTGATTCTGCCTGGTTGTCATTTACTACATAGCACTTTGGAAGAAAAATATTGTATAAATTTATTAAATAAATAAAGCTTTGGCAATGTGTTTAAAGTGTGTTGAAAACCAAAGTACTTCAGGATGCTGAGTAGTATTAAATCAATAAAGTGAACTTTTCTACATATAAATATATTCTATTCACATTGGTCATTACCCTGACTTCACAATGATATTCTGATTAATAGCGCATAGAGTAGAACTCCCAGATGCCAGCCAGATGTTCAAAAAAAACTAATGTTGTTTGACTTAAGGAGAAAAATATAAATCATATATACTCTGACATATATAATGGAACAAATGGAAAGCATCCCCATGTGAATTCCATACTTATTTCATAATTCTATTTAGATTAAAGATGAGAGAGAAAGTGCTGTGTACATTTTAGGAGCATGTAGAAAACACAGGGAAAAAAATACTGTTTAAATGCACTCAATGCCAATAAATGGTTAAATATATCTGTTATGATTTAACATTGATAGCATTTTTGTTGCTTTGTTAATACTTTCATCCTAAAAGATAATCAAACTACTTTGCAATCTACTATTGTTTTGGAGCTGACTACAAAAGCTCAAATATACAAGTAGAGGATAATGTGAAGAAAAATATTTAGTTCCCTGATGAACTAGGGGACTCATATAGGGAGGAATATTTTCTGAATTTTAAATAATCAGTAATTGTCAGATTCATCAGACACCGAGGACAAAAACACCTTGTAGCAAAATATATGCTTGTAAAGAATATTAAAAATTAATGAGCACATGCTTTTTTTCCTTCTACTTAAAATTGCTAGAAACTAAGATGTCTTTTCCAAAGTAATCTTCATTTTGATAGACTTATCTGACACCATTATTTTATAAGATTATAATATTTTAAAACATGTGAAAAAAATCACCAGTTTTTTTTTTCTTTGATTAAAATGGGAAAAAATAAGAGAAAAAAAGCAATCTTTAATAAAAGAAAAGAAAAAAACAGAAGTGTGAAGATAAAAGTTTAACAACTGGCCATCAATGGGCAAAAGAAGGACCTGATTAGTGGTATTTCCTAATTCCCATGACGTAAATACTTCCATCATAATCAATTTCAAGCTACCAATATGACTTATTACACAGTGGGGAAGAGATACACACAATTGATTCTTATGAGCCCTTGTTCTAGAAAACGTGACTTGTTTGCTCATGGGGTAGGGTTAACGTTCTTGTGATAATGGTGAAATTTTCTTCTAAAGCCTGTTTGGCATATTGCAAGATGAGTGTATAGATAGGACATTTATATACAGTGGAGTTATTCAGTGAATTCTATAACAATGTGGTATTTCCATTGTGAATTCTATTATAAATTGTTATGTTGTACTGGAAAGAAAAGTGAAAGACTGAATAAAGCCTTGAACACAGACAATTTTTATCATCTGGCTCAAAAAGTAGAATTTAGCAAACTGATATTGGGTTTTCAGCCATGATTATGTCCCTAAACCTAGTGTTTTTAAGTTACAAAACATGGTATAAACTAGTCCATACTTTTTGCTATTCAAAATAGCCAATACCAGTCCATTTTGGGTCACCAATGCCTGGGATATCAATTTTTATGCATTCCATTTCATTTTTGACAACTTAAAATTTTCCTAGATTCAATATTCCATGTTCTGATTATTAATGGATGTTCAAACTTTGTTTCTTGTACTTTAGACATGTTATCAGGAGGAGTCAAGTCCTGGTGAAAAGCATCATGATTGGTATAATAGTGAGTCAGCAAAATTGAGAAGGATCCTCAAGGAGATGGATTTACACAGTGGCTGAAACAATGAGTTCAAACATGGCAATGATTTTGAGGACAAGGCAGTGTTTAGTTCTGTTATATACATAAGGTTGGTACGAGTTGGAATCAACTCAAGGGCACCTGACAACACCTAACAACAACATAATCTTTAAGCGTCACAGAATATAAACTATTCTCAGTTGCATATAGTGACTGATTTGTAATTTAGACTTTTAGTAACTGAGAAACAAATATGGCTTGACCTTCAATGATATCTTTTGAAAGATATGCCTTTTCATTATAAGCTTAGAATCAATATGTAAAGGAGAGAAGGAAATAAGTGTGAAATCTGGGATAGTCATTATTTTTTCTAACTTTAGTTTCTCTCACATGATTTCCTTAGTTTATAAGTGCCCCTCCTTTTTTTTCCTTGAGATTTATAACATTTCTTAATGCTGTATGAATTACAAATCAAGATGTATTATAGAGACCAAACTGTATTGATTCTCTAAGACTATAAGCATCAATCTCACTCACAACAACTTTCAGAAATAGCCTGATTCTTTTTTTCCTAGACTGTTTAAATGTGAATGAACTCATGTCATGACCTCTCTTTTTATAATTTTTCCTCATAGTACATTGAAGTTCCTTGCTTTAAGCCACCTCTCCGTAAGACATGGCATTATTAAGGATTTTTTGTTGTTGTTGTTTTTTGTTTGTTTGTTTGTTTTTAGCTATCTTAGAGGTTATTGTTAGATCATGATTCAATACCCTTTGCCAAAAAGGAAAGTACATTTTTGTAAAGAGATCATCTAACTATGATACATATAATTCTGTTGTTGTCAGGAGTCATCAAGTTAGTTTGTATTCAAAGGACCCTATTGTGTTGAGCAAACCCACTGCATGAGATAAAGATATCACCTTGAGGACTAAGGTTTGTTGACCCAAGACATGGTAGTTTCAATAGCCTTAGATACATATGAAAGCTGGGGAATGAATAAGGAAGACTGAAGAAGAATTGATGCATTTGAATTATCGTGTTGGTGAAGAGTATTGAATTCATATTCCATGGATTCCAGGAAGAAGAATAACCAAAAAGAAAAAAATCTGTCTTGGAAGAAATACAGTGAGAATGTTCCTTGAAAGCAATAATGTGGAGACTTTATCTCATGTATTTTAAACATGTTATCTAGAGAAACACTGTCACTCATAAACCATCTTGAGAACTGTTGCCCTTCCAACCTGAGGGTCTCATCTTCTGACACTATATTAGACTATGTTTCACTACAATTTACAAGGTTTTCACTGGCCAATTTTTTCTTTTTTTTTTTTTTTAATCTCCAAAGTAGCTCATCAGGTCTTTCTTGTCTATCTTAGTCCGGAAGCTCCCTTGAAATGCATCTGCCACAGGTGGTTTGAAATATTAGTGGCATTGCCTCCAGCATCATGGCAACACGCAAGCCACCACAGTATGACACACTTACTGAGGAGTAGTGGAGGATACACATAACTGACATAAAAATGACTTAAGAATATTTTATTTTTAGGATAAGACATTAATATTCAGTATTAAATGATAAAGATACAATTTGATAAAGAAATCAGATATTGTGTTTAGAATTTCAGACAAGGGTGCCTGTGGCTAAATTACAATGTTCTTACTTAGAAATCCCTTTGAGGAAGTTGTGAAATAGTATGTGTGTGTATAATATAATTGGGAGGTCCTTACTTGTCAACTGTTTTAATAACCTCATATGAAATTTTAAATTTAATATTCTTTAATATTCTAGACTTTTACCAACTTCTGCAGTCTGAAATTGGACTAGCATGAGTTAAAGAGGTATTGGAAATTATTGATGATAGGAATGTGAAAGTTGAAAATAAAGAAGAAGGATTGGTAGTTGAAAAATATGGCCTTGGTGTTAAAAATCATGCCAGAGATTGTTTGATAGAATTTTGCCTGACCAAATATCTACTCGTTGCAAGCTTTTTTTTTTTTTTTTTTTCAGTGACATATATGTGGACCTCGGATGCCACACACAGGAATAAAATCAACTACCTTTGTGGAAAGAGGTGACAGAGAAGTTCAATATAATCAGTCAAAACAAAACCAGGAACAGATTGGGGAAAAGACCATCAATTGCTCATATGCAAGTTAAACTTGAAGCTAAAGAAAAGTAAACAAGTTCATAGGATAAAAAGTAAGGAAGTTATTGTATTTTACCTGAATTTAGAAACCAACTGAAGAACACATTTGACATATTGAACACCAATGACTGAAGACCATTTGAGTTGTGGGATGACATTGAGAACATCATATTTGAGAAAACAGAATGTCATTAAAAAGACAGAAAAGACCAAAATAGATGTCAGAAGAGACTCTGAAATTGCTGTTGAATAGAGATTGTTGTTGTTGTTGTTATGTGCCATCAAGTCGGCCCCGACTCATAGCGACCCCTCCTTGGGTTTCCGAGGCAGTATCACTATGGAAGTAGGATTGCCCAACCTTCCTTCCAAGGAGTGGCTGGTGGGTTTGAACTGCCAGCCTTCTGGTTAGCAGTCAAGTGCTTTAGCCACTATGCTACCAGAACTTAGCTTAAGCAAATGGAAGAAATAATGAAATAAAAGGGCTAAACAGAAGAATTCAAAGGGTAGCTCAAGAAGACAGAATAAAACATTATAATGAAATGTATAAGACCTGGAATTAGAAAAACAAAAGGAAAGAACACACTCAACATTTCCCAAGCTGAAGGAACTTAAGAAAAATCCAAGCATCATAATGCAATGCTGAGGGATTCTATGGACAAAATATTGAGCAGTGCAGGAAGCATCAGAAGAAAGGGAAGGGATACACAGAGTCACTGTACCAAAAACAACTGGTCAATGATCAGCAATTTCACAAGATAGCATATGATGATTAAGAGCTGATGATGTTATAGGAAGAAGTCTAAACTGCACTAACTGGTGAAAATAAAGCCTCCAGAAATTAAAGGAACACCCAATGAGATGTTTCAATGAAGAGATGCAACACAGAGGACACTTAGTAGTTTATGCCAAAATATTTGGAAGACAGCTACCTGGCCAACTGACTGGAAAAGATGCATATTTGTGTTCATTCCAAATGGAGTGTGAAAATTATCAAACAATATAATTAAAACCACATGCAAGTAAATTTTTGCTGGAAATAATCCAAAACTGGTTGCAGCAGTATATTAAAAAGAAACTTCTGGAAATTCAAACTGGAATTAGGAAAGAACATGGAACAAGGGATATCACAGTTGATGTCAGATGGATCTTGGTTGAAAGAAAGGATACCAGGAAGATGTCCTCCTGTTTTTTACTGAATGTGTAAAAAGATTTGACTGTGTGGATCATAACAAATTATGGATAACATTCTTAAGAATGGGAATTCCATACACTTAACTGTGCTCATGCGGAATCTACATAGACCAGGATCTGTACATATTCATACAGAATAAGAGGATAGTTCATTAAAATCAAGAAGGATGTGCTTCAGGGCACTGTCCTATCACCATATTTATTTAGTTTTTATGCTGAGCAAATAATCAGAATAGCTGGACTACATGAAGAAGAAGGCAGAATCAGGGTTGAGAGAAGACTCATTAACAACCTGTGACAAGCAGATGACATATCCTTGCTTGCTGAAAGCAAGAGGATTTGAAGCACTTACTGATCAAGATCAAAGACTACAGCCTTCAGCATATATTACACCTTAACATAAAGAAAACAAAATTTCTCAAAAATAGACCAGTAAGTAACATGATGATAAAAAGAAAAAAGACTGAAATTGTCACAGATTTCATTTTGCTTGGATCCACAATCAACACCCATGGAAGCACCAGTCAAGAAATCACAGGTTTTATTGCACTGGGCAAATCTGCAGGGGGAAAAAAAAAAAAAAAAAACTAAAGTGTTAAAGAGCGAAGACTTTTAAGTCTATGTTTCACCTAATCCAAGCCATGGTATTTTCAATCATCTCAAGGGCATGTGGAAGCTGGACAATGAGTAAGGATGACCAGAGAAGAGTTGATACCTTTAAGTTGTGAAGTTGCTGGAAAATGCTAAGAATATCATGGACTGACAGGAAAACAAACAAATCTGTCCTGGAAGAAGTGCAGCCAGTATGTTCCTTGGAAGCGAGAAAGGCCAGACCTCATCTAACCTATTTTGCTCATCTTGCCAGAAGGGACCATTGTCTGGAGAAGGATATCATGGCTGGTAAAGCACATAACAACAACAACAAAGTAGAAGGTCAACGAAAAGGGGAAGACCCTCAACGAGATGGATTGACACAGTGGCCGCAAGGATGGACTCAAGCATAGCAAGGATTGTGAGGATGGCAAAGAACTGGGCAGTGTTTGGTTCTGTTGTACAGAGTGTCTATGAGTCAGAGCTGACTTGATGGAACCTGGAAATAACAACATTCTCTTGTACTGTATGAGTTGTTATATGGTACTCAGAATTTACTCAGATACCCTGAGGGGTTTGCAGACCTGTTTACTCATTTTTCATTCTATAGATCTTAAGACCACAGAATTCAGCTGTGTCATCTGAGTTCTTCCCAGATTGAATAATAAAGGAATGCAAGTGGAACTTCTCACTGTTCTACTCTCCTCTGTTCCCTTCAGCTTTGGTAAGTATCCCATCTTTTGACTTTAGAATTTTGATGTGTAAAGTTTCAGAAGTGGTGTTTCCTACTGCTGCTAGTATTTGCACAGCATTCTTTAGTTTAGAAAACTGAGAAGAGGAAATATTTGGTCACTTGGTATTACCTCATGATGGGAGGGAGGGTGTAATGCACATCCCACCAGTTGAGATTATTTTAAATTACAATCCCTTCTAATATAAAACAAACATAAATTGAGCATACTTACTGCTCTTAGGGGGAAAAATACCTTTAATCAGACAATCAAATCAGTTTCTTGCTAACACAAGAAAATTGATAATGTTATGTCATATAGAACTTGGAAATGTCCATAAATGTAAGCCAGATTCTCTTACTCTATATTTTGGTGTGGATCTCTCCATTGGCTCTTCAGCTGACTCTGAAAATTACCTTTTTGACCACTGCAGGTTATTTCATGTAAATTTGGGCATGTTACTTAAACTTTCTAAGCCTATTTTATTTTTCATCCTTCATATATAGTAATAAAAAATAGTTACTTTATGATACTACTATTAATAGTTAATGAGATAAAATATGTAAAACACTTAAAACAGTTACTAGAACATGTATACTGTCATTCACCTCTCAATGATTATAATGCTAATGGTGATTATGATGATGTTCTTTTTTGTTGTTAGATGCCATCGAGTCGGCTCCAACTCATAACAATTTATGTACAACAGAAAGAAACACTGCTCAGTCCTGTGCCACCCTTAAATTCTTGCTGTACTTGAGCCCATAGTTGCAGCCATCTTTTTGAGGGTCTTCCCATTTTTTGCTAACCCTCTATTTTGCCAGGCATGATATCCTTCTGCAGAAAATTGTCCCTTCTAACAACCTGACCAAAGCAGGTAAGACAAAGTCTGGTCATTTGTGCTTCCACGGAGCCATTCTGGGTGCACCTTTTCCAGGGCAGATTTGTTGCTTTCCTACCAGTCCATGGTATTTTCAATATTGTTTGAAAATATTGTAATTCAAAGGCATTAAATCTTCTTAGGTTTTCCTTTTTCATTGTCCAGCTTTCATGTGCATATGATATGATTAAAAATACCATGGCTTAAGAAAATTTTCTTTGTTGATTACTAGGGGTGGGAGGAGAGAGGAGAGAACACTGTTAGATAGGTGGAAACAAGTATTTATTTGGGTGAAAGGAAGGGCAATGTCCAAAATGTGAGTGATCAACTCAGTGGCATTGAGGAAGAGGAAGATATGGAGAGGTACATGGGATGTACAGACAACAAAGATGAATCTTTTTACACATATAGTATTGCATTGTTAGGGATGGCTAACATTGATCTGTGGCTGCACAGGCTGAACTATTAGGTATGTCTATGCAGGGGGGAGTGTGTCCATTACATTGTTGACAGACAATGTTTCTACAAGTATATTTGTATGTTCTGTAAGAATTTCCAGGTATATAATAGAACTGACAATAGACAAGGTTGTAGTCACTTCTTGGCCACAGCCAGTTACCCAGAAGGAGCAAATAGTTGTACCTGTGAGCTCGGGACCATGGTTACAGGGGACATCCAGCCCAATTGGCATAACATACTACACAAAAGCATTGCTCCACATCCTACTTTGGCGAGTAGTGACTAAGATCTTAAATGGTTGTAAGCAGCCATCTAGATGCAACAATGGGTCTTTCTTCATCTAAGGCAAAGAATAATGAAGAAAACTAAAAACCATGGAAAAAGTCCAAGAGACTGATACACCATGCAATCCTCAGGGTATAATAGTACAAGACCAGAAGAACTAGATGGTGTCCAACTACCACTGTCAACCACTCAGGGGAGGATCTATGTAGGAGATCCTGGAAAGAGTGGGAGAACAATGTGGAACAAAACTCAAAATCATAAAAAAAAAAAAAGGGACCCAGTTTACTGGTCTGATAGAACATGATGGAGTGCCTGAGACTATGGCTCCTAGCTGCCCTTCAGGTCTGGAATTGAACACACTCCTGGGCTTCCAGCCAAACAAAAGACAGGTGTATGAGCTGAACAGTGTATTAGGTAGTTACACTCCTTGGAAAAATAAATTATGGAGAATAGAAGGGCTGTGATGCACAGAGAAGCAGCTCAGGGGGCAGGAGCACATGGGAGAGAAGGACACAGAGAATAGGTAACTATGAGGAGGAAGTGGGAAGAGAAGTGTTACACTGTGGGAAATTGTAGTCAATATCATGAGAAAAAGTGTGTGTAAACTGCTGTATAGAAAACGAATTTGCTCTGTAAACTTTCATCCAAATTACAATAAAAATATGTGTGTGTATACATACAAAAATATGTGTGTGTATACATACACACACACACACACACACATAGAGGAGCTCGGGTAGCGTAAGGCCTAAGGCACTTTACTGCTAACCAGAAGGCTGATGTGGACCCACAAGCCACTCCTCAGAAGGAAGGTTGAGCAATCTACTTCCATAGTGATGTTGCCTTAGAAACGCAAGGAGAGGTTGCTATGAGTTGGGTCCCACTCAATGGCACATAACAACAATAACAGCAAATCTAAAGTGATATCTTTGCTCTTCAACATCTTAAAGAGGTCTTCAGCAGCAGATTGGCCCAGTGCAATAAGAATGATGTCTGATTTCTTGACTGTTGCTTCAATAGGTGCTGACTGTGAATCTACTAAAATGAAAGGTTGACAACTTCAACCTTTTCTCCATTTATTGTGATGTTGCTTATTGGTCCAGTTGTGAGGATTTTTTTTCCTAAGGTAGGTTGAGGCAAATTCATGCTAAAGACTATTGTCTTTGTTCTTCATCAGTAAGGGGTTCAAATCATCTTCACTTTCAGCAGGCAAGGTTGTGTCATATTCATATAGCAGGTAGTTAATTGTTCTTCCTCAAATCCTGATATTATATTCTTCTTCATATCATCCATTGTGAGATATTTGTTCAGCACACAGATCTTATAAGTATGGTGAAAAAGTACAACATCGACATGCACCATTCCTCATTTTATACCATGCAGTATCTCCTTGTCCTGTTTGAACAACTACATTTTGGTCATGATCACATTAAAATGTTCTGGAATTCTCATTCTTTGTAGTGTTAATTTGTTATGAACCACACCATCAAATGCCTTTGTATAGCCAATAAAACACAAGTAGCCATCATTCTGGTATTCTTTGCTTTGAATCAATATCCATCTGAAATGAGCAATGATATCCTTCATTCCAAATCCTCTTCTGAATCCAGCTTGAATTTCAGGAAGTGTCCTGTCAATATAGTGCTACAACCATTTTTGAATTATCTTCAGCAAAAATTTCCTTCTGTGAGATATTAATGATTTTTTCTTAAATAATTTCCACATTCTGTGAGATCATCTTTCTTTGAAATGGCCACAAGTATCAATCTCTTCCAGTCAATGAGCCAGGTTGCCATCTACCAAATTTGTGGCATAAACAAGTAAAGGCTTCCAGCACTGCATTCATTTGTTGAACCATCTCAATGGGTATTCCATCAATTCCTGCAGCTTTCTTTTACCTAGTCCTTCAGTGTAGCTGGGACTACTTCTTTTAATATCATTGGTTCTTGATCATATACTACCTCTTGAAACAGTTGAATATTGACCAGTTATTTTTGGTATAGTTATTCTGTGTATTCCCTCCATCTTCTTTTGATGCTTCCTTCATCATTCAATATTTTGCCTATAGAAACTTTCAACATTACAACTTGAGGCTTGATTTTTTCGTCAGTTCCTTCAGCTTGAAATGCCAAGTGTATCCTTTCCTTTTAGTTTTCTAACTCCAGGTCTTTGCACTTTTCATCATAATCCTTAACTTTGTCTTCTGAAGCTGTACTTTGAAATCTCCTGTTCACCTCTTTTATTTCAACATTTCTTCCTTTCACTTTCGCTACTCTCTGTTGTTCAATAATTCAGCAATTTCAGAGTTTCTTCTGTCATCTATTTTGGTCTTTTCTTCATTTCCTATCTTTTTAATGACCATTTGCTTTCTTCATATGATATTCTTGATGCCATCCCACAACTCATCTGGTTTTCTCTCATTGATGTTCAATGTGTCAAATCTATTCTTCAAATGGTCTCTGAATTTAGTTGGGATATCATCAAGGTCATATTTGTACTTGCTTTAATCTTCTTCAGCTTCAACTTTAATTACAATAATGATTGTTAAATCAACATCTGATGTGAGTGTGTATGCTGAAATTGTCTTAATTGCCACACAAACTCTAATAGTGGATAATCATGTTACCAATAAATTTTCATGGCTGCATTTGCTTTTATAAGATTTGTACTTTAATCCAAATAGAGAGTTGACCTCATCTAAATTGAAAAACTGATATTATGCAACTAAAGTGTATACCAATTAACCCCCACCTTAATAATTATAGTGTAAAGACAAATATAAATAAATCTGAAGTCAGAATTTTTCTCACTACAAGTAATACAATGCTTTTGCCCAAACACCTTAAACATGTTTAAATCTAAATGCTGAGGGGAAAACATCCTTCAAAACCAGACTGCAACCCTTCATTTCTCTATGGTCCCTCCCACCCCAGAGACCTGGCCCTAATCCAGTGAAAGATTTAATGAAGCAACTCAAAATTGATAGTCAAATGAGGCCAGAGACCAAATTCATGCTCCCAATAGGAAACAAGGGTTTTGAAAAGTTTACAGGTGAATTATTTCAATCTCTTTTGCTCTAAGGTTCTGAAAATATTTTTACTGTTTTCAATAGCAGCAGCCTTGGCCAGAACTTTAAAGGTTTCTTCAGGGAATTAGATGACCACGTGCAAACATTTCAAACCAGACCAATAATCCTATATCCCCCCTCAAAGGTCCAAATGATATCCCATGAGACAGAGCAAGCTGTTTAGTTAAAAGTATAGTTCTTATTCCTAAAGAAAGGACACAGTAATGAAGCTATTTCTTCCCATTATAATACTTCCTGCTCAAGGAGACACCTTCAAGGTTGTTAGGCTTAAAAATTGACTAGCCTTACATAATGGTCTCTGTGGTCTCAGTGTCCTGATTTCAGGCAATGTGTTTTATTTTAAAACTATTCTTGTCATGAAAGAAAGAAGGTAGTATATCCCAGTGCAAATTCTCATATCAGGTTAGCAGGTATTCCCTGTCTGTTCTGTCTGGTGAAACCTTCAAGGGAAATGATTTTGTTACAACTCCGATAAAATGTAAGCTTGCATTAAAGGAAATTGGTCTTTTGGTTATCCAATTTTAAATCTTTTTTTTTTCTTTTTTTAAGAGAATATTGTTCATTGTTAATTTATTCTTTCACAAGTTTTATCATATATTTTAAGTTTCAGCTCTTTCCTAATCCTGGTCCTGAAGAAAGTAAAATCATATATAGATTCTTTTCTTTTTGATAATTAATAAATGAAGGTCATCATTCATTGTGATGTAGGTACTGAAATTTATTTGATTTTCATTTGCTCTTCTAATAATTGTTCTGCTTGGTGGTGAAATATTATATATATATAAAACTCACTGCCGTCAAATCGACTGGGACTCACAGCAACCCCCCCCTTAGTTTTATCTCTATGGGAGTAGATTTCCCAATCTTCCTTCTGAGGAGAAGCTGGTGGGTTTGAAAAGCCATCTATCTATCTATCTATCTATCTATGTATATATGTATACATATGTATATGTGTATATATATATGTATATGTGTGTGTGTATATATATATATGTATATATGTATGTATATATATATATGTATATATGTATGTATATATATACATATATAACTAAACTCACTGCCATCGAGTCAGGTCCAACTCACAGCAACCCCTCCTTGGGTTTCCAAGGCAGTGTCACTACAGAAGTAGATCACCCAATCTTCCGTCTGAGGAGTGGTTGACGTGTTTGAACCACCA
>NW_006922113.1:249910-261801 GCF_000298275.1 Orycteropus afer afer | reverse complement strand
TCATTTTTCTTTTTGGAGTACATTTGATGAGGCAGAAGAAGTTTCATTCTCTAGGAAAGGAGGACAGAGTTTTCAGATGAGGGGGAGACAAAAATTAGAATGCATGATTAAACAATGAAGAATATCTGTAAGAAATACCTGAAGGTCTTAACTGAAATTTTTAGAGAAGAAACTTAGGTATTGCAGATTTGCTAAGTATAAACCACCCACAAGACAATTCAGTCTCTAATTATATTAATACTACTTGTGCCTTGGTTCCCTGACTTCCCCAAAAACAAACAAACAAAAAGAACAGGCCTATTGTCTCTGGAAGGAAATAACACACACACACACACACACACACAATTAGAATTTGTTATGACTAATATCTGGCATTAATAAAAGCTACTAGAATAGCATGAAAAATAATTTTTGAAAGGGAAAGATAGTGTCTAAGGTATTTGACTACTAACCAGAAGGCTGGTGGCTCAAACCTACCAACTACTTCTAAGAAGTAAGATTGGGTAATCTACTTCTGTAGAGATAGTGCCTCAGACACCCAAGGAGGGATTGCTAAGAGTCTGATCCAATTCAACAGCAATGAGTTTGGGTTTTGATAGGTGACCAAAGTATTTAAATTATCAGAGGTATATTTAAAAAATAACTTTGATATAAAATAAAGGTGAATAGAAGAATTTTACCACAGAACTAGAATCTATATAAAAGAATTAGATTATAATTTCAGAAGTAAAAGGACAAAAAGAAGAATAAAAGAAAATGAAATATCTTAAAGAAATAAGGGTTTGGTTTATCCTAAAATGTTATCAGGAGAAAAGATGGTCAGTAAACTGTAAGTAAGGAGAAAATATAAAATCTGATATATGGAAGGTAAAACTGGAAAATACAGAAAAGATCATAAGACAAATGCTAAAAAGAGAAATCATACCATGGAACATAATAGTCAAAATATTTATAATTAAAAATAATATCAGAAAAGTAGCCTGAGGTAGAATGGATCAGAGAGCACATTTCCTTCAAAGGAGCAACAATAAATTGGCCATTGGCCTTCTAACAGAAACTATGACACCCAGATAAAAATGGGGTAGAAGTTGATATGGTGAAAAGATAAAAGTGTCAATGTATAATTTATTTATCTAACGAGAATGTTCTTCAAACGTGAAAGTAAATAAAGACCAACAAAAGGAGAGAATATTCCAACAGAGGTCTGCAATAAAATAAATGCCAAATGTTCTTCAGTCTGAAGAAACAATAAGCACAGATCTAAATATGAAATTCAAGAAGAAAGTAAAAAATGGAAGTGTAAATATTTTAGTAGTTTCTATAAAATGAATAGCACCAAAACCACAAAATCAACAGAAGTAAATGTAATTAAGATATTCTAAGGTTCTAATATTAGTTTGGAAGTGGTTATTAATTTCTATTAAATTTTAGGAAATGAAAAATGACTTATATTTTCTCAAGTAACCACTAAAAATAGTAAAATGATATGTAAGTAATCAACTAATAAAGGAAAAACAATTTAATAACATATTTACTCATGTCTTTAGTGGACAAAACCTACTTACCTACTATCTACTCCCTTAAAGTATGGAATTTCAAAGACTTTTCCTTGAACATAAATAAAGAAGAATAAACACCTCTTTAAAGTAAATGGAGATACTTATGATTAATTTTAAACAAAAGTTCTTTGGAAACAGAAAAGAGAACAAGTACCATTGCTACTCATATAAAAGGGACTGTAGTAGTTAAAGTTGTGTTTCAATGTGGCTGGGCCTGGTTTTGAATGGCTGAACAGCTGAATGTAGTTATTCCCTATGATAAGACTGGTAATCAATCCTATGGTGAAATCTATTGTGAGCAGCTGAATAACTGTCTAAGGAATGTGGCCTGCTTCAAGTATATAAGAAGAGGCCTTGAGAAAGATCTCTTGCATTTTTGACATATTTATACTGCATTTGGCAAGTCTTCATCTCAGTGGCCTGATGTGTTGTCTGCCAATCTTGAGACAGTTTCTGGACTTGAATTAATGGCCTGTCATATTGCTTGATAATTGTGGGACTGTGCCATTTTACTTGTCAACCTCGAGTTTCTCAGACTCAGCAGCCAGCAGCTTTCTGAGATAAAAGAAGCTTCCAGCTTCAGTTGTTTGGGAGCAAGAGGCAGAGCTGAAGCCCAAGGTGAAGGGGATTTAATTTAGCCCCCAGAGCTGGCACTTTGAACTTGGACGTCTAGCCTTCTTAGCTTTAAGGGAATAAATTATTTGTTTAAAGTCATCCATATATTAGAGAAGCATTAGAGAACCAAAACAGAGACAATTCATTCATATATTTATTTATTTGTAAATATTTACTGAGTCAACACTGTGTATCAGAAACTGCATTACCTGGAAATATTTCCATCTTGGAGAAGATTCACAGACATTAGAGTCTAGAGAGGAAGTGATATATTGTAATATGATTGTAATAAATACCAACAAGGGAAAGTACATGAGAGGATTTCAGGAAAACTCTTAGCACATATTAGGACATCACAGTCACCTTCTATAATAGACATAACATCTAATCTGAAAGTTCAAACATAAGTAGAATTATAAATAGTGTATGATATATTTTATAAAGTAAAATGAGATATGGGATGGGATGAGGTGAAAAGGAACTCATTTGAAAGAGGAAAGAGGGAGTTCCGGCAAGATGGTGGACTAGACAGAAAAACTGCACAGACCATCTTCAACAAAGAAAAGGGAAACCAATTAATACAGACACAGAAGATAATCTTGGACCCCTGAGCCTTGAAGGGAAGAATATAGAAGTGGACTAAATCCAAATAGTAGCAGAAGAATTTGCGTGAAAATACCAAAAAAAGGAGACATACAGAGCTGCGGTCTGGCAGCGACCTGAGCCATCCTGATGGCACAGACAGCTTGGAGATTCCAGAGTTGTGGTAGGACTTAAGAAATAACCTAAAAATCACCCTGCAAGCCAGGGACTACATGGAGGACTGTGCATGGTGGCTAGTAAACAAAAGAGATGGTGAAGAGAAAGGTGGGCTGAACTGTGGAATTTTGCCGGTCTGGAGGACGCCACCATTTTGAAGGTTTAAAAAGTGGCTTGACTATCTTGGATATTTAAAGAGACAGCACTCTCACAGATTCCTGGGGCTTAAGAACATGTCCTGCTTTCCAGCAACCACAAGGACACTCGGGACCTGCAAGATTGAAAAGGTACAATATTCCCCTTGTTACTCTTACACCTCACTGTAGCCATACCCCACTCCCACCTACCTTCTGGGCCTACAGAAACCCCATCACAGTCTGTGTGCTCAGATGGAGACTGGGTGCCCTGCACTGCCCTCCACTGATTTTTTTTTTCTCTTTTTTTAATTTTAATTTTTTTTTTTTTCTTTTTCGCTTTCTTTTTTTCTGGTGATTAGTTTTCTTGTATTTGTCTGTTTTAAAGCAACTAATATTATTAATACTTTTGCCCTTTTTATTATTATTCTTAATCTTTCCCTACCAGGTCCTAGTTTTCAGCATTTTAAAGTGGAGTGTAAACGAAAAAGGGGAAGGCCCTCAACGAGATGGATTGACACAGTGGCTACAATGATGGGCTCAGGTATAGCAAGGATTGTGGGGGTGGGACAGGACGGGGTATGGTTTCATTCTGTTTTGCATGAGTGGGAACCAAGTCCAGGGCACCTAACAACAAGAACATTTAGAGAAAATACAAATAAGCCAGGGGGCTAGAGTTTAGCAACAAAAAGATGGATGGAAGACAATAGATAAAATGTATCATTTGTTGTTGTATGCCATCCAGTCGGACCTGACTCATAGCTACTGCTCTTTGGGTTTCCAAGGCGGTATCACTATGGAAGTAGATTGCCCAATCTTCTTTCCTAGGAGTGGCTGGTGGGTTTGAAACACCAGCCTTCTGGTTAGCAGTCAAATGTCTTAGGCACTATGCTACCAGAGCTCCTAAGTATCATTTAGAGGAGCATTAACTCTTACCTGAACACTCCAGGTCTAAAAGGACTCTCCTTTGAATATCTTTACTATTTATTATCTTTGATACTTACTGCATATTAAATTCATGGTGACTTCATTTATATATTTCTTTTCATGTGCATGTCTCATAATTCAATTTAAAGTTAAATAAATAAATAAATAAAGGCCCATTTCCATGGATTAATTCTGACTCATAGCGACCTTATAGTACAAAGTAGAACCGCCCTATAAAATTTCCAAGGCTGTAATCTTTAAGGAAGCGGATTGCCACATCTTTTTACAGGGGAGTGGCTAGTTTGAACTACCAATCTTTTGGTAGCAGCCAAGCAATTAACCACTGTGCCACTGTTGTTGTTGTTGTTAAGTGCCGTCGAGTCGTTTCCGACTCATAGCGACCCCATGCACAGCAGAACGAAACACTGCCCGATCCTGCGCCAACCCCACAATCCATGCTATACTCGAGCCCGTCATCGCAGCCACTGTATCAATCCATCTCCCTGAAGGCCTCCCCCTCTTTCGTCGACCCTCCACCCTACCAAGCATGACATCCTTCTCCAGGGAATGGTCCCTTCTGACAACATGACCAAAATAGGTGAGACGAAGTCTGGCCATTCTTGCTTCCAAGGAACATTCTGGCTGCACTTCCTCCAGGACAGATCTGTTCGTTCTTTTAGCAGTCCACGGCACTTTCAGCATTCTTCGCCAGCACCACAACTCAAAAGCATCAACTCTTCTTCAGTCTTCCCTATTCATTGTCCAGCTCTCACATGCATACCAGGCGATTGGAAATATCATGGCTTGTGTCAGGCGCACCTTAGTCCTCAAGGAGATATCCTTGCTCCTCAGCACTTGAAACAGTTCCTTCGCAGTTGACTTCCCCAATGTTACACATCGTCTAATGTCCTGACTGCTGCTTCCATTGGCATCGATTGTAGAACCAAGCAACATGAATTCCTTGACAACCTCAATCTTCTCTCCATTTATTGTGATGCTGCTCATTGGTCCAGTTGTGAGGATTTTTGTTTTCTTCATGTTGAGATGTAATCCATACTGCAGACTGTATTCTTCAACCTTCATCAGTAGGTGCCTTAAGTCATCCTCACTTTCAGCAAGCAAAGTTGTATCATCTGCATATCTCAGGTTGTTAATGATTCTTCCTCCAATCCTGATACCACGTTTTTCTTCATATAGTCCAGCTTCTCGGATTATTTGCTCAGCATATAGATTGAATAAGTGTGGAGAAAGAATACAACCCTGACACACTCCCTTCTTGATTTTAAACCATGTAGTGGCCCCTTGTTCTGTTCAAACGACAGCCTCCTGGTCAAGGTACAGATTCCTCATGAGTACAATCAAGTGCTTGGGAATTCCCATTCTTCTCAATGTTATCCATAATGTGTCATGATCCACACAATCAAATGCCTTTGCATAGTCAATAAAACACAAGTAAACATATTTCTGGTATTCTTTGCCTTGAGCCAAGATCCATCTGTCAACAGCTATGTTGGAAACAAAGAAGAATCACCCGTAGTTGGAAAATTTGGCCTGGTAGTTGGAAAATTTGGCCTCGGTGACATGAATAATGCTGGAACTCCTATGGTAGAATTTTGCAAGACCAACGACTTGTTCATTGCAAACACCTTTTTCAACAACACAAACGGAGGCTGTACATGTGGACTTCACCAGATGGAACACACAGGAATCAGATTGACTGTGCCACTAGGGCTCCTTATTTAAAGTGTGTTGTTGTTATTATTTGCCCTTGAGTCAGACCAGACTCATAGCCACCCTCTTTGGGTTTCAGAGGCAGTATCACTACGGAAGTAGATTGCCCAACCTTCCTTCTGGGGAGTGGCTGGTGGGTTTGAACTGCCAGCCTTCTGGTTAGCAGTCCAGTGCCTTAGGCACCACATTAACAGAGCTCCCATTTAAAGTGTAGGCTTCTTAAAAGCAGAATTCCCTAGCACCAAGTCATGATTTCCAATTGATAATTTTCGGTTTGTTGATAAATTTTTGGTTAAAAATCATACACTTGAAAATCATGTGTTTGTATTTCTTTTATTATTTCTTGTTGTTGGTATTTCTCAAAGACAATAGACAACATTTCAAGAAGAATAAATAAATAAATAATCAGAGGATGTGTATGCCCTTGCCACAAATAACACACACTACAAAAAGATAAATATTGAGAAAATAACAAAGTTTCATAACATTGTCAAATTTTCAAGAACATGCAACTAAATATAACTAAAAATTTTCCCAAAATTTACTGCATGTCTAAATATGACACTATTGTATATTCAAAGTTATGCTAAACTGAAGCAAAAAGGACTAGAAGAGATGCACATTATTTGGCTAATTTCATCTTCTAACTGCATCTTAATTGGTATAGCTGTTTCATAATATTCTTTTACATTGTATTTCATGTTAAATTGAATATGTTCATTATTTCTGTGTCTTAAGAGAGATCTTTGTACATAAATTGCGTATTCTATGACTGATCATTTTATCATCTTTGATAAATTTAAATTATTGCAAGATCAATCAGTCATGCCTGATGCTATTGCTTTTGGCAAAGGTTAAATAATCTGAATTTTCGGCATTCATTCTTAATCAGAGACCATATATAAACATCCTTTCCTGATCCAAATTAAAACTATGTTCTTCCTTTCTCTGTTAAAACATTTTAATTATATTCTAATCCAATTTGCATAAAACATTTTTCATCTGTTAAAGATACCTCAGCCAACAGATGGTGCTATGTATAACATTTTTATGATAGTGTATAGTATTTAAAAATATATATTACAGCTGAACTGCAAGTTTAATTACATTGTTCAAAGATATATATGAAAGTAAGTTTCCTGAAAATATATGTTTCATAAACCTCGGGAGTAAAATGTGAGAGAAATATGCAAAGTCACTAAAGAATGTTTGGGTTGAGTCAGGGGTCACAAGATATTCAATTATGTATGTGAACTTGTCAGATTTTGGAAAGGTTTATGTTCATAAAAATGAAGTTTAACATGGGATTTGATTGGGGTTTCTGGAAGTGATCAAGAGGCATCTATTGATGCCAACACTCTGCTCTGAGAATACTTTTCTCTGAAACCTTATTTCTACCTTCAATTTGTGTCTTTCCAGTCTATCTTTTCATGACTACCACATTTATCTTGCTGCACCCATCTTTTTGCATTTAGTGGTAAAGAACTCTTGACAATTCCGATTAGTTGAGTGAAAGACTCCAAGATCCTTATTCTTAGTTTGACCTTCAGCTTTTACAACCTAATCCCAATCTGAATTTCAAGTTTTCATTTCAACATTTCCTTGCAAGAATTGTGTAATCCAGTTTACTGATTTGTAAGATATTGTGGTAACTCATTTTGTTGAGATTCCTCTCCACACTACCTGGAAAGCAGCCATGGTCAAAGTCACCCTTGGTGTTGGTGTTGTTGGTGTTGTTAATTGCCACTGAATTGACTCTGACTCACAGAGACCTATAATCAACAGATCAAAACACTGCCCAGTCCTGAGCCATCCTCAAAATCCTTGCTATGCTTGAGCCCAACATTGCAGCTACAGTGTCAATCATCTCATTAGGGGTCTTCTTCTTCGCTGGCCCTCTACTTTGTTGTTGATGTTGTTGTTAGGTGCTGTTGAGTCATCTCCAACTCATAGCCACCCTGTGCACAGCAGAATGAAACACTACTCAGTCTCCCTCCAGCTCTGCAATCCCTGATATACTTAAGCCCATCACCACAGCCACGGTGTCATCCATCTTGTTGAGGGACTTCCCCTCTTTTGTCGACCCTCCACCTTATCAAGCATGACATCCTTCTCCAGAGAGTGGTCCCTTCTGAGAACATGACCAAAGTAGGTTAGACAAAGTCTGGCCATACACGTTTCTAAGGAGCATTCTGGGTGCACTTCCTCCAGGACAGATTTGTTAGTTCTTTTAGCAATCCATGGTACTTTCAACATTCTTTGCCAGCACAACTCAAAAGCATCAATTCTTCTTCAGTCTTCCTTATTCATTGTCCAGCTCTCACAAGCATATGAGGCGATTGAAAATATCATGGCTTGTGTCAGGCACGCCTTAGTCCTCAAGGAGACATCTTTGCTTCTCAGCACTTCAAAGAGGTCTTTTGCAGCCGACTTGCTCAGTGCTATAAGGCGTAAGATGTCCTGACTGCTGATTCCATTGGCATCAATTGTAGAACCAAGCAATGTGAAGTCTTTGACAACCTCAATCTTTTCTCCATTTATCATGATGCTGCTTATAGGTCCAATTCTGAGGGTTTTTGTCTTCTTTATATTGAGATGTAATCCATACTACAGACTGTATTCTTCAATCTTCTTCAGTAAGTGCTTCAAGTCATCCTCACTTTCAGCAAGCAAAGTTGTGTCATCAGTTTATTGCAGGTTGTTAATGATTCTTCCTGCAATCTTGATGCCATGTTCTTCCTCATATAGTCCAGCTTCTCAGATTATTTGCTCAGCATATAGATTGAATAAGTATGAGGAAACGACACAACCCTGTTGCACTCCCTTCTTGACTGTAAACCATGCAGTACCCCCTTGTTCCATTTGAACAACAGCCTCCTTTTCTGTGTACAGGTTCCTCATGAGTCCCTCTACTTTACCAACCATGATATCCTTCACCAGGGACTGGTCCCTTTTGACATTTTCAAAGTATGTGAGACGAAGTCTGACCATTCTCGCTTCTAAGGGACCTTTCTGTGTACTTCTAAGACAGATTTGTTTGTTGCTTTGACAGTCCATGTTATTTTCAGTATGCTTTGCCAACATCACAACTCAAATCCATCAGCTCTTTGTTCTAATGTAGAAGACCCTTAGCTATCCCTTATTCTTTGAATTTTTTCTTATTACAAAAGATACAGATACTGTTTTCCAACTCTAAAAGCTTCAATTACTTAATATTATTGTATTTTATTTAACTTGATCTCACATTGCTTTTTGTTATATTATTTGACAGAAATAAATGTAATTCACTGTGTTTCTGTATTATTAAGTAAATCAAAAGTTTGGCAGAAGGTAGAGTTGGTAATATCAACATATGAAACCCTGATTGATTCAAATAATTATTTTCAATAGGACTGTGTTCTTTTAGTAGAAAATTCCTGGACCCTTGTTTTTCATCAATTCCTTCAGTGTAGCCTTGACTTCTCCCTTCAATACCATTGGTTCTTGATCATATGCCATCTCCTAAAATGGATGGACATTGACCAATTATTTTTAGTACAGTGACTCTGTGTATTCCTTCCATCATCTTTTGATGTTTACTGCATCATTCAATATTTTTCCCATAGAATCTCTCTATATTACAACTTGAGGCTTAAATTTTTTGTCAGTTCTTTCAGCTTGAGAAATGCTGAGAGTGTTCTTTCCTTTTGATTTTCTAACTCCAGATCTTTGCACATTTCATTACAATAATTGTCTTTGTCTTCTCGAGGTGCTCTTTGAAATATTCTGTTCAGCTCTTTTATCTTGTCATTTCTTCCATTTGCTTTACCTACTCTTTTCAAAGGCAATTTTCACAGCCTCTTCTGACATCCATTTTGGTCTTTTCTTCCTTTCCTATCTTTTTAATGACCTCTTGCATTCTTCATGGATGATATTCTTGATACAGTCCCACAATCCCTCTGGTTTTCAGTCATTGGTGTGCAATACATCAAATATATGCTTTAAATTCAGGAGGGATATAATCAAGATCATATTTTGGTTCTCATGGATGATTTTTAATTGTTTTCAACTTCAACTTCAACTTGCATATGAGCAGTTTATGGTCTGTTCTGCAATCATCTCCTGGCCTTGTTTTGGCTGAAGATATTGAGCTACTCATGTAAAACTGGCAAATTGTGAAACTAGTGCTGATAAATAGTCGTAGTTGTTTTTAATAAAATCTTGAATGTGTTGGAAAAGAAAAATATCTGCCTTAGTTTCCTAGTGATACTGTAACACAAATACCATAAGTCAGTGGCTTTAAAGAACAGAAATTAATTTATTCATAATTTCTGAAGTCAGAAGTTTGAATTCAGAATTTGGATGTAGAGGAGGATTCTTCTTTGTATATTTCAGCTCCTGGTAATAAATCCTTTGAGTTCCTTGACTTGTATATTCATCTGCCTCCATCCTCAATGGATAGCTTTGTTTTTTTTTCCCTATTTGTACTTGTTTGTCTCTGTGTCTATGCTGTTTATTACAACCCAGAAGTGATTTGGTTGAGGATAAGTTCCATGGCTTCAAACCTGTCCAAAAGAGTTCAGTAGTTGCCATAGAAAAAAGGTCCACTCCTTGGAAGGAAGGTGGGGCAATCTACTTCCACAGTGATACTGCCTCAGAAACCCAGAGGAGTGGCTATGAGTCAGGCCTACTCAACAGCACATAACAACAACAACATTAGGACCCAAATATATTACGGCATTTTGACCTCAGTAAGAAACAAGGAGCTCTGTGGCATGGTGGTTAAAGCATTTGGCTGCTGACCAAAAGGTTGGTGGTTTGAAGCCATCAGCTTCTGTGCACTAGAAAGATGGGGCAGTCTGCTTCAGTAAAGATTTATAGCCTTGGAAACCCTGTAGAGTGTTTATACTCTGTCTTATAGGGTGGCTATAAGACCCTATAAAAAGAGGCAGGATCTGCTCAATGGCAGTGGTTCAATTTTTGATTTAGGAAACAAACATCTGTGCCCCACTCAAAAAGGAGGCTGACTACATTGCTTTGAATATGTTTTTCTCTCCAGATCCCTGAGAAATCAATCTCCTGCATCAAACTCTTGAAACTTTTGGGAGGAAAGTCTGTGGCAGAACTTTTGGAGTACAGCATTTTTGGCAGGACTCTGTAGAGCAACACACATTCAAAATGGTCCAGTTGGCTGCCATCTTTGAGTGGGCCATAGCTGTTTGTGTTCCACTTGAGTCAAAATGCCACCGGCAACAGATTTGGTTATTATGTAAAATATATGCAGCCCTTGTATACAATGATAATTACTGAACCCTTTTGAAGCCCTGTGACACACCCTGCACAAATATGCCCTCATTGACATACAAAGAAAATCCTATTCTCATGTAGGATAACATTCATAGCTATATAGATTATTAGAAGCTCTGGTAGCATAGTGCCTAAGTCACTTGACTGCTAACCAGAAGGCTAGCGGTTCAAACCCACAAGCCACCCCTCGGAAGGAAGATGGGCAATCTAGTTCTGTAGTGGTACTGCCTTGGAAACCCAAGGAGGGGTCCCTATGAGTCAGGTTCAACTTGACAGCAAAACAACAACAACAACATAGATTATTATTCTAAAACATATATTTGGGGTACAAAATTCAATCCATAAAAATGCCCCTTTACTGGACAGGTATAGAAGAATATAGTTATTTGGGAAACAACCTCCACATGCTGCCCTACTCAACAGTGTTGTTTCTTTTTCTTTGTGCTTATCCTTCCCAAGGTAGACATTATTATTCCATAACTCTTAGAGCTACTTAAGCAAAGCTGGCAAAATATACACTGGCTTCATTCTTTCAGACATATTACCACACTGTAGTATAGAATCTGGACATCAAATTTTAAAGGACTGATTAACATAAACAACATATTAGCTTATTTTGGTATTCTTATAATATTACTTTAAGAAGTTTCTTTTTTTTAATTATTTAAAATTTTTGTTGTGATAAAATATATGTAACAAAAATAAGTATTTTAACCACTTTTAAGTGTACAATTAAGTGAATTAACCATTCAAAAAGGATTTTTTTTTTTTATCACTCCAAACAGAAATTCAGTACCCCTTCAGCAATCCTCACATCCTACCCCCCCCACACACACACACTGGGAATAACTACTAATATACTTTTTTTTTTTTTTTTTTT
>NW_006922113.1:227422-242465 GCF_000298275.1 Orycteropus afer afer | reverse complement strand
AGGGGTCCAAGATTATCTTCTGTGTCTGTATTTATTGGTTTCCCTTTTCTTTGTTGAAGAGGGTCTGTGCAATCCTTCTGCCTAGTCCGCCATCTTGTCCCGCCTCTCTTTTTTTTTTTTGACTGGAAGCCACAAGACTTGGTTCAATTCCAGACCTGAATGGGAGCTAGGGATCATAGTCTCAGTGGTCCCATCAGGCTCTGTCAGATCAGAAAACCTGGTCCCTCTTTTTTTATTTTTCCAATGACTTTGAGTTTTGTTCCACATTGTTCTCCCACTCTATCCAGGATCTCCTACATCGATCCCCCTCCAAGTGGTTGACAGTGGTAGCTGGGCACCATGTAGTTCTTCTGGCCTCATAGTCATATATGACATATATGAGGATGGCTATGGTACCAGTCACTTGGACTGTTTCCATGAATCTTTGGTTTTCTTCATTCTTCTTTGCTCTGGATGAGGAGAAACCAATCGCTCCATCTAGAGGGCCACTTACAAGTTTTTAAGATCCCAGTTGCTACTCTCCAAGGTAGGATGTGGAACAATGTTTTGTGCAGTATGTTATGTCAGTTGAGTTTGATGTCCCCTGCAACTATAGTCTTGAGCCAACAGGTCCAACTACTCGCTCCATCTGGATAGTTGGCTGTGGTTAAAAAGTGACTACAACTTTGTCCCTTGTCAGCTCTAATATACACCTGGTAATTACAGAACATACCAATACACTTGTAGAAACATTGTCTGCCAATGCTATACATGGTCTTGAGCACATTCCTCCCCTGCATGAACATGCCTAATAGTTCAGCCTGTCCACCCATCTCTCTACCCACATAGCCATGTTGTCCTTCACTGACAATGCAGTACTGTATGTGAAAAATTGTTCATCTTTGTTGTCTGTACCTCCTATGTACCTCTCTATGTCTTCCTCTTCCTCATTGCCACCTTGTTGATCACTCACATTTGGTACATTACCCTTCTCATCACCCAAATCAATACTTGTCTCTAGCTATCTAAGTGTTCCCTCCCTTCCCTCCCACCCCTGGTAAGCAACAAAGAAAATTTCCTTCCATATATAAACCTGTCTCTGATGTTTTACAAAAACAGACTAATACAATATTTGTCCTTCTGTGATTGACTTGTTTCACTCAACATAAAGTCCTCCAATTTCATCCACCTTGTACTGCATTGCAGATTCTACATTATTCTTTTAGGTTGCGTAGTATTCCATTGTATGTATGTACCATAGTTTGGTTATCCATTATTCAGCTGATGGACACATAGGTTATTTCCACCTTTTGGCTCTTGTAAATAGTGCTGTGGTTAACATGGGTGTTGATACATCTGTTCTTGTCCTGGATCTCATTTTTTTTTAGTATATATATGAAGTAATGAAATGGCTGGGCCAAATGGTATTTCTAATTCCAACTGTTTAAGGAATCACCATACTGCTTTCCATAGTGGTTGTATCGTTTTCTAGTCCCACTAGCAGTGTATGAGAGTCCCAATCTCTCCACATCCTCACCTGCATTTGTTGTTTTCTATCTTGTTAAACTTTGCTACTAGTGCTGGTGCAAGATAGCATCTCCTTGTTGTGTTGATTTGCTTCTCTCTAATAGCTAATGATTCTGAACATTTCTTCATATATTTGTTGGCTGCCTGAATATCCATCCTCTTTGGTGAAGTGGCTATTCATGTCTTCTGCCCATTTTTAATTGGATGATTTGTCTTTTTGTTATTGAGGTGTTGGAGTTTTCTATAAATTCTAGAGATAAGTCCTTTGTCAGATACGTTGTTGCCAAATATTTTTTCCCAATCTCTAGGTTGTCTTTTGACACTTTTGGAGAAATCTTTAGAAGCTAAAATTTAATTTTTAGAAGGCTTCATTTATCCAGTTTCTCTTCTGCTGTTTGTCCATTTTGGGTTACGCTTGACATTAAGTTGTTGTTGTTGTTATATGCCGTTGAGTCAGACCTGACTCCTAGCGACCACTCCTTGGGTTTCCGAGGTAGTATCACTATGGAAGTAGATTGTCCAACCTTCCTTCCAAGGAGTGGCTGCTGTGTTTGAACCACCAGCCTTCTGGTTAGCAGTCAAATGCCTTAGGCACTATGCTACCAGAGCTTTCATGTTATATGTTAGGGTCCCTAAATTTGTCCCTAGTTTTTTCCTTGAGGAACTTTATAGTTTTAGGTTTCACACTTAAGTCTTTGATCCATCTAGAGTTAGTTTTTGTGTATGGTGTGAGGTACAGATCTTGTTTCATTTTTCTTCAAATGGATATCCAGTTTTGCCTGCACCATTTATTAAGCAATTGTTCTCTTTCCCATTTAATGGATGTTGGTCCTTTGTCAAAGATCAGGTGACCATAGGTCAATGGACCATTTTATCAGTCTACGTATCTGTCATTATACCAGTACCAGGCAGTTTTGACTACTGTGGATGTATAGTAGGTTTTGAGATCTAGCAGTGTGAGACCTACTTTTTTGTTCTTTTTTAATAATGCTTTGCTTATCCGACATCTCTTTCCTTTCCATATAAAGTTAGTGATAGTTTTCTCCATATCCTTAAAGAATTTTCATGCAATCTGGACCGGGATTGCATTGAACGTATAGATTTCTTTGGGTAGAATTGGCACTGTCATAATGTTCAGTCTTCCTATCCACAAGCATGGTATATTTTTTCATTTATGTAGATGTCTTATGGTTTCTTGAAGTAGTCTTTTATGGTTTTCTTTGTACAGGTCTTTTGTGTCCCTGGTAAGGTTTATTCCCAAGTATTTTATTTTATTTTTTTTTTTTGGTAGCTTTTGTAAATGGTATTGATTTCCTTATTTATTTTTCAGCAACCTCTTTGCTGGTGTAGAGGAATCCAACTGATGTTTGGATGTTTATCTTGTATCCTAACATGATGTTAAATCTCTCAATTCATTCCAGTAGATTTTTGACTGAGTCTCTTGGGTTTTCTAGGTATAGGATCATATCATCAGCAAATAGAGATAGTTTGAGTTCTACATTACCAATTTGGATGCCTTTGATTTCCCGTTCTTGCCTTATTGCCCTGCATAGGATTTCCAATACAATATTGATTACAAGTTCTGATAGAGGGCATTTTTGTCTGGTTCCTGTTCACAGAGGAATGGTTTCATTCTCTCTCCATTGAGAATAATGTTGGCTGTTGGTTTTTCATAGATGTCCTTTATCATGTTGAGGAACGTCCCTTCCATTCCTATTTTCCTGAGAGTTTTGATCAGGAATGTGTGTTGAATTTTATCAAATGCCTTTTCTGCATTGATTGATGTGATCATGTGGTTATTTTCCTTTGTTTTATTTAGGTGGTGGATGATGTTGATTGTTTTTCTAATGTTGAACCATACTTGATATGAGCCCCACTTGGTCAAAATGAATGAATTTCTTGATATGTTGTTGGAGTCTCTTGGCTAGGATTTCGTTGAAGATTTTTGCATCTATATTAATGGGGGATATTGGTCTGTAGTTTTCCTTTTGAGTGAAGCTTTTGCCTGGTTTTGATATCAAGTTTATGCTTGCTTCATAAAATGAATTTTGGAACAGTTTGAGTAGTATTGTTGTGAGTTCTTCTCTGAGTGTTTGGTAGATTTCTCCATTGAAACCATCTGGGCCAGAACATTTTTGCTGTTTATAATTTTGTATGTCCTGTTCAACTTCTTTTCTTATGGATCTGTTCAAATTTTCCCCATCAGTCTGTATTAGTTTAAGTAAATGGTTTGTTTCTAGAAACCTGTGCATTTCTTCCAGATTTTCAAATTTGTTGGAGTGCAATTTTTCAGTATCCTGATAATATACTTTTGGTTTCAGTTGGTTCTGTTGTGATGTCGCTCACTTTGTTTCTTATTCCTGTTATTTGTATTCTCTACTTCTTTTCCTTTGTTAAATTTACCAGTGGTTTGTCAATTTTATTAATCTTTTCAAAAAGCCCACTTCTAGTCTTATCAATTTTTTCTATTGTCTTTCTATTTTGTTTCATTGATTTCTGCTCGAATATTGATAATTTCCTTCCTTCTGGTGACTGTAGGCTTTTCTTGCTGTTCTTTTTCTAACTGTTGGAGATGTTGACTTAAAGTGTTGATTTTGGCTCCCAGCTTCATTGACATACCTAATAGTTCAACCTGTCCACCCATCTAACCACCTGTATATCCATGCTTGCCTTCACTGACAATGCAGTACTGCATGTGAAAAAGGGTTCATCTTTGTTGTCTGTACCTCCCATATACCTCTCTATGTCTTCATCTTTTCAGACCACTTTTGCTACATTGCCCTTCTCTTCACCAAAATCAATACTTATCTCTACCTATCTAACAGTGTTCCCTCCCCTCCCCTCCTACCCCTGATAACCAACAAAGAAAATTTCCTTCCATAAATAGACCTTTCCTTCACTTTTACAATAACGGACTAATACAATATCTGTTCTTCTGTGATTGACTTACTTCACTCTGCATATTATCCTCCAAGTTCATCCATGCTATGTGTTGTGTTGCAAATTCTAGGTTATTCTTTATGGTTGCATAGAATTCCATTGTGTGTATGTATCATAGTTTGGTTATCCATTCCTCAGTTGATGGACACCTAGGTTGTTTCCATCTTTTGGCTCTTGTAAATAGTGCTGTGATGAACATGGGTGTGCGTATGTCTGTTCTTGTCATGGTTCTCACTTCTTTAGGATATATACTTAGTAATGGAATGGCTGGTTCAAATGGTATTTCTAATTCCAACTTTTTAAGGAATCACCATACTGCTTTTTACAATGGTTGTATCATTTGACAGTCCCACCAGCAGTGTATGAGTGTGCCAATCTCTCCACATCTTAGTCACCATTTGTTATTTTCTGTCTAGTTGAATTTTGCTACTAGTGCTGGAGCAAGATGTTATTTCATTGTTGTTTTGATTTACATCACTCTAACGGCTAATGATTGGGAAATCTATATCCATAGTGATACTGCCTCAGAAACCCAAGGAGGGGTCACTATGAGTCGGTCCAACTCCACAGCACATAACAACAACAATGGCTAATGATACTGAGCATTTCTTCATATGTTTGTTGGCCTCCTGAATATCCTCCTTGGTGAAGTGTCTATTGATGTACTTTGCCCATATTTTAATTGGATTATTTGTCTTTTTGTTATTGAGGTGTTGGAGTTTTCTATAAATTCTAGAGATAAGTTCCTTGTCAGATATGTCATGGGCAAATATTTTTCCCAATCTGTAGGTTCTCTTTTGACTCCTGGAGAAGTCTTTGGAAGCATATAAAAATTAAATTTTTAGAAAGTCCCATTCATCTAGTTAGTCTTCTGCTGTTTGTGCACGTAGGTTATCCTTGATAGTCTATTTATGCCATATATTGATAGTGTATATATGCCAATTGAGCTTGATGTCCCCTGTGACTATGGTCCCAAGCCTAAATTTACCCCTAGTTTTTCTTTAAGAACTCTATCAGTTTAGGTTTCACATTTAAATTTATCTGGATTTAGTTTTTGTGTATGGTGTGAGGCACAGATTTTGTTTCCTTTTTCTGCAAATGGATATCCAGTTTTTTGCCAGCACCATTTATTAAATGAACATTCTCTTCCCCATTTAATAGATTTTGGCCCTTTGTGAAATATCAGATGATCATGTTGTTGTTGTTGCTGTCATAGCGACCCTTCCTTGGGTTTCCAAGGCAGTATCACTACGGAAGTAGATTGCTCCATCTTCATTCTGAGGGGTAGATGGTGGGTTTGAACTTCCAGCCTCTGGTTAGCAGTCAAGTGCCTTAGGCACTATGCTACCAGAGCTCCCCAGCTGATCATAGGTCGATGGATCTATTTATGGGTTCTCAATTCTATTCCATTGGTCTACGTATCTGTCATGAAACCAATACCAGACAGTTTTGATTATGGTGGCTGTATAGTAGCTTTTGAGATCCAGCCCTGTGAGACCTCCTACTTTAATCTTCTTCTTCAATAGTGCTTTGCTTATCTGAGGTCTCTTTCCTTTCCATATAAAGTTAGAGATTGGTTTTTCCATATCCTTAAAAAATGTTGATGGGATCTAGATTGGGATTGCATTGAATATATAGATTACTTTGGGAAGAATTGACATTTTCACAACATTCAATCTTTTTATTCATGAGCATGGGATGTTCTTCCTTTTATGTAAATCGCTTATGCTTTCTTCAAAAAGTTTTTTTATAGTTTTCTTTGTACAGGTCTTTTTTGTTCCTGGTAAGATTTATTCCCAAGTTTTTAATTTTTTTTGGTAACTATTGTAAATGGTATTGATTTCCTTATTTCTTTTTCAGCAATCTCTTTGCTGCTGTAGAAGAATCCAATTGATTTTTGGAGGTTGATCTTGTATCCTGCCATAATGCTAAATCTCTCAATTAGTTCCTGTAGATATTTAACTGAGTCTCTTGGGTTTGTAGGAATAAGATGATATCATCAGCACATAAAGATAGTATAACTTCTTCTTTGACAATTTAGATGTCTTTGATTTCCCTTTCTTGTCTTATGGCCCCGACTAGGAATTCCAGTACAATGGTGAATAGAAGTGGTGATATAGGGCAACCTAGCGTGGTTCCTGTTCACAAGAGGAATGGTTTCAGTCATTGAGTATAATGTTGGCTGTTGGTTTTGCATAGATGTCTTTTATTATGTTGAGGAATGTGCCTTCTATTCATATTTTGCTGAAGGTTTTGATCAGGAATGTGTTTTGGATTTTATCAAATGCTTGTTCTGCATCAATTGATATGACTTTGTGGTTTTTCTCCATTGTTTTATTATGGGGTGGATGACATTGATTGTTTTTCTAATGTTGAACCATCCTTGCATATCTGATATGAACCCCACTTGGTCATAATGAATGATTTTCTTGATATGTTGTTGGAGTCTATTGACTAGGATTTTGTAAAGATTTTTGCATCCATATTCATGAGAGATATTGGTCTGTAGTTTTCCTTTAGAGTGATGTCTTTGTCTGGTTTTGTTACCAAGGTTATGCTTGATAAAATGACTTAGGGAGGATTCCATCCTTTTCTATGTTTTGGAAGAGTTTGAGTAGGATTGGTGTCAGTTTTTCTCTGAAGGCTTGGTAGAATTCTTCAGTGAAACCATCTGGGCCAGGACTGTTTTAGTTGGTAATTTTTTGATGACATGTTCAATTTCTTCTTTTGTGATGGACCTATTCAACTTTTCCACATCAGTTTGTATTGGCTTTGATAAGTGGCGTGTTTCTAGAAATCTGCCCATTTCTTCCAGATTTTCAAATTTTTGGAGTATAGTTCTTTATGTCGTTGTTGTTGTTGCTTGCCATCGAGTCAGCCCCGACTCATAGAGACCCCTCCTTGGGTTTCCAAGGCAGTATCACTACGGAAGTAGGAATGCCCAACCTTCCTTCCGAGGAGTGGCTGGTGGGTTTGAACTGCCAGCCTTCTGGTTAGCAGTCAAGTGCCTTAGCCACTATGCTACCAGAGCTCCTATAGTTCTTTATAGTATCTTGATATTATCTTTTTTTTTTTTTTCAGTTGCTTCTGTTGTGATGTCACCCATTAAGTTTCTTATTCATGTTATTTGTATTCTCTCCCTCTTTTCCTTTGTTAAATTTTCCACTGGTTTGTTAATTGTATTGATCCTTTCACAAAACCAACTTCTGTTCTTGATTATTTTCTATTGCACTTCTATTTCTGTTTCATTGATTTCTGCTTAAATCTTTTTTATTTCTTTTCTTTTTCTGATGACTGTAGGTTTTCTTTCTGTTCTTTTTCTAATTGCTGAAGATGTTGATTTAAAGTGTTGATTTTGGCTCTTTCTTCTTTTTTGATGTGTGCATTTATTGCCATAAATTGGCTTCTGATCACTGCTTTTGCTGTGCCTCAAAGATTTTGGTATGTTGTGTTTTCATTCTCATTTGATTCAAGGAATTTTTGAATTTCAATTTTTGTTTCTTCTTTTATCCAGTCATTTTTAAGGAGGGTGTTGTTCAGTTTCCATGTGTTTACACTTTTCCTGTTGATCTTCCTATTGTTTATTTCTAATTTTGATAGCGTTATGATCTGAGAAGATGCTTTGCAGTATTTCAATGTTTTTTTTAAATTTATGAAGGCTTGCTTTGTGGCCTAACATGTGGTCTATCATGGAAAATGATCTATATTTGCTGGAAAAGAATGTATATTATGCTTTTGTTGGGTGAAGTGTTCTGTAGATGTCTATAAGGTCAAGTTGGTGGATTATATTGTTTAGCTCTTCTGCATCTTTGTAGAGTTTCTTTTCAGTTGTTCTATCTTTCATTGAAAGTGGTATATTGAAGTCTCCCACTATGACTGTGGAGTCATCTATTTGACTTTTCAACTCTTTTAAAGTCTGATTTATGTATTTTGGGGCTCTTTCATAACCATGTACATTTATTATGGTTATATCTTCATATTCAATTAAAGCTTTAATCATTATATAATGTCCTTCCTTGTCTCGTATGGTGGTTTTTGTCTTAAAGTGAATTTGGTCAGAAATTTATATTGCCACTTCTGCTCTTTTATAGTTTCCATTTGCTTGATATATCTTTTTCAGCCTTTGATTTTTAGTCTATTTTTGTCTTTGTGCTAAGGTGTATCTCTTGTGGAAAGCATAGTGATAGGTTTTGTTTTCTTCTCTAATCTGCAACTCTCTGTCTCTTGAGTGGTGTATTTAATCCATTAACATTCAGTGTAATTATCAACAGGTATGAATTGGTTGCTGTTATTTTGTTATGTGATTTTTCATGGTGTCCCTGGTTTCTTTGTTCCATATTATTTTCTGTGCTGAGCTCATTATATTTTTGAATTGTGTTGTCATTTCCTTTGTTGCTGCTGTTTTAGTATTTAGTGAATATTTGTGCTTGTCCTCTTTTTTTACTGTGATGTGAAGGTTTATCATTTTTCTTTGAGGTTACCTTGTGATTTATAATTTTCTGCCCAAGATTAAAAGAGTCCATCCTATCTTGCAACTCTCTTGACTTCCTCACCATTTAGAAGTTCTATAACTACACAATATTCCCTCTCTTTTGTGTGTAGTTGTCCTCGTTTGCCAATTAATATCTCTGGTTCTCTCCTTACAATCTTGTAAGCTCATTTTACTTTGGATGTCTGTAGCTGTGATTTATGGGTTATGTCATTTTGTGTATTAACGCTCAGTTATTTACTATTTTTTGTTCTCTGTTCAAAGGATTCCTTTTAGTATCTCTTGTAAAGTTGTTCTGGTTTTAACAAATTTCCTTAGTTTCTGCTTATCTGGAAATATCCTAATTTCACCATCATATTTGAGGGTCAGTTTTTCTGGGTATATAATTCTTGGTTGAAATTTTTTCTCTTTTAGGGTTTTATATATGCCATCCCATTGTCCTCTCACTTGCATGGTTTCTGCTGAGAAATCAGAACTTATTCTTACTGGTTGTCCTTTTTAAGTAACTTTTTGTTTTTCCCATGCTGCTTTCTTTGTTTTTGATGAGTTTGATGATGCTATGCCTTGGTGATTTTCTTTCGGAGTTTATCCTGTTTGCGATTTGTTGGACTTCCTAAATGGATATATTCTCATCTTTCATTATATCAGGGAAGTTCTCCTCCCAGTTTTGGACAATTTTCTCAGTGGTTTTATTTTTCTTTTCCTGATCTGGATTCCAATGACATGTAGATTATTCATTTTGATGGTATCCCACATGAACTTTAGGCTTTCTTCATTTTGTTTTGATTTTTTATTTTTTCTGATTGATCCCTTTTCAAAGAAGTATTCAGGTATTTGTCTTCAATCTTATTAATTCTGTCTTCCATTGCATCAATTCTACTTCTTTGCCCTTTCAATATGTTATCTAATTCTGACAATTTAGTATTAATCTTCTGTATTCTTATCTGTAGATTTAGAATAATTTCTAATTTTTCATTTATTATGTCATTTTGTTTTTGTAATTTCTTCCAAAATTCTTCTGGGGTTTTGTCTATGTTTTCCTTGATCTGTTGCTCGATCCTCTAAAGATATGTAAGTATAATTCTTTTGAATCCCTTATCAGAGAGTTCCAATGCTGCTTCTTCCTCAGGGATGTGTTCTGGGTCTGTACGTGCTCCCTTGTTTCTACCATTTTATCTTGCTTCTTTGTGTGGACTGTGATGGTTTGGTGTCTTCCAGACATTGTGGTATTTTTGTATTTACATGTCTGTTAACTGTGTGTGAAGAGTAGTCATGGGTGAGTCAGGCTCTTCTTGGTGGTTATTTATCCTTGGCCCATTGGTGGAGGAGGAAGTGGTGGCTCTCACTGAGTACATGAAGCTGCAGGAGGTGTTTGTGTAGTTTTGTTGTATGGAGACTGTTACTGTCTTCCACTCATTTATAAAAAAAATAACCATTGAATAACCAAAAACAAATAAAAGCAAATGGGAAAACAATACACTGTGTAATAACACAAGATCAGTAACTGTAAAAAGAAAAAAGGGAAAAAGACGGGCAAAAAAAGCAGAAAAAAAAAATACCTGCAATATCTGTGGAGAAGGCAATAAGAGAAAAAGATGCAGCAGGAGCATAATGAAGAAAAAAATGGGAAAAATGCAAAAAGAAAAACAAGAAACACGGTTAACCATAAGAAAGAAAAAAAAAAAAATGCAACCAGGAACAGGGATAAAAATAAAAGCTAAAAACTAGAACCAGGGAGGGGAATAATAAAGAATAATAGTAAAATGGACAGAAGTAATAATAAAAGTAGTAGATTTAAAATAGACAAAAACAAACAAAGAGAAAAAAGGAAAAAAAAAAATATTGAAGCAGGTGGGGCAGGGCACTCAGACTCTGTCCTAGCACACAGACTGGGATGGAATTCCTGTTGGCCCAGAAAGTTGGTGGGAGTGAGGGATGGCCACACCTCCATTCACCACATGAGGCCACATCTCATTCTTATACTCTGGGGTATAAGAGTAACATGGGGAAAGTCACACCTTTCCAGTCGTCCAGGTCCAGATTATCCTTGGTGTTCCTGGCAAGTGGAGCCTGTTTTTAGTCCCGGGAATCTGCTGTCACTTTAAATACCCAAAATGGTCAATACTGTTGTATTGACATTCAAAATGGCTTGCCCTCCCTACTGACAAAAGTCCACAGCTCAGCCCACCTTCTTCTTTCTTATATTCCTCAGCCACCAGAGCAGTCCTCTGTGCAGTCTCTGGCTAGCAGGGCTGATTTTTAAGCTAATTCTTAGGTTCTACCACCACTCAGCAATATCCAAGCTTTCTGTGCTGCCAGGATCACTGCCAGACTGCAGCTCCGTATGTCTCTTTTTTGGTGTTTTCATGCAGATTCTTCTGCTAGTTGGAGTTTAGTCCCCTTCTATATCCTTCCCTTCAAGGCTCAGGGTTCCAGGATTATGTTCTGTATCTGTGTTAATTTGTTCCCTTTTTCTTTGTTGAAGAGGGACTGTGCAGTCTTTCTGCCTATCCTGCCATCTTGAGGCAGTCTTTAAATGAATGTCTTTCTATTTACTACTTGAGATTTGCTTAGCCTCTTTAATCTGTAGGTTTATGTCTTATGCCAAATCTTGGAATTAATCAGGCATTTTATTTTCAATAAGCCAAATCACCATTGTTGTGGCATCCCCTTTTCCAATGCCATGGGATCACTGGTGTATTTCAGTGAGGGAGGTGACCAGTCCTAGTCAGGAAGGATGTAATGTTCCTAACCACTTATTTTCAGCAAGGTAACCAATTGATTTCTCTTGGCAATGTATCTGGGCTGTCCCGATGTTACCAATAAGATTCCCATCCTATTTAGGAAAAAGATGAGCCACGTATACCACCTTCTATGTTGCTAGGTTGTGGAACAGGAAATGTTAGGCCTGAGTCATCTTTTCTGTTGAGTTTATGTGTCTCATGGCACCTTGACACTATATTGTTCATCCAGTCCCGAAGTCACTGAATAGATCATTTTCCTTTATTTACATTTCAAAGTTCTCCTTTGAGTGCTTCTTTTGTCATTTACCAGGTTGATAGGAGTAATTAGTGAACAGCAGCAAGGAGAAACAAATACATGCCATTTTTCCAAACAAAAGTTTCAAATACTTATTTCTAAATACTGTGTGGCAACTCCTGCCACCTATAAAATTCAGTATTTTTTTATTACAACTATTTCTATGAGAGCAAAAGAAAAGCATCAATGTGATTAAGATAGAGAACATTTTTATCATCTAAAAAAGTCCCTTTTTCTACTTCAAGACTCCACTACATAGTTAAATATTCTTCATTAACATAGATTTTATAGATTTTTTTATATATACTATTTTTATTTTTATTTCTTCTTGTGGATATGAATTACCATTTGTTATCCCTTCCTTTTAGCCTAAAGTATTTCCTTTAATATTAATATGAGGCAGGTCAGCTATCAACTACTTCTCTGGATCTCATATATTTATTTTATATTTGTACTGGAAGGTTTTTATTTTACCTTCATATTTGAAAAGATAAATTTCTGCAATTTGTTGTACTTGATATATATTTCTTGGTTGACTTTTTTTTTGTTTTGTTATTGTTGTTGTTTTTCTTCTTCTTCTTCTTCCTTTCTCTCTCTCTCTCTCTTTTCTTTCAGCCTTTTGGATATCATTCCATTGCTTTCTGGCCCTCACTGATCTGAAGTTGAACTCCAAGGCATCCAGCCTATCAGGCTTCCACTTTTCACTTATGAATCACTGTGTGGGGGCTAGGAGGTACATCCAAAGTTTAGACCATTTTAAAGTTGATGTTGTTTTTTCTCTTATATCTCCTTTGAATTTGCACAGTATCCCTTGGCCAGTCATATATGGGTAGCTTGTTCACTTTCACTCTTTGTAGTGCAAAAGCCTAGACAATGGCCAGCTCTGGATATATAGACACCTTATTCAACCTATCCAAAGTGTCTTACCTCTTATTACTCTTTGGAACTTCCCTGGATGTCAGTTTGTTCCTAGCCCCAAACAAGACTGCAACCTTAGACTGATGGAGCTAGTTGTTCTCCCTGTTTCTTTTAACTGAGATTGTCACTGACAGTGCTTCAATTAAAATAAGCACCCACTCACAGCAGCAACCAAATTGATACTTTTAATGAACTGCTCTATCCTGGTTTAATTATATTGTCAAAATAGATGAGGTGAGGATAGGATCATTAACAATCCAAATCACACATGCTTCCACCATCTTACTTAAGGTTTCATTAATTTATTATTATTATTTTTAGTAACTGCATTTTTTAAGTGACTTTAAAAAAAAAAAAAAATTAACCTTCCTCAATTTGTTGTATACTTTTCACTTTTTCCCAAGCATTTAAAGACCATGCATAGGGTTGACAATTTTGTACACCTTCACAGTCATTTTCTGAAGACAGGATTTGTTGTCCTCCTCACATCATCATGACAAAGATGAGTCACTTAATCCTTTATTTTTGTAAGGGTATCACTATTGGATTATTGAAAGGCAATTTTTCTAACAGCTGATTTGTTTTATTTCTTGAATTTGACTTGAAATTCTACACTTGTGATATCATCATTGTTGAGATAAAAACATTAACTTATTGCATTTTACTTCTTAGAAAATTTTGGTTAGTATAGTAATTATGACTTTGCATTATCATCAATAAACCACATATTTCTTTGAAATGTATATTTCCTTATTTTATATGCTTCACACATTTTTTTTTTCCCATGAGGAATAAAATAGATGCTGTATTTCATGTTATCATGATAGTTTTTTTTTTTTTTTAAAGCCCTTAGCAAATATTATCTCATCATACTTTCAGCTACATGAAGAAGAACATGATATCAGGATTGGAGGAAGACTTATTAACAACCTGAGATATGCAGATGACACAACTTTGCTCACTTAAAGTAAGGATGACTTGAAGCACTTACTGATGGAGATTGAAGCTTGCAGTCTGCAATGCAATATGGATTATACCTCAAAATAAAGAAAACAAAAATCCTTACAAATGGACAAATAAGCAACATCACTACAAATGGAGAAAAGATTGAAGTTGCAAAGGCTTCATATTACTTGGTTTTACAATCAACACCAATGGAAGCAGCAGTCAAGACATCAGATAATGTATTACATTGGGAAAATCTGCTGCAAAAACTTCTTTCAAGTGATGAAAGATGTCCCCTTGAAACCTAAGGTGTGCCTAACCCAAGCCATGGTATTTCCAGTCATCTTACATGCATATATGTGAGCGCTGAACAATGAATAAGGAAGATCAAAGAAGAGTTGATGCTTTTGAATTTCATGTTGGAGAACACTGAAAGCGTTATGGACTTTTTAAAGAACTTACAAATCTATCCAGGAAGAAGTGCAGCTGGAATGCTCCTTGGAAGCAAGAATAGCCAGACATTGTGTTGCCTACTTTGATCAGGTTGTCAGGAGCAATCTGGAGAAGGATATCATGCTTGGTAAAGTGGAAGGTCAGTGAAAAAGGGGAAAACTCTCAACAAGATGGATTGACACAGAGGCTGCAGAGATGGGCTCAGGTATAGTAGGGGTCATGAGGCTGGCACAGAACCAGGCAGTGTTTTGTTCTGTTGTACATAGGGTCACTATGAGTCAGAGACAACTTGACAGCACCAAACAAAAAGTACAACAACATACTTTTGAAAGCATTTTCATATATTACTTTGTCTTTTTTGAGGATTAATTATGGAGAGTTATTTTACTTTTCAAGAAGGGTGTGAAAGACATTGGGAAGATGTTTGTGGCTATTGTTTTAGCTTGACCATAATTTATTTCAGTCTTTACATAATTTTCTTGAGACAGAAAATTATATCATGCTTTGTAGGTGATACCTGCAACTGCTAGAATCAGTGTATCATGAGGCTGAATTCTGATTAAAAAAATTACTTCATCAGATTTGAAAACATCAACCATAATTTCCTCTGCCTATTCAAAAATTTTGTGAATTTTTAGCTCCAAATGATGACTTTATACATATTTTGCAACATTATTTATGCAAAACCTCTTAAAATCCTTGTGGTTGTATAAATAGCATTATTTTAAGTATTATCTTAATAAAAATAAAATA
>NW_006922113.1:226478-227322 GCF_000298275.1 Orycteropus afer afer | reverse complement strand
AACTCAGTACTATATATGCAAAAGGGTTCATATTTGTTGTCTGCACTTCCCATGTACCTCTCTATGTCTATCTCATCCTCAATGCTGCCATATTGGTCACTCACATTTGGTACCTTGCCCTTCTCTTCACCCAAATCAATACTTATCTCTATCTAACTAACAGCATTCCCTCCCCTCCACTCGCACCCCTAGTAACCAACAAAGAAAATTTCCTTCAATAGATAAAACTTTCCTTAACTTTTACAATAACAGACTAATACAATATTTATCCTTTTGTGATTGAATTATTTCACTCAACATAATGTCCTCGTGTTATCATTTCTTTTGTTGCTGTTGTTTTAGCATATGCTGAATATTTGTGCTTGTCCTTTTTTATTGTGATGTGAAGGTTTATCATTTTCCTTTGAGGTTACCCTATGATTTATAATTTTATTCCCGAGTTTAGAACCATCCATTCTATCTTTCAACTTTCTTAACTTCCTCACCATTTAGAAATTCTGTGACTACACAGTCTTTTCCCTGTTTTTGTTTGCAGTTATCCTCACTTGCCAGTTGATGTCTCTGGTTCCCTGTTTACAATCTTGTAATCTCATTTTACTTTAGATATGTCCATAGCTGTGGTTTCTGGGTTATGTTATCTTGTGTATTAATGGTTGGTTGTTATTTGCTCTTTTTGGTTCTCTGTTCAAAGGACTCCTCATAGCATGTCTTGTAAGGTTGGTCTGGTTTTAACAAATTCCCTTAGTTTCTGCTTATCTGGAAATCTCCTAATTTCCCCATCATATTTGAGGGACAATTTTGCCAGGTATATAATTCTTGGTTGAAAATTTTTCTCTTTCAGGGT
>NW_006922113.1:220943-223886 GCF_000298275.1 Orycteropus afer afer | reverse complement strand
TTTTGCAGTGTTCCCTTCCCTCCCCTCCTATCCCTAGTAAGCAAAAGAGAACATTTCTTCCATATATAAACCTTTCCTTGACAGTTTACAATAATTAATTAACTGTATTTGTCCTCTTGTGATTGACTTATTTCACTCAGCATAATGTCCTCCAAGTTCGTCCACGTTAAGTGGTGTTTAAAAGCAAATATGATTCTTAAAGTAGAGTAAATGAATGAATTTCCACTAAAACAACACAAAAGTTTTAAGATAAATTGATGAAATGGGGAGTAAATAAGAAAAACACATTGTATAATATGTTTGGTTAAATTAAAAATTTTTCAACATATAACAAAATAGGAAGTCTCACACTCTGAATCTCAAAAACAAAAATAATAATAATAAACAAAAAAACATAAGATCTCTACGTTAATGGAAGAACATGCCATGCTTGTGGATAGGAAGATTGAAAATTGTGAAAAAGGCAATTCCTCCCAAAGCAATCTATAGATTCAATGCAATCTCAATTCAGAACCCATCAACATTCTTTAAGGATATGGAAAAACTAATCACTGATGTTATATAGAAAGGAAAGAAACCTTGGATAAGCAAAGCACTAATGAAGAAGAAGAATGGAGTAGGAGGTCTCACCCTCCTGAATCTCAAAGCCTACTATACAGCCACATAATATATGGCATAAATGAACCAACATGCATAACCCAAAGTGAACAAACAGCAGAAGAGGAACTAGATATATGGTACCTCCTAAAAATTAATTTGTTTTGTACTTCCAAAGATTTCTCCAAAAGAGTCAAAAGAGAACCCACAATTTGGGGGAAAAAAAAAAATTGACAATGACGTATCTGACAAGGGACTCATCTACAAAACTTATAGAAAGCTCCAACATCTCAACAACAAAAAGACAAATAATCCAATTAAACAATGGGCAGAAGACATGAATAGACACTTCACCAAAGAGGATATTCAGGTAGCCAAAAAACATATGAAGAAATGCTCACAATCATTAGCCATTAGAGAGACGTAAATCAAAACGATAATAAGATGCCAATCTTGCCCCAGCACTAGTAGCAAAGTTCAACAAGACAGAAAATATCAAATACTGACCAGGATATGGAGCAACTGGGACTCTCCTACACTTCTGGTGGGACTGTAAAATAATACAACTACTGTGGAAAGCAGTATGGTGATTCCTTCAAAAGTTGGAATTAGAAATACCATTTGACCCAGCCATTACATTACTAGATATATATATACACTAAAGAAGTGAGATTCAGGACAAGAACAGACCAGCGCACACTCATGTTCATCAAAGCACTATTTACAATACCTAAAAGATGGAAAAAACCTAACTGCCCATAAACAGAAGAATGGATAACCAAAGTATGGTACATACACACAATGAAATACTATTCAACTCTAAAGAATAATGTAGAATCTGCCAAACACCGCATTTGGATGAACTTAGAGGACACTATGCTGAGTGAAATAAGTCAGTCACAGAAGGATAAATAATGTATTAATCTGTTATTGTAAAAAGTGAAGGAAAAGTTTATATATGGAAGGAAAATTTTCTTTGTTGATTACCAGGGGTGGGAAGGGAGGGGAGGGAACAGTGTTAGATGTATAGAAACAAGTATTGATTAGGGTGAAGAGAAAGTCAATGTACCAAATGTGAGTGATCAATACAGTGGTATTGAGGAAGAAGAAGGCATAGAGAGGAATATTGGAGGTACAGGCAATAAAGATGAACCATTTTGCACATACAGTACTGTGTTGTCAATGACAGCAACCATTGATACATGAGTGGACAGACTGAACAATTAGGTATGTCTATGCAGGGGGCAGTGTGCCCATGACCATGTATAGGGTTGGCAGACAATATTTCTACGAGTGTATTTGTAAAGGGAGAAGGTTGTAGTCACTTCTTGGCCACAGCCAGCTACCTAGAGAGAGCAAGTAGTTGGACCTGTTGGCTCAGGACTATGATTGCAAGGGACATCAAGCTCAACTGGCATAACATACTACACAAAAACATAAAAGCTTGCAAGTGGCCATCTAGAGCCAAAGATGGGTATCTCCTCATCCAGAGCAAAGAAGAATGAAGAAAATCAAAGATGCATGGGAATAATTAGTCCAAGCAACTGGTATGTCATGTGTTCCTCAGCCTATACAACTATGAGACCAGAAGAACTAGATGGTGCCTGTCCAACCACTTGGAGGGGGGTCTATGGAGTAGATCCTGGATAGAGTGGGAGAACAATGTGGAACAAAACTCGAAATCACACACACAAAAAAAAGAGAACAAGGTTTGCTTGTCTGAGAGAGCCTGGTGAAACCCCTTAGACTATGGACCTCACTGCCCTTCAGATCTGGAATTGTACCCATTCCTCTAGCTTCCAGCCAAACAACAGACAGGCATAGGAGCTGAACATTTGCATTTGGTAGAAACATTCCTTGGAGAGATCAATAATAGGAGAATAGAAAGGCTATGTATGCATAGGGAGACACCTCAGGGGACAAGAGTGCATAGGAGGGAAGGACACAGGGAAGAGGTAGTTATAGGGAGGAAGTGGGAGGCAAGCTGTTCCATTGTGGGAAACTGTAGTCAATATCATGAGACAAAGTATATGTGAACTGCTGTGTGGAAAATGAATTTGCTCTGTAAATTTTCAACGAAATCACAACAAAAATAATAATAAAAAATATCTTCAAAATATGTATATGAGAGGTCACAGATTATATTTTTCAAATTATGTATTTACTTTTTTAAAAATGTTTTATTGTAATTTGGTTGAAATTTTAAAGAGTAGGTTCAATTTTCGGGAGCTCTGGTAGCATAGTGGCTGAGACACTTGCCTGCTAACCAGACGGCTGGTGGTTCAAACCCCCAGCCACTCCTCGGAAGGAAGGTTGGGCAATCCTACTTCTGTAGTGATACTGCCT
>NW_006922113.1:206331-215184 GCF_000298275.1 Orycteropus afer afer | reverse complement strand
GACAAAAGTATTAATAATATTAGTTGGTTTGAAATGGACAAATACAAACAAACTAATTACCGGGAAAAAGAAAGCAAAAAAGAAAAAAAAAAAATTGCGTAGGACTGGGTAGGGCGCCCAGACTCTGTCTGAGCACACAGACTGTGATGGAGTTCCTGTGGGCCCAGAAGGTAGATGGGAGTGGGGATGGCCACACCTCCATTCACCAAGCGTGTATTGAGTGTAGTAACAAGAAGAATGTTTTACACTTTCAGTCTTGCAGGCCCCGAGTGTCCATGGGGTTGCTGGAAAGCAGGACGTGTTCTTAAGCCCCAAAAATCTGCCAGAGCGCTGTCTCTTTGAATATCCAAAATAGTCAAGCCACTTTTTAAACCTTCAAAAATGGCAATGTCCTCCGGACTGGCAAAAGCCCACAGCTCAGCCCACCTTTCTCTTCACCTTCTCTGTTTGTTCTCCAGCCACCCTGCACAGTCCTCCATGCAGTCCCTGGCTAGCAGGGTGATTTTTAGGTTAATTCTTAAGTCCTACCACCACAGGAATCTGACAGAGTGCTGTCTCTTTAAATATCCAAAATAGTCAAGCCACTTTTTAAACCTACAAAATGGCAGCGCCTTCAGATCAGCAAAAGTCCACAGCTCAGCCCACCTTTCTCTTCACCTTCTCCATTTGTTCCCCAGCCACCGTGCACAGTCCTCCATGCAGTCCCTGGCTAGCAGGGTGATTTTTAGGTTAATTCTAGGTCCTACCACCACTCAGAAATCTCCAAGCCGTCTGTCGCTGACAGACCGCACTCCGTGTGTCTCCTTTTTTGGTATTTTCACACAAATTCTTCTGCTAGTTGGGGTTTAGTCCACATTTGTATCCTTCCCTTCAAGGCTCAGGGGTCCAAGATTATCTTCTGTGACTGTGTTAATTGGTTTCCCTTTTCTTTGTTGAACAGGGTCTGGGTAGTCCTTCTGCCTAGTCCTCCATCTTGCCGGAACTCTGGGGAAGAAGAATTTTTGTTGTTGTCATTGTTGGGATATTTTTCATGACCAGCTCATTTTCTTCTTCTGTTATGTTCAAATTCTCTATCTCAACCTGTGTTTGTTTAAGTAGGTCATTTGTATGTTTCTAGAAATTTGACCATTTATCCTGCTTTTGACAAGATTCAGTCAAGCCAGAAGCCATCCTGAGCCTATCTCCTCCAACAGCTCCAATAGAGGCTTTTCCCCTCACACAAGTCTTGAGTCTAAATGACTAGTGTCTACTGAATAAAAAAAAAAAAAAAAAAACCTAAAACCAAACTCACTGCCATCAAGGTGAATCTGACTCATATCAACCCCTCCTTGAGTTTCCAATGCTATATCTCTACTGAAGTAGATTGCCTCGTCTTCCTTCCAAGAAGTGCCTGGTGAGTTTGATTCAACAGTCTTCCGGGTAGCAGTCCAATGCCTTAGGCACTATGCCACCTAAGTTATTTCATTCCTTTTCTCTGGCTTCCTCCTAGTTCCATGGATACCTGCACCACTGTAAGTCTGACCCATTTCCCTGTTTGTCACTCTCCCATCTCTCGCACATCTTCTGCTCACCTTGAATTCCTCCCATTGTGTAGACTTTGTCTACATTGTCTACCGAATATCTTTATCATAGTGAAGATTCAGTTAAGATGTTTTCTCCTTTTCTGTGTCTGATGCCTCCATTTTCAAAATGGTGAAGCTTTGGTTAATCCCTGTTTCCTTTTTCTTCCAAGACCCTGATCTCACTACATCTTCCCTTCTAATAAGTGCTCAATCTAATTCTTTACCTTTTCATTTGATGCACAGAATTCCAGGATCATATTTGTATCTATTTCACTTGGTTCCAAGTCTCTGTTATAGAGGGATTGGGCAAAGTGTGTTAGCAGGACACCATCTTGTGTCTCCTGCAAACTGTGTATTTATTTTAATTGGACACTTTAAAATATATCAGAGCCAAAATAAATAAATAAGTGTAATTATGATTTATTTTAATTATAATAATGAATACATTGGGTATTTAAATTGAACTTGGTGAAATTTGCCTATGTAGTAGGCAGAAAAAAACACTCAAAAATATTTTATTAAAATACATACGAAGTCTTATTTTTAATTTTGAAAATGTCTTCTATAAAAATATGAGGTTACCATTCTAAATTTTTAAGTTACCCAGAACCTTTGTTCTCAGTATCTTATCTGCAGTGTATTTAAATTATGTGTATGTGTGTATGCATAATTAAATCAGTAGCCCACAAAGATGACAGATTTTCATGGAGTTTTATTATGGCAGATAACAAATGATTATTTTAGATATGGTAGATAATTTTAATACAATGAATATTTTGTCTGAATATTCATTGATAACCTTTTTTGTGCAATATGAACCAAAATCTTACTCTTTAAATTTTTCATTTTTTCTGAGACTTTTATAAACATTTGCTTTAGAAATAACACTTACAGAAAAAAAATGTTGCTGGATATCCTGCATCTATTAAATAATCTTAAATTTCTCCTTTTTGAACAATTCATATTCACATACTAGCTTTCAGAAACATTCTGTAGTTGTATTTTTACCTAAAATAGCTGTATTTTTACCTAAAAGAGTCATATTTTTACTTAAAATAGTTGTATTTTTACCTAAAATATTACACTTAGCTGTTTAATAGTAAATGACTCATGTTTACTGACACAGGAAAATGAGTTTAATATTTCATAAGTGGAATTATTTTTAATAAAGCTTATTCATGCTCCTTTTGAGCTGGATGTGGCTCCCAAAGCCCTTTGGACTATTAAGAGTATAAATTCTCCATCAGAGGACATAGAGCAGGAATCATGTAAAGATGGATATTCAAGGGATATTCCAAGACACTAAAGACAATTCAAAACAAATTTAGTAACTTCAGTAATTGACATTGCTTTGCTCTGCTGGAGGCAGAAACCCTCTCTTGGATGTATGCATGCAAAGCATTATTTATTTATTTATTTTAGCCCACTCATTTCTGCACTGCAGAGTCATGTATTTAAGTTAGGGTGTGTGACACAAGCTCCATGAAATACTTGGCATATAAATGGGGACTGGAACACTTGACACCTGGTTCATGACCATGTGCATTGAGGAAGAAAGCATTCATGATGCAGAGTCTGTGATGCCCTATCTGTCCTGAAAAAAAGAAATTGTTCTTTTGCATGCCCAAAATAATGCTAACTTATGGGGCTCAGGAAGTGATATTGATGCTGTTTTTGTTACTCCTATTTTCTCTTCCAAATAAAGGAAGAAAGGCTAGAAAAAAATTTTCATTGGATGAGAATTTGATGCTTAGACTATACACAGTGGAGTGCCTGAAAATGAAAAGATACTTGCTACAGCCACTTTGCCATCAACAAACTATTATCTACTATAACCCCAAAGTATCAACACAAAACAGTTTCAAGCAAAAGTTGAGTAACTCTGTTATTCAACTTTACTGAAGATTTACTGAAGATTACTCTCTTGCCTCAACTGTTCATTTCTTGCTGTCATTCCTACCTCAGTAATTTGCTCTGCTTTGTGCTTTTTTGCCATTGGTAAAAGTTTAATGAACTTTAAAGCACTATTTTATAGTTTAGTAACTTGAAGTTTGGAAAACAGAAGTGCCATAGGATGAAGTAAACCAATATAAAATAGTATTGCATTATAGCATTTTTTTTTTTAAGGCTTCACTTCTAGTGCTCTGCTTAAATGAATTTATTAGCACAGGTTATATGCCATATAGAGACATTGATTTATAAACACAGGTGTTTAATTTCACTTTTCCAATTCTTTAGTAAATATTTTTTTATGGAAATTTTCTTCATTGTTCTTTACGAGCAAATTTTCACTTCAGCTGGCCATTACTCATTTAACCTCTTTTGTTCCAATTAGTGTCAAAACACTCTACAGAGATGTTCATTCAGTCCTGTTTAAAATCTGGGACAGAGACCTGAATAGAGTCTCTTCATCATTGTGGTTCTACAAACTTTAGCACTGATGTGGCTCGATATAAATATTCCTGAACAAAATATATCATCTAAAGACCTTTCTTACATTTCTTGGTCATCTGCTCAAAAATAGTCACAAGAGGTGCTTGTTGCTCAAGCTTGCCTCTACCTCTTACTCTGTTTTCTCCCACTGAGTCTGGTGAAGTTTGCCTTGTTTCCTGAGAAAGATAGTGTCCTCACTATTTTTCTGAAGTCAAACTGAAGTGGTATATGCCTTGTTTCCCGAGGAAGATAGTGTCCTCACTATTTTCCTGATGTCAGACTGAATTGGTATATGCTTAGTTGAGCTCCATGAAAAGCCTGGGAGTTTTTGCCAGTTGATCTCTTTCTCCACACCAAAAGGCATAAATTCTTTATGGAATGGACCATCTCTTGAAGAGAGTGACTGGTTAGGAGCCAACTGGAAACAGGTACAGGAAGGGGCTTTTAGACTGCAATCTTGGAGCTATTGATGGAGTCCTAACTTTCCACAACACAAGCTGGAATTGGCCCAAACCAGAAGGTTGGGCAATCCTACTTCCGTAGCGATACTGCCTCGGAAACCCAAGGAGGGGTTGCTATGAGTCGGGGCCGACTCGACGGCAAACAACAACAACAACAACAACAGAAAGAATTTTAGTTAGTACAGAGTCTCATTGAGCCTTGAGAATGGATGCACTTCTATGTCCTTTACACAACATCTTGGCTCTGTGAACTCTACTCAGGGATTTTTTTTTTTTTTTTTTTTTTTAGAGTTAGGAGTTGGGTTCAACAATCATAGCTCAAATCTTTTCTTTCTACAGAAACTTATGCCAGATAGACCCAATATTCCATATCCAACAAAAGCATTATCTGAAGCTGAACAGCACTATAAGACTTATAGGGGATAGAGCACAGGATCTTAATTTGGATCATTTGTGTACAGATAAGACAGTGTGATTGTGATTCTTTACCTTAGCATTATATTTAAGTAGTAATAGCCAACAATTACCAAGAACTTCATAAGTGTCAACACTTTGCTAAGTCTTTATGTATTATTTATATAAAATTGTCATATAGCCAAATATTAGTAACTTTATATGGTTCTTCATTATATTTTTTATCTCATATAATATTCATAATAAACCTATGCAAAAATATCATCATAACAACCTTATAGATAAAGAAACAAAATATTTGCTAAATTTTATTGAGCAGACACTGTTTTAAGGACTTTATATGACAGATGATGCCCAATATTAAAGTCTAAATACAGATGACGAAGCTGGGGTGCAGAGAAATAAAGTGTATTTTCTAAAGGAATATAGCAAGTGAGGAGTAAAGTTGTAATTTGAATTCAGAAAATATGATTTTAGAGAAAATACTTAGAAAGGTAAGAAGATTATCTGACTTTTCCAGTGTTGCAGAGTTAGGAAGATGCAGAATATATTGTGTTTTTAATCACTATTCTATGTTGTGGTTAAGAATTTAACATAAGAGGTCAATGTTTGCAAAGCAGTCTAAAGAAAATTGGTATGATGATTTTGGACTTGATTTTATAAGACACACTAACATTTGCTGAGTGCTCATTATATGATTGACACCAGGCCAGCAATCCATTAATTATCTATTTTTTATCCTTCTAAATAAGGAGCTCTTACAGTGTAGTGGATAAAGCATTTGGCTGCTGACCAAAAGATTAGTGGTTCAAACCCAATAGCCACTCCATGGAAAGAAGATGCAGTGATATGCTTCCATAAAGATTTGCAGCCTTGGAAACCCAGTGGGGGTAGCTATGAGTCAGAATCAACTTGAGGTCAGTTAGTGGTTTTTTTTTTTTTTTTTTTTTTTTGGGGGGGGTATCTTTCTAAATGGAGTTATTGTCCCCATTTTAAAGAAGATAAAATTTAGATTCAGAGAAGTTAAGTAACTTCTCCACATTTGGAAAGCAGGTGTCCAAATTCATCTCAATTTTATAATTCAGTAGAAAGCTTGAACAGCTTTTGAAACACTTAATCTGAAACTGGGCTGATGGGAATTGTGTTGAGCTGCTGAGGAGGCTGAGGTCTTTGGGACCTTGAACACTTCTAAGAAGCTATGCACCTTGGACTCCTGTAAGCTGGACAATGTAGTGACCCAAAACTTACACATCATGTAAAGTTGTGCAGGGTTAAGTAAGAATGACAACTTGTATAAAGCTTCCAGTGCTTTCTTTTTAGTGGGATGCTCTACTCAGAGGTGGCAAGATCAAAATTTGGTCTCCACAGGCCTTTTCACACAGACTTTTAGCAAGAAAGAAGTCTAAAATAATAGATACTGCTCTGGAGGAGGGAGGAAAGATAAAAGGCTTGACTGCCCTTGCTTACTGCAAGCAAGACAGGTTGGGCTGCAGCTGGTGCATGGGAAACTCATTAAGACCACTTGGCAAGTGCAGCAAGTAACCTGAGAGCCCAGCAAGGAGCCTCTTGGCCTGGTAGTCAATAAATCTGCTGTCAAATTGAAGCAGACCAAAGTGAGGCAGCAGATTAAGCCCCTGTAGAGCACATGGTCACCTAAGTGAGAAAACAGGGCTGGAGTATGATCAACAATGATGGTAGAAGCACTCAGGATAGAATAGTCTTCAGTTTCCCAGAAGAGAGTTTGACAAAAGACTCCCAAGAGAAGGGTGGATCCAATATTAATAACTAACTACATGCACCTTATTATATTAGTCAAGACCATGGCATTAAACAATATTCCAATCAAATGGTTCAACTGAAGAGATATTAATGAGCAACATATTTGAAGGAGTGAGGGGAGGTTTAAGAGAATTCAAAAGAAATGTTGAGATATCCAGAGACTAGCAACAGTCTGAAATGGCAAAGGGAAGAAAAGGTGTTGTTAGAGCCTGGTAACAGCTCAGGCGAGCAGTGATGGTGGAAAGAAACAACCTCTTTGGAACTATGATGCCGAAGCATGGAGAGAGTGGAAAAATATTTCCCAATTTGTTTTTCCTATTGCCTTCTGATATCTTGCCACGCCTCTCATTGACTGAGCCAATGTGAAGTTAAGATGGAAAGCGAACCCAAGTGATTCAATCTGTAGAGACCAGCTTCTCAGGCACAGAGCATGGCTTGTTGTTGTTAAGTACCGTCGAGTCCTTTGTGACTCATAGCGACCCCATGCACAGCAGAACAAAACACTGCCCGATCCCGCGCCAGCCCCACAATCCCTGTTATACTTGAGCCCATCATCGCAGCCACAATGTCAATCCATCTCGTTGAAGGCCTCCCCCTCTTTTGTCGACCCTCCACCCTACCAAGCATGCCATCCTTCTCCAGGGAATGGTCCCTTCTTACAACATGACCAAAATAGGTGAGACGAAGTCTGGCCATTCTTGCTTTCAAGGAGCATTCTGGCTGCACTTCCTCCAGGACAGATCTGTTAGTTCTTTTAGCAGTCCACAGAGCATGGCAGAGCTGGACAAATAATGTTTCTGAGGGGCCAAACATGTTTATAACCTACCTTGATAGGTGGTTTCAGTCTTTAGAATAGTGGTTAAAAGGCAGCAATGATGGACTACTTAATAAATACTCATTGAAAATGGAATGAATACCATGTGTATAACTTCCTTCCAGCCATGGGGGAATATGGACCTAGTGTTGCTAGAAAATCTATTTTTAAAAAGGAAAGAGAAAATCCAGATTATTCCATTAAATTTCTTTAATTCTTTAAATTTAAATGTTAAAAGGTAGTTAAAAAGGAAGAACAAAGTATCTGTGATAATCAACCAAAATACATTTGTGAGAACCATTTGCAAAACATCTTGAATTCTAATTTTTAAACATTGTCAATTAATTTTAAAACATTAGATCCTATGATTGGCAAAGAAAAGATACTTGTGACAAGTATTCATCCTGTAGCCCAACTGTATTGTATATCACTTTTTCCCCACTCACATCTTCTAGGTTAATTCTGTCCTCCAGGCATCACTATCATAACCAGCTCTACAGATGGTAACTTAGTATACTTCTCAGCCACACTGAATATTGTTTACATATCTGCCCTAAAGCTTCTCTAACTCCTTAGCATGCTAAAACAGTGGAATAACCTAGTACTCAAGATTGAGTAGCTGGAAAAGCAACTGAGGCAAATGTTGACCTATGGGGTATCATAGACTCACATATCTGGTTCCTGAGAAAGTTCAAAGAAGAGTTGATGTTTTTGAGTGTAGTGTTGGTGAAGAATGCTGAAAGTACTGTGGACTGCCAAAAGAACTAACAAATCTGACCTGGAAGAAGCGAAGCCAGAATGCTCCTTCAAAGCAAGAATGACCAGACTTAGCCTCAACTACTTTGGTCATGTTGTCAGAAGGGACCAGTCCCTTGGAAGGATAGCATGCTTGGTAAAGTGAAGGGTCAGTGAAAAAAGGGAAGACACTCAGTGAGATGGATTGACACAGTGGTTGCAATGGTGGGATCAGGTATAGCAGGGATTATGAGACTGGCACAGGACAGGGAAGTGTTTTGTTCTGTAGTACATAAGGTTGCTATGAATTGGAGATGACTTGACAACACCTAACAACAACAATGTCCACAGTGGTAGAGAGAGAATGAGAATTTGTCCTTGTGCTACCATTTGCCTCCACAGTCAGCTGCAGGGATCCAGAGGAGCAGTCAGCTGCAGGGATCCAGTTGAGGAGAGGGAATTCAGGAACATCCAAAGCAGCAGGGGGAGGAGCGAGGGAGAAAGGGATTAAAAGGCCAGGAACTCAGACAGAGGAGGAGTCAGCCGCAGGGACCCAGGTAAGGGTAATACAAGAGGTTTCCAACAGGGAGACAAACCTGTCTGTTGGTTTGTTCTACTGTGGTGACATGTTGATGTGAGTTTTGAGGCTCAACCA
>NW_006922113.1:205103-206231 GCF_000298275.1 Orycteropus afer afer | reverse complement strand
CCAGCCTTCTGGTTAGCAGTCAAGTGCCTTAGCCACTATGCTACCAGAGCTCCCTAGATTATGTTAGTGGTTTTCTAATGGTAAACTTATTTACTTACCTAGTATGACTCCAACCTAGTCATGGTGCATTATTTTATTTATTTATTTTGATACACTGTTGGATTCTATTGGACAGGTTTTTGTTTGTTTGTTTGTTTGTTTTTTAAGATTTTGCATCTATATTTATGTGGGATATTTGTCTGTATTTTTTTTTTCTTTTTAGTGGTATCTTTGTCCAGTTTTGGTATCACAGTTATTTACATTTGTTTCATAGATTGATTTTGGAAGCATTTCATCCTTTTCTATGTTCTAGAGTAGTTTGAGTAGTCTAGGTTCCAGTTCTTCTGAGAACATTTGATAGAATTTTCTGGGGAAGCAGCGTTTTGGATTTTTTTTGTCTGAGATATTTTATTTTTATTGATTTTATTTTATTTTACTTTATTTTATTTATTGTGATTTGGGTGAAGATTTACAGAGTGAATTCACTTTCCATACAGCAATTCACATATACTTTGTCTCATGTCATGGACCACCATTTACCACAATGCAACATCTCTCCTCCCACGTCCTCCCTATAGTTACCTCTTCCCAGTGACCATCCCTTCATACTCTCTTGCACCCTGAGCTGTCTTCCTGTCCATAAGCAGCCCTTCCTTCTCCCATGATTGTTCTCTCCAAGGCGTGTGTCTACTTGAGGTAAATGTTTAACTCACATGACTATACTTTGTTTGGCTGGAAACCACAGGTGTGGGTTCAATTCCAGATCCAAAGGGCAGCTAGGGACCATAGTCTCAGTGGTTCTACCAGGCTCTATTGGACCAGCAAACCTGGTCCCCACCTTCTTTTTTGATTTATTTTTCCTCCAAATGATTTTGAGTTTTGTTCCCCATTGTTCTCCCTCTCTATCCAGGATCTGCTACATCCCTTCCATGTGGATGACAGTGGTAGCCGGGCACCATCTAGTTCTTCTGGTCTCATGCTTGTATAGGTTGCAGATCAGATGGTGTACCAGTTGCTAGGACTGATTGTTTCCTTTAATTTTGGTTTTCTTCTTTCTTCTTTGCTCTTGATGAGGAGAGACCCATCGTT
>NW_006922113.1:194173-200694 GCF_000298275.1 Orycteropus afer afer | reverse complement strand
TCTTGAATATATCCCTCCTGAATTTAGAGATCATCTAAAGAATAGATTTGATGCATTGAACACCAATGACCAAAAAACAGAAGAATTGTGGGAGGATATCAAGAACATTATCCATGAAGAAAGCAAGAGATTACTAAAAAGGCACAAAAAGAAGAACAAAGTGGATGACAGAAGAGACTCTGAAACTTGCCCTTGAGCAGAGAGTGTTGCTGTTGTCATGGTTATGTGTCGTCGAGTAGGATCTGACTCATAATGACCCCTCCTTGGGTTTCCAAGGCAGTATTACTATGGAAATAGATTGCCCCATCTTCCTTCCAAGGAGTTGCTGGTGGGTTTGAACCGCCAGCCCTCTGTAGCTAAAGGAAAAGGAAGAAATGGCAAGATAAAAGAGCTGAACAGAAGATTTCAAAGAGCAGTTCGAGTAGACAAAACCAATTACTACGATGAAATATGCAAAGACCTGGAGTTTGAAAAACAAAAAGGAAGAACACACTCGGCATTTCTCAAGCTGAAAGAATTGAAGAAAAAAATTAAGCCTCGAGATGCAATATTGAGAGATTCTATGGGCAAAATATTGAATGATGCAGGAAACTTCAAGAGAAGATGTAGGAATACACAGAGTCACTGTACCAAAAAGAACTGATCGATCTTCATCCATTTCAGGAAGTGGCATATGATCTAGAACCAATGGTACTGAAGGAGGAACTCAAAGCTGCAATGAAAGAACTGGTGAAGAATAAGTCTCTGGGAATTGACAGAATACTGATTGAGATATTTCAACAAATGGATGCCCCATTGGAGGCACTCACTCAGTTATGCCAAGAGATTTGGAAGACAGCAACCTGGCCAACTGACTGGAAGAGATTCATAATTCTACTCATTCCAAAGAAAGGTGATCCCACAGAATGTGGAAATTATAGAACAATATCATTAATATTGCATGCAAGTAAGATCTTACTGAAGATAATTCAAAAACGGTTGCAGCAGTATATTGACAGAGAATTTCCAGAGGTGTGAGCTGGATTCAGAAGAGGATATGGAACGAGGGATATCATAGCTGTTGTCAGATGGATGTTGGGTCAAGACAAAGAATACCAGAAAGATTACTGTTTTATTGACTGTTTTATTGAGTATGTAAAGGCATTTGATTGTGTGCATCATGACAAATTAGGGATAACATTGAGAAGAATGGGAGTTCCCGAACACTTGATTGTATTCATGAGGAACCTGTACCTTGACCAGGAGGCTGTCATTTGAATGGAACAAGGGGGCACTACATGGTTTAAAATCAAGAAGGCAGTGCATCAGGGTTGTATCCTTTCTCCACACTTATTCAATCTGTATGCTGAACAAATAATCCAAGAAGCTGGAATATATGAAGAAAAACGTGGCATCAGGATTGGAGGAAGAATCATTAACAACCTGAGATACACAGATGATACAACTTTTCTTGCTGAAAGTGAGGATGACTTAAGGCACTCACTGAGGAAGGGTGAAGAATACAGTCTGCAGTATGGATTACATCTCAATATAAAGAAAACAAAAATCCTCACAACTGGACCAGTGAGCAGCATTATAATAAGTGGAGTGAAGATTGAGGTTGTCAAAGAATTCACGTTGCTTGGTTCTACAATTGATGTCAATGGAAGCAGCAGTCAGGACTGTCTTGGAGGAAGTGCACCCAAAATGCTCCTTGGAAGAGAGAATGGCCAGACTTCATCTCATGTATTTTGGTCATGTTTTCAGAAGAGACCATTCCCTGAAGAAGGATGTCATGCTTGGTAGGGTGGAGGGTTGACAAAAGAGGGGGAGGCCTTCAATGAGATGCATTGACACAGTGGCTGTGATGATGGGCTCAAGTATAGCAGGGATCATGGAGCTGGCACGGGATTAGGCAGTGTTTCGTTCTGCTGTGCATGGAGTCGCTATGAGTTGGAAAAGGCTTGACAGCACCTAACAACAACAACAACAACATTTTCATTTCCCTGAGTCCTCCACTCCTGTAAACTAGGATGTTCTTACTTGTCAACAAGTGAATGTAGAACTGTGCTTCAAAGTATTTTCAAGGCTGCGACCTTTCAGAAGCAGATCACCTGTATTCCAAGGTATCTCTAGGTGGATATCTCAAGCCAGCCATTTGGCTAGTGGTAATGATGTTGTTAAGTGGCATAGAGTTTGTTCCAACTCATAGTGACCTCCGTAGAACAAAATGAAACACTGCCTGATCCTACTCCATCATTACAATTTTTGATATGCTTCAACCCATCATTGTATCCAGTGTGGCAATCTATCTAATTGAGGTTCTTTCCCTTTTTCCTTGAGCCTCTAATTTACCAAGCGAGATATCCCTGTTCAGGATCGTCCAATGTACATGAGAAGTCTGGCCATTCTTGCTTCTAAGAAGAGATCAGATAATGTATTACACTGGGCAAATCTCTTGCAAGAGACCTCTTTAAAGTATTAAATAACAAAAATGTCCCTTTGAAGACTAAAATGCACCAGCTCCAGGCCATGATATTTTTATAGACTTCTATGCATATGAAAGTTGGACAATGAATAAGGAATCTGAAGAAAAAATTATGAACATGCAATGTGGTGTTGGTGAAGAATATTGGAAATACCATGGACTGACAGAAAAACAAACAAATTTGTCTTGGAAGAGGACAGCTGGAATGCTTCTTAGAATATTATCTGACCTCTTAACAGTTGCTTCCATATCTTTTGATTGATGATCCAAGTAAAATAAAATTCCTGATAACTTCAACCTCTTCTCCATTTACTGTGATGTTGCTTATTGTTCCAGCTACAAGGATTTTTGTTTTCTTTATATTGGGGTGTAATCTATACTAAAGACTAACGTCTTTGTTCTTCATCAGTAAATGTGTCAAGTCATCTTCTCTTTCAGTAAGCAATGTTCTGAGATCTGTGTATTGAAAGTTGTTATTTTTTCTTCCTCCAATCTTGGTGCTGTATATAGTCCAGCTTCTCAGATTGTCTACTCAGCACCCAGATTGAATAAGTATGGTGAAAGGACACAACCCTGAAGTATACCTTTCCTGATTTTAAAAAATGCAGTATTCTCTTGTTCTGTTCAAATAACAGCCTCTTTTTCTATGTACACGTTCCTCATGAGAACAATTAACTGTTCTGGAATTCCCATTCTTTGCAATGTTATCCATAATTTGTTATGATCCACATAGTCAAATGCTTTTACATAGTCAACAATACACAGGTAAACATCCTTCTGATATTTTCTTTCAGAGAAGGTACTCTGACATCGGCAATGATACCTCTCATTCAGTATAGAATCTAGCTTGAATTTATGAATTTCTCATTCTGAATCCAGCTTGAATTTCTGGCAATTCCCTGTCAATATACTGCTGCAACAGTTTTTGAATTACCTTCAAAAAATTTTACTTCTGTGTGATATTAATAGAGCTCTGGTGGTATAATGCCTAAGGCACTTGACTGCCAACCAGAAGGATGGTGGTTCAAACCCACCAGCCACTCCTCAGAAGGAAGATTGAGCAATCTACTTCCATAGTGATACTGCCTTGGAAACCCAAGGAGGGGTCTCTATGAGCCAGGTCTGACTTAACGGCAATGAGTGAGTGATATTAATGATTTAAAAAAAAAAAAAAACACTGCCATTAAGAAGTCAATTCTGACTTCTGACTCATTGGTAACCCTCATCTGAGGTGGGGTGAAGAATCTTTATGAAAGTAGATTGCTCAGTCTTCTTCCACAGAGTGGCTGGTAGGTTTGAACCACTAACCTTCTGGTTAGCAGTCTGATGCCTTAGGCACTGTGCTACCAGAGCTCCTCAATATTAATGATATTGCCTGATAAATTCTACATTCTTTTGGATCATTTTTCTTTGGCATGGGCACAAAATGAATTTCTCCCAATCTCTTAGCAAGGAAGCTGTCTTCCAAATTTCTTGGCATAAACAATTGAGCACCTCCAGTGACACAAACGTTTGATGAAACATTTCAATGGGTATTCTGTCAATTACTGAACCCTTATATGTTTTCAATTCCTTCAGTGCAGCTTGAACTTCTTCCTTCAATATCATTGGTTCTTGATCGTTTGCTACCTCCTGAAATGGTTGAATGTCAGCTTTTTTTTTTTTTTTTTTTTGTAGAGTGACTCTGTGTAATGCTTACATCTTCTTTTGATGCTCCCTGAATAGTTCAATATTTTCCCCATAGAATGCTTTAATATTGCAAATGAAGACTGATTTTTTTCTCAGTTCTTTCAGCTTGAGAAATGCTGAGCATGTGCTTCCCTTTTGGTTTTCTAATTTCAGGTCCTTGCAAATTTCATTATACTTTAGCTTGTCTTCTTGATCCACTCCATATAATCTTCTGTTCACCTGTTTTAAATCATCATTTCTCCCATTTATTTAGGCTAATCTCCATTCAAGAGCAAGCTTCAGAGAGTCTTCTGACATCTAATTGGTCTTTTCTTCATTTCCCTTCCTTTTAATTACCTTTTGCTTTCTTCATGTGTGATGTTCTAGATGGCATCCATCACACAAATCAGCCAGTCTTTAGTCATTGATGTTTAATGCTTCAAATCTATTCTTCATGTGATTTCTAAATTCAGGTGGGATATGCTGAAAGTGACAATCTGGCTCTCCTGGACTTGTTTTAATTTTCTTGAGTTTCAAGTTGAAGTTGCTTTAGAAGCAAGTGATGGTTTGTTTTACAATCAGTTCACAGTGAGTTCCTGGTCTTTTTAGACTGACAATATTGAGCTTCTCCATTGCCTCTTTCCACCGATATACTTGGTTTGATTCCTGTGTATTCTATCTGTTGAGGTCCATGTGTATAGTTATTGTACATATTGTTGTAAAATGGTATTTACGATGTCTAAATTGTGATTGCAAAATTCTATCCTGTTGTCTCTGGTGTCATTTCATTCACCAAGGCCATGTTTTCCAACCACCAAAGCTTCTATTTTATTCCTACTTTCCTATTTTAAACACCAGTAATTGTCCATACAGCTTAAATGCATGTTTGGTCAATTTCAGATTACAAAAGTCAGTACAAATCTTCAATTTCTTCACCTTTGTTTATAGCAGCTCTGGTGGTGAAGAGGTTAAGGCATTTTGTTGCTAACCAAAAGGTCAGTGGTGCAAACCCATCAACCACTCTGGAGAAAAAAATTAAGCCTTGAGTTGCAATATTGAGAGATTCTATGGGCAAAATATTGAATGATTCAGGAAACATCAAGAGAAGAGGGCAGGAATACTCAGGATCACTGTACCAAAAAGAACTGATCAATCTTCATCCATTTCAGGAAGTGGCGTATGACCTAGAACCAATTGTACTGAAGGAGGAACTCAAAGCTGCAATGAAAGAAATGGTGAAGAACAAGGCTCCAGGAATTGATGGAATACCAATTGAGATATTTCAACAAACAGATGCCCCATTGGAGGCACTCACTGAGTTATGCCAAGAGATTTGAAAGACAGCAACCTCTCCAACTGACTGGAAAAGATCCATATTTGTACCCATTCCAAAGAAAGGTGATCCCACAGAATGTGGAAATTATAGAACAATATCATTAATATGACACACAAGTAAGATCTTACTGAAGATAATTCAAAAACAGTTGCAGCCAAGCATGACTTGAGCCACTTACTGATGAAGGTTGAAGAATACAGTCTGCAGTATGGATTGTGTCTCAATATAAAGAAAACAAAAATCCTCATAAGTGGACCAATGGGCAGCATCACAATAAATGGAGAGAAGATTGAGGTTGTCAAAGAATTCTTGTTGCTTGGTTCTACAATTGATGCCAAAGGGAGCAGCAGCCAGGACATTAGATGACGTGTGGCACTGAGAAGTCAACTGTGAAGGAACTGTTTCAAGTGCTGAGGAGCAAGGATGTCTCCTTAAGGACTAAGGTGTCCCTGACACAAGTCTTGACATGACATTTCCAATCACCTCGTAGGCATGTGAGAGCTGGACAATGAATAAGAGTTGATGCTTTTGAGTTGTGGTGCTGGCAAAGAATGCTGAAAGTACCATGGACTGCTAAAAAATACCTGACAGATCTGTCCTGGAGGATGTGCACCCAAAATGCTCCTTGGATGAGAGAATGGCCAGACTTTATCTCACCTACTTTGGTCATGTTGTCAGAAGGGACCAATCTCTGGAGAAGGATGTCATGCTTGGTAAGGTGGAGGGTCAATGAAAGAGGGGGAGGCCTTCAACAAGATGGATTGACACGGTGGCTGCAATGATGAGCTCAAGTTTAGAAGGGATCATGGAGCTGGCGCAGGATCAGGTAGTGTTTTGTTCTGCTGTGCATGGGGTCACTATGAGTCGGAAATGACTCAACAGCACCTAACAACAACAGCTGTGGAGTCAGCTCTGACTCATAGTGACCCTATGTACAACAGAAGAAAACAATACTTGGTCCTGCACTATGTTGTTGTTGTTGTTGTTTGCCGTCGAGTCGGCCCCGACTCATAGTGACCCCTCCTTGGGTTTCCGAGGCAGTATCACTAC
>NW_006922113.1:187835-194073 GCF_000298275.1 Orycteropus afer afer | reverse complement strand
GGGTTTGAACCGCCAGCCTTCTGGTGAACAGTCAAGTGCCTTAGGCACTATGCTACCATTTTCTATGTTTGAGCTCATTTTCATAGCCATGGTATCAAACTATCTCATTGAGTGTCATCCCCTTATTCTCTGACCCTTTATTTTACCAAGCATGATATCCTTCTCCAGGGACTGGTCCTTCTGTCAACATGACCAAAGTATGTGAGACGAATACTGGTTATCCTCACTTCTAAAGAGTATTCCAGGTGTGTGTCTTCTAAGACAGATTTTGTCATTTTTCTGGCAGTCCATGGCATTTTCAATATTCTTCGCCTACACCATTAAAATGTATCAATTCTTCTTCACTCTTCTATATTTATAGTCTAGCTTTCACATGTATATGAGGCAACTGAAAATACTATGGCTTTGGTCTGGTGGACTTTAGTCTTCAAAGTGTTTTCTGTTTAACACTTTAAAGATGTCTTTTGTAAAAGATTTGCCAAGGGCAATATGTCATCTGATTCTTTTATTGCTGCTTCCTTGGTGTTGATTGTGGACCCAAGTAAAATGAAATCCTTGACAATTTGAATCTTTTCTCCATTTATTGTGATATTGCTTATTGATCCAGTTGTGAGGATTTTTGATTTCTTTATGTTGAGGTATAATCCATACTGAAGGCTGTAGTCTTTGATCTTCACCAGTAAGTGCTTCAAATCAACTTTACTTTCAGCAAGCAAGGTTGTGTCATCTGCATATCACAAATTGTTAATGAATCGTCTTCCAATCCTTGTGCCATGTTCTTCATATAATCCAGGTTCTTGGAATATTTGCTCAGCACACAGATTGAATAAATATGATGAAAGAATACACCCCTGATGCATACCTTCCCTGAGTCATTTGCTATCCTCTTGTTTTGTTTGAAAGATTGCTTGTTAGTCTATATTCAGGTTCTGCATGAGCACAATTAAGTGTTTTAGAATTCATATTCTTCATCATGCTATCCATAATATTTTATGATTCACACAGTTGAATGCTTTTCCAATATCTGCCTTGTATTGTTGTTGTTAGGTGCCATTGAGTCAGTTCCTACTCAGTGACCCTATGTAAAACAGAACAAAACACTGCTGGGTCCCACATCATCCTCATAGTTCTTGCTCTACTGAAGCCACTGTGTCATAACATCTTGTTGAGGGCTTTTCAGTTTTTTGTTTACCCTTCATTGTACCAATCATGAGCTCTTCCCCAGGGACTAGCCCCTTCTGACAACATGACCAAAACAGGTGAGAAAAAGTCTGGCCATTCTCGTTTTCAAGAAACGGTCCAAAATATTGTATTAGTCCGTTATTGTAAAAGTTAAGGAAATGTTTATATATTGGAGGACATTTTCTTTGTTGGTTACCAGGGGTGGGAGGGAAGGGGAGGGAATGCTGTTAGATAGATAGAGATAAATATTGATTTGGGTGAAGAGAAGGGCAATGTACCAAATGTGAGTGACCAATATGGCAGCATTGAGGATGAGAAAGACAGAGAGAGTTACATGGGCAGTACAAACAACAAATATGAACCCCTTTGTAAATACAATACTGAGTTGTTAATGAAAGCAAATATGGGTATAGGGACGGATAGATGGGTGAACAAGCTAAACAATTAGGTATGTCTAAATGGAGAGTGTATCCAAGATCATATACAGGGTTGGCAGAAAATGGGCCTCTCGAAGAGTATGAAGGGATGGACACTGGGAGGAGGTAACTATGGGGAGGAAGTGGGAGGGGAGCTGCTGCATTGTAAATTTTGGTCAATGACATGAGACAAAGTATATGTGAACTGCTGTATGAAAAGTGAATTTACTCTGTAAATCTTCACCCAAATCCTAATTAAAAAAAAAAAAAAAAAGAAACGGTCCAGCTGCACTTCTTCCAGGACAAGTTTATTTGTTCTTCTGGCAGTCCATGGTACTTTCAGTGTTCTTCTGTGTAGATGTGTGGATATTATCCTATTACTGACAGCATTGTTGTTGTTGTTGTTGTTATGTGCTGTCAAGTCGGGCCTGACTCATAGTGACCCCTCCTTGGGTTTCCAAGGTGATATCACTAGGGAAATAGATTGCCCAACCTTCCTTCTGAGGAGTGGCTGGTGGGTTTGAACCACCAGCCTTCTGGTTAGCAGTCAAATGCCTTAGGCACTATGCTACCAGAGCTCCTGACAGCATTGTAGTTCAGGATAAATCTTGAAATGTTCTTTTTGAGGATGAATTCCTGGCGTAGTAGACTATATGATTGTTCAATTCAAAATGGTCAAAACTGTCCATTTCAGCTCATTAATACCTAGGATATCAATCTTTATGCATTCAAATTTATTTTTGATGACTTCTAACTTTCCAAGATTCATATTCTATACATCCCACATTCCTAACTGTTAATTTATTTTTGCAGATGTTTCTTCTCATTTTGAGTTATGCCACATAAAGAAATGAAGATCTCAAAAAGCTTTACTCCATCTCTGTCATTAAGATCACCTCAACTTTTAGGAGGCTGCTCTTCTTCAGTCATATTTTGAAGATCTTCCAATCCGAGTTCATCTTCCATCACTATATAAGAATATGTTTCATTGCTCTTCATAAGGTTTTCAGTGGTCAATTCTTTCTGAAGTAGACCACCACATCCTTCTTCCTAGTCTGACATTGTCTGGAAGCTCCACTGAAACCTATCCACCATTACTGAACCTGCTGGTATTTGAAATGATGCTGGTATAGTTTCCAGCATCACAGCAACATGCAAGTTGACACAATTGCCACAAATGCAGAATTGTTAGTAATAGAATTTCTATTAATTTCCACCACTTGGGATATAGGAGTCCCCAAAATAATTATTTTAGTATCCCAAAATATACCCCTTCTTCGGCTCTAATTTCTGGGGAGAACATCTGCTAATGCTGTTTCATTTTGAAAATTCTGCTTTAGGAAAAATAAAAGGGGATGTGTGGGTTACTTTGACTTTCTCTGAAAGTAATTTTTTGTTGAGAGAAATATTATTTAATATTAATAGCAAAAGTTCATACCCAGTTCTGATTTTAAATGCATGCACACTATGGTCAGGCATTACCCCAGTGTTTTGAAATATTTCCCTTAAATAGGCATGAATTTTTGGTTATTTTTTGACTACCTCCTTATGAAATCTGTAGAACATTTTCTTGAAATTCTTACCTTGTTTTTTATGTGTTTAAATGTTGATTACTAAGAATATTTTCCACTCTTTTAGGGAAGGGATTTGTGTGTGTGTGTGTGTGTGTGTGTATGTGTGTGTGTACCGGTAGCATAGTGCCTAAGGCACTTTCTAAACAGAAGGTTGGCGGTTAAAACCCACCAGCCATTCCTCAGAAGGAAGGTTGGGCAATCTACTTCCTTAGTGATACTGCCTCAGAAACCCAAGTAGGGGTCGCTATGAGTCAGGTCTGACTCAATGGCACAAACAGCAACAACAACAACATATAAAATGACATAATGTGAAGTGATTTACACTTATAAAACTTATATACATTGATTAATTGAATCAAGGATATCATTTATACATGTATTTAATGTATGGTTATTATATGCTTTGTATATTCCCAGCACTGAACTAGACTCAGGGGTTACCAAAGTAAACTAAAAGCTCTGTCCTTCTCACCCAGATGAGTTAGTAAGAACAGAAATCAAACATGTAAAAATAGCAAATGAATAAATGCAATAAAAAAAGAAATTCTGAGTTTACTTCTGCAATACTATGAGAGTGAGGTAAAATGTCCAAGAGGAAATTAATTTTAAGGTGAGCCCTTAAGAAGACTCAGAGCTAACAGGTTGAAGAACAAGAGATTAGAAAACCTATTTTGAGAAGAAGAAAACAAACTTGCAAGGGTCAGGAGCTGTGAGGGAGCTTGTTGGGTTATTTGAATTACAGGGGAAGAGTGATGAGAGGTTTCTCACAAGAAAAATACTTATCATGAAGAACTTGCAAGGTAATTTAAGGAGCATGCTCTTTAACCAGATGGCTTTGAGATGGCAGGGGGAGGGGGAGGCACAAAATGTCTATATACTCCAGCTCTCTATGTATGAGGGCATAACAGGATCCAGAAGCCCACGGTCAGCCCACTGTAAAGAGAGGCAGATGCTGATGTTGGAAGCAAAAGCACACAAAATGCATATGGAAGCTGGTGGTAGGATAGATAGGGACACAGTAATAGTGAGAAGAATCTGCAGGCATCTGTGTGATTTGCTGACATGACACACTACACAAGTTACTCACCAAGTACAAATATATGCTAATCATTATAGTCTATACATCAAAAAATAAAATTTATTTTGTAATGATTTATAATATATCACCTAATTATTTGCAATGATTTTAAATTCTATAGAACTAATGGAAGACCCCAACACACATGCAATATCTCTAGTTCACCCACAGTAGCACAGACAGTAAGTAGTTACTCAGAGTTGAAATGTTTAGACCATCAGAGACCTTTTATCTCAAGATTTCGGAGCTTAAATGTTAGCTTAGTCCCTTCCAGGCTCTATTAATCTCTCCCCACCTCCTCTGCTTCAGAAAAGAGTTATTATTATTTTATTATTATTATTTTGATTACAACAATGAGATATCTGAACACACTTATAGTCAATCCAGCTGCCAACCAACCAACTGAAATTATCAAACAGCTTCTATTGTACAAGTATGGAACAGGGCCATGATGAAACTTAGTGAAAACATGCTGAAGGATATCATCACCTGCAAACCTTCCCCTCCTTTAAACACTGTCATGCTCCAGGTACATTTGAAAATCAAAATTTTACTTCTGTTTATATTGTGGTCTAGACTAATTTATTGTTAGTGCCAGCGTTATGATTTTTATACCTTAGGCTCAAGGCATGTTTTAGGGCAAGGGAAAAGAGAGAACTCAGGTGCATTCTCAGTTTCAGACAACACCAACCCACATGTGCACAAAATTGAGAGTGATTTTTCACCCATAGTGTCTACATTCTTCATCCTAAGCAGTAAATTTGAGAAGTAGTTCAAAATAGAAGCATTTTCCTCATTTCAGGATCTAATCATTCAAATTGGAAATGTATAAACTCTGAAAAGACCACAGAACTAAGTGCAATGATGATGCTATTACCATTGCAGAAATGCAGGTGAGCTCACATCCATGTATGGCCCATGCAGTGTTAAAGATAAGACTCAGCCCTTTGCTTCCCCATGATATTACACAGTGCATGAGAACATTTTATAGAATTTTTAGTAAATTATTTATCCGAGTGGAGCTATTTCTTCATTCATTCATGTAAGAAATTGATGTTGATCACCTACAACATGCTAGGTATCATGTTCTGTCCTGTGACCACAGAAATCAGTGAGATGCAGTCTGGGTCTCATGCAAAGGCAGTAATTTACTTATCTTTTTGTCACTGCAGAGATGAAAAACTGCTGTGATAGAGTATTCATAAAAGAGAAGAAAGTTATCTTTCAGCAACACAGCCCATTTTCTGGCTGGCCTTTCAATATCATAGCTCTAAGAGAACTGACTATAGTACAATTTTCAAGTGGCACACTGAAAATGAGACCTACCATGTAATTTGAATGAAAAAGTGTTGATAAGCACTTGCCACATTTTAATAATAACTAGTAATTGGTACAATTAAATAAGTTCCAGAGAAATTTGGTAGACTGTAATAAACTTTTCTTTAAAGGAAAGATTCACTTCATTTATACATGGGTATTCACTGGAATTCTTATGATCACTAAACTTCATTTTAGCCATACAAAACAAACAAACAAAAACACTGCCATCAAGTTCCAACTCATATTGACCCTATAGGACAGAGTAGAACTACCTCATAGGGTTTTCAAGGCAGGAGCTCTGGTGGCAAAATGCCTAAAGCATTTGACTGCTAATCATAAGGCTGGCAGTTCAAACACACGAGCCACTCCTTGGAAGGAAGTTTGGTCAATCTACTTCCATAGTAATGTCGCCTTGGAAACCCAAGGAGGGGTCTTTATAAGTAGAATCCGACTCCACAGCAGTGAGTTTGGTTTTGGTTTTGGTAATCTTTACAGAAACAGACTACTATACCTTTCTCTCACAGAGCAGCTGGTGGATTTGAACCTCTACCATTTTGGTTATCATTTGAACTCTTTACCACCACCAGAGCTGTTTAAACCTCATTTTAAAATGAGAAATTTAATATGCATAATAAATGCTATTGTTCAAGCCTATATATATATATATA
>NW_006922113.1:183981-187735 GCF_000298275.1 Orycteropus afer afer | reverse complement strand
TATATATATATATATATATATATATATATATATATATATATCTAGGAGCAGAACCTCTGGATCTAGACTGCCTTGTGCTGTAGCTTAGGTTGGTTACCTATTGTCCACTGCATCTTGAAAAAGTTATTTAGCCCTTCTGTTCCTCAGTTTTCTCGTATCAAAAATGGGGGAAGTAAAAACAATTCTTACTGCAAGGGTTATTATGAGGAATGAATGAAGAAATGTAAACTTCTTAAATCAGTTTATTCGTTTCTGCAGGAGATTATGAGTATTATTTGCTTTTCTGTAGAGTTTTGAGTATTTTTCAAAAGTCAATGTGAACTAAATAGTTTTTAAAATAATACATATTAAATACTACTAGTAGTAACCCCCCATATGACCTCATCACTCTCATCTCTCATGAGATTTTGAATATCTTTCAAGCATTGTCCTCTCATTGTACATAGCCATGAAGCCCATCCTGGCCTCTATTTACCTCTATTTCCTCTTCTGAGAGGCTCATAGAAATGTTGATGGATGGTGTTTGATGACATAAGACTGTAACAAAAAGTTAGTGCTCTTTATCTCAAGAACTAGTGAAATACCAAGTTTGACCTTGAAGATACAAGTGAGAAATACTCATCAAAAATCTTGACTGATTTAAAACACAGACAAGCGACACAGACCTTCTTCAATAAAGAAAAGAAAAAAAAACAATTGACAGAATTGCAGAAGATAATTCTGGAGCCCTGAGTTTTGATAGGAACTATATAGAAGTGGATTAGCCACCAACTAGTGGAAAACCCTGAACAAAAACAGTGAGTACAGAGAGGTGGGAGCTTCAGACTGTCAGCTATTCTGACGGGACCAATAGCCTGAATATTTCCAAGTGGTGTTGGGACCTGAGAATTGACCTAAAGATGAGCCCTGATCACCAAGTGCTGCAAGGATAACTGTGTTGATGGTTTATGACTAGGAAGGGAAATAGTAAGGAGGGAGACAACCTTAGCTGTTGATCTTCCACTGTCAGGAGGGCGCAGACATTTTGATTGTTTACACACAGCAGCCATTTTGGAGATTTAAAGGGACCGAGGATGCAGCCACTTTGAATGTATACAAGTGGTGGCCATATTGTATATTCAAAGTGAACAAGGGTGCAGCCACTTTGAATTTTTAAAAGTGGCAACTATATTGGATTTTAAAGTGATAGCATTCTCATTTGGATTCCAGTGACCTAAGAATAGGCTCTGTTTGCCAAGGTTGGCAGAGATATATGAGAGGCTAACAACAGGAAAGGAGAGAGGTCGTGAGCATATAAGTGTTGTCAACTAGTGAGTAGAGGAGTATACAGCACAATACCCTGCTTGTGTAGATAACATACAAACAAAACATTGTAAACAAAAATTGTGGACAAGTCACTCCAACATAAAATCACCAATTAAATACAAGCACAAAACATCACAATGCCTTGGAGACAACAGAGCATTACAGTCCACACAAAGAAGCTAGATGAAACAGGAGAAACAAGCTAGATAACCAGGTTACAGAACCAAAACATGTCCTTGAGGAAGACGCAGCATTAGAACTCCTTGATAAGGAACTCAAAGAATTATATTTAGGTATCTTCAATGAATTGAGAGACAGATCAAGGAAAATATTGACAAAATTGAGGAAACACAGAGGAAAAGCCTATAGTAATTTTGAAAGACAATATAAGAACAAAATGACAAAATAAATGAAAAATTAGAAATGGTTCAAAATCTACACACAGAAATCCAGAAGATTAATACTAAATTTTCAGAGATAGATAAGACATTGAATGGGCATAGGAGCAGAATTGAGTCAATGGAAGACAAAATTAGGGAGATTGAAGGCAAATACCTGAACACTTCTTTGGAAAGGGACAAATCAGAAAAAAGATCAGAAGAAAATGAAGAAAGCCTAAGGTTCATGTGGGACACCATTAAAAGGAATAACTTACATTTAATCAGAATTCCAGAACAGGAAGAGACAAATAAAACTACAGAGAAAATTGTCAAAGATTTGTTGGAAGAAAATTTTACTGGTATGAAAGATGAGATTCTATCTATTCTGGAAGTCCAATGAACCCCAAACAGGATAGACTACAAAAGAAAATCACCAAGACATATCATCATCAAACTCACCAAAACCAAAGACAAAGAAAGAATCATGAGGGACAAACAGGAAAAACAAAAAGTAACCTACAAGGGGCAACCAACAAGACTAAGCTCAGATTTCTTGGCAGAAACCATGCAGGTGAGAAGACAATTCCAACCAAGAATTATGTACCCAGCAAAATTGTCCCTCAAACATGATGGTGAAATCAGGACATTTCCAGATAAGCAGAAATTAAGGGAATTTGTAAAAACCAGACAAACCTTACAAGAGATGCTAAAGGGAGGAGTATACAGCACAGTACCCTGCTTGTGTAGATAGAGAAGCAACAATAGCCAACAACAACTGACCATTAACACACATGATGATATAACTCAGAAACCAACCAAGCTATGGAAGTATCCAAAGTAAATAAGCCTACAAGATTGTAAACAAGGAAGCAGGGACATAAATTGACAAATGAGGACAACTACAAACCAAAAAGAGGGGAAACACTGTCTTTACAGAACTTCTAGATGGTAGGCAAATCAAGACAGCTACAAGATAGAATGGACTGTCCTAGATTTGGGAAGAAGACTATAAATCACAGGGTAACTTGAAAGAAAAATGATAAAACTACACATCAAAATAAAAAGACCAGCGCAAATATTTAGCAAATACTAAAACAGTAGCAACAAAGGAAGTGATAACATCATGCAGAAACAAAATGAACTCAGCATAGAAAATTATGTAGAACAAAGAAATTGACATCACAAAAAAGCACATAACAAAAATGACAGCAACTAATTCACAACTGGCAATAATTACATATCTGGCAAGGGACTTACCTCCAAGATTTATAGAAAACTCCAATGCCTCAACAGCAAAGGAATTAACAATCTAATTGAAGAAAGTGCAGAAGACATGAATAGACACTTCACCATGGAGAATATTCAAGTAGCCAGCTAACACATGAAGGGATGCTCACAATCATTGGCCATCAGAGATGCAAATCAAAACAACAATGAAATACCATTTCACCCCTGCACTGAGGGCAAGTTTCAATGAGACAGAAAATGACAAATGCTGGCAGAGATGTGGAGAGATTGGGACTCTCATACACTGCTAGTGGTACTGTGAAGTGACATAACCACTGTGGAAAGCAATATGGCAATTCCTTGTTGTTGTTGTTGTTATGTGCCGTCGAGTCATACCTGACTCATAGCGACCCCTCCTTGGGTTTCCGAGGCAGTATCACTACGGAAGTAGGATTGCCCAACCTACCATTTGACTCAGCAATCCCATTACTAGGTATATATCCTAGAGAGTTAAAAGCCAGGACAGGAACAGATATATGCACACCCATGTTCATCGCAGCACTATTTACAAAAGCAAAAAGATGGAAACAGCTTACGTGCCCATCAGCGGAAGAGTGGATGACTAAACTATGGTACATACACATAATGGGATACTATGCAGCAGAATAATGTAGAGTCTGCAAAACACCGCATAATATGGATGAACTTGGAGGACATTGTTGTTGTTATTTGCCATCGAGTCAGCCCTGACTCGTAGCGACCCCTCCTTGGGTTTCCGAGGCAGTATCACTACGGAAGTAGGAATGCCCAAACTTCCTTCCAAGGAGTGGCTGGTGGGTTTG
>NW_006922113.1:176449-183231 GCF_000298275.1 Orycteropus afer afer | reverse complement strand
TTCTAATTTTTCATTTATTTTGTCATTTTGTTCTTGTATTTTCTTTCAATATTTTTCTAGGTATTTGTCTGTGTTTTCCTTAAGTTTGTCAGTTTTCCTTGATCTGTCTCTCAGTCTGTTGAAACCAAAAAAAATGAAATGCATGGTCGTCAAGTTGAATCCTGCTCATAGTGACTCATCCTTTGGTTTCTGAGGCAGTATCACTACGGAAGTAGATTGTCCCATCTTCCTTCCAAGGAGTGGCTGGTGGGTTTGAACCACCAGCCTTCTGTTTAGCAGTCAAGTGCCTTAGCCACTATGCTACCAGAGCTCCTTATATTGTGTTTTGGGTGAACTGTGTATGCAGCAAATCAGCTTCTCATTTAACAAGTTTTATACAAATTGTTCCATTATATTTGTTACAGTTTTTACAGTGTATCAATATTCTCATTATTTCCATTCTGTTCTGTTTCCATTAATCTAACTATCCTTCCCAACATTTCCTTCTCATTTTTGTTTTTTGATAAGTGTTGACCACTTAGTCTCATATAGTTGATTGTTTAAGGAAGCACATTTCTCACAGATGTCAATCTATTATTTGGCAGAAACATGACCTCCAGAAACAGCTTTGGTCAAAGTTTAAAAGGTAGCTTAAAGTGATAATCTTGAGGGTTCCTCTAGTCTCTATCTGTCCAGTAGGTCTAGTCTTTTTTGGTAATTTGAGCTTTGTTTACAGTTTTCTCCCATTCTATCCCAAATTTCTATTGTGTCTCTGGTCAGAACGATTGATAGTGGAAGCCAAACACCATCTAGTTCCTCTGATGGTTCACTCAAGCCATTTAATCCTGTGGAGTAGTTTCTTCTTTGAGTTTTTGGTTTTCTACATTCTTTTTTGCTCCAGTTGAGTAGAGACCAATAGTTGTACCTGAGATGGCTGCTTGCAAGTTTTTAAGACCCCAGACACTACTCACCAAACTAGGACGTAGAACATTATCTTTGTGAACAATGTTATGCCCTTTGAATAAGTTGTTTCATGACACTATGTCCCTAAGCCTTTTAACCCATTAAACCAATCCCATGAGTTGTTTGGATATGTCTAGGTAGTTTCTGTAATTGTTCCCCATATGTGGTTTATTATATGGATATATATGCAACACACACAAACATATATTTATACACACATAGACCTAGAAACACATGCACATGTATTTACATATATACACATGGCTACAAATATGCCTTCCTATACACATATATGCATGTATATGCAACCATAGACATATTTTTAGTTGTTATTACTATTTTTACAAAATTGTTTATTTTATACTATTCATCAAAATTATCCCTTTTTCTTGAGCAGTCCTTACTATCTTCATTTGCCTTGGTCAGATTGTACAGACTTCAATCATATTTGCTATTGCCTTTCCCATCAACAGAAATAACAAGTGCCAACTATCTAGAAAGTGACCTGCATACTGTCCTCCTTCCATTCTAGGTAATCCTCAAATAATATTACTTTTTGTGTGTGTTGCTTATATTCTTGACTTTTTATAATAGTGGGACCATAAAATGTTTATCCTTTTATGGTTGACTTATTTCACTCTGTATAATGTCCTCCATATTCATCCATGATATAAGATGTTTTGCAAACTCCTCATCATTCTTCATAGTTGTATAGTATTTCATTGTATATCTGTACCACAACTTATTTACACATTCTTTTTTTGGTAGGCACTTAGGTTATTTCCATCTTTTTGAATTATTTATTTCTATGTAAAAAAATAAAACATTTTTTAAATGAAACAAAAATAAAAAACAAAAAATAAAGATGTAATCTAGGGTTCTAGAGTAAGGCGATACAAATATAGGAAGAAAAGGATAAATATTGCATTAGTCCACTATTGCAAAAAGTCAAAGAAAGGTTTGTACATTGAAAGAGACATTCTTTCTTGGTTACCAAGGAGTAGAGAGAAAGGGAGGGAACACTTCTACACAGGTTATACACACACACACACACACATATATATATATAGAGAGAGAGAGAGAGAGAGACAGGCAGACAGAGAGAGAGAGAGAGAGAGAGAGAGAGAGAAAGAAAAACTAAAGGTTATTATTGCTTGCCAGGAATAGGGGGAAAGGGGAAGCTTTTGTTTGCAGGACGTTGAGGTTATGCTAAAGGTGGTGGATTATTTTGGAAAAGGATACCAATAATAGATAGTGGCAAAACATGAAAATATCATCAATGTTCCTGGGATGTATATATGGAAGTTGTTATATTGGTGAATATCTTGGTGTATATGATTTCACCACAATAACATAAAAAACAGAAAAAAAAATGTTTAATAATTTATTGAGATATAATTAATTTTTGTTGTTAGGTGCGGTTGAGTCATCTCTGACTCATAGCAACCCTATGCACAGCAGAAGGAAACACTGGCTGGGCTGCACCAGCTCCATGATCTTTGCCATATTTGAGCCCATTACGGCAGCCATCCCATTGAGGGCCTTACCCTCCTTCATCGACCCTCCACCTTACCAAGCATGATATCCTTCTCCAGGGAATGGTCCATTCTGATAACATAGCCAAAGTAGGTGAGATGAAGTCTGGCCATTCTTGCTTCGAAGGAGAATTCTGGCTGCATTTCCTCCAGGACAGATTTGTTAGTTCTTTTAGTAGTCCACGGTACTTTCAGCATTCTTTGCCAGCACCACAACTCAAAAGTATCAATTCTTCTTATGTCTTCCTTATTCATTGTCCATCTCTCACATGCATATGAAGCAATTGGAAATATCATGGTTTGTGTCAGGAGCAGCTTAGTCCTAAAGGAGACAGCTTTGCTCTTCAACACTTGAAAGAGGTCCTTTGCAGTCCACTTGCCCAGTGCTGTACATTGTCTGATGTCCTGATTGCTGATTTTCATCGATTGTAGAATTAAGCAATATGAAGTCTTTGACTATTTCAATCTTTTCTCCATTTATGGTGACGCTGCTTATAGGTCCAGTTGTGAGAATTTTTGTCTTCTTTATATTGAGATGTAATCCATACTGCAGATTGTATTCTTCAATCTTCATCAGTAAGTGATTCAAGTCATCCTCACTTTCAGCAAGCAAAATTGTGTCTTCAGCGTATCACTGGTTTTTAATGATTTTTCCTCCAATCCTGATGCCAAGTTCTTCTTCGTATAGTTCATCTTCTCAATTATTTGTTCAGCATATAGTGTGCTGAACATAGTGTGAATAAGTGTGCTGAAAGGATACAACCCTGAAGCACTGCCTTTTTGATTTTAAACCATGCAGTGTGCACTTGTTCTTTTCTAATGACAGCCTCTTGGTCTATGTACAGGTTCCTCATGAGTTCAAGTTAATGTTCTGGAATTCCCATTTTTCTCAATGTTATACACAATTTGTTATGGTCTACATAATCAAATGCTTTTGCATAGTCAATAGAACACAAATAAACATCTTTCTGGTATTCTTTGCTTTGAGCCAAGATCCATCTGACATCAGCAATATCTCTCATTCCACATCCTCTTCTGAAACCAGCTTGCACCTCTGGAAGTTCTCTGTCAATATACTGCTGTAAGTATTTTTTAATTACCTTCAGTAAGATTTTGCTTGCATGCAATATTAATGATATTGTTCTATAATTTCCACCTTCTGTGAGATCACTTTTGTTTGGAATGAGCACAAATATGGATCTCTTCCAGCCAGGTAGCCATTTTCCAAATTTCTTGGCATTGCTGAGTGAGCATCTCCAGTTGGATATCTGTTTGTGGAAACATATCAATGGATATTCCATCAATTCCTGGAGCCTTGTTCTTAGCCAGTTCCTTCAATGCAGCTTCACCTTCTTCCTTCAATACCACTGGTTCTTCAACCATATAACACCTTCTGAAATGGATAAAGATCGGCCAGTTCTTTTTGGTACTGTGACTCTGTGTATCCCTTTCATCTTTTGATGTCTCTTGCATCATTCAATACTTTGCCCATAGAATCTTTCAATATTGCAACTCAAGCCTTAATTTTTTTTTCCTCAGTTCTTTGAGCTTGAGAAATGTGATGTGTGTTCTTCCATTTGAGTTTTCTAACTCCAGGTCTTTGCACATTTCATTATAGTAATTGACTTTGTCTTCTCTGGGTACTCTTTGAAATCTTCTGTTCAGCTCTTTTATCTTGTCATTTTTTCCATTTGCTTTGGTTATTCTGCTCAAGGGCAAGTTTCAGACTCTCTTCTGTCATCCATTTTGGTCTTTTCTTATTTTCTCATCTTTTTAATTACTTCTTGCTTTCTTCATGATATCATCCCTCAATTCTTCTGGTTTTCAGTCATTGGTGTTCAATGCATCATATCTATTGTTTAGATGGTCTCTAAATTCAGGAGGGATATATTCATGAACATATTTTGACTTTCCAGGACTTGTTTTAATTGTCTTCAATTTCAAGTTGAACTTGCATATGAGCAGTTGATGGTCTGTTCCACAATCAGCTCCTGGCCTGGTTTTGGCTGAAGATATTGAGCTTTTCCATCTCCTCTTGCCACAGACACATTCAATCTGATTCCTGTGTACTCCATTTGGTGAAGCCCACATGAATATCCACCATTTGTGTTGTTGACAAAAGGTAATTGCAATGAATAAGTCGCTGGCTGCAAAATTCTATCGTGCAATCTCCAGCATTATTTCTGTCATCAAGGCCAAATTTTCCAACTACTGGTGGTTCTTCTTTGTTTCCAACTTTTACATTCCAGTCACCAGTGATAATTACCACATCTTGATCACACGTTCAGTCAATTTCAGACTGCAGAAGTTGATAAAAATCTTCAATTTCCTCATCTTTGGCTTTGGTGGTTGATGCATAAATTTGAATAATAGTCATATTATCTCATCTTCCTTGTAAGCACAAGGATATTATCCTATAATTCACAGCATTGCACTTCAGGACAGATCTTGAAATATCCTTTGCAAGGTTGAATGCCACACCATTCCTTTTCCAATTGTCATTCCCAGCATAGTAGATCATATGGCTGTCTGATGCAAAACGGCAAAAAAAAGAAACAGTCCATTTCAGCTCACTAATGTCTAGGATATTGATATTCATGCATTCCATTTAATTTGACAACTTCCAATTTTCTTAGATTCTTACGTCATACATTCCATGTTCCAATTATTAATGGATGTTTGTAGCTGTTTCTCCTCAATTTCAATTGTGTCATGTCAGCAAATGAAGGTCCTGAAAGCTTTACTTTATACATATCAGTAAGATTCATTTTACTCTGATGATGCAACTCTGTCCCAGTTGTATTTTGAGAGCCTTCCGACCTAAGTGGCTCATCCTCCTGCACTGTACTGGCAATGTTTCCGGGCCACTCATAAAGTTGCTCGGTAATGTATCAGACAATGTTTCTCTGCTATTCATAAGGTTTTCCCTGGCAAATTCTTTGAAAAATGGATGGCCTCTTCCTTCTTTCCAGTCTGTCTCAGTCTGTAAGCTGCATTGAAAACTGTGCACCATGCTGGTGTCTGAAACACTAGTGGCACAGCCTCAAGCCTAATAACAACACACAAGCCACCACAGTATGTCAAACCGACAGAAAAGTTTGCCTTCCTTAGCTGTTCGAAACCTCTCCACCTTCCCTTTACCTGGATCCCTGCCACTTGCTTGCCCTGTCGTCAGCCCCCTGGCCTTTCTTTCCTTTCTCCCACTATTATATATATGAATTATATATAATTTATATTCCATGAAATTAATATATTTAAAATATGCAACTTCATGATTTTTAAAAAAATTTTATTGTGATTTGGATGAAAGTTTACAGAGCAAATTCACTTTCCATACAGCAGCTCACATACACTTTGTCTCATGACATTGACTGCAATTTTCAATGCAGTGCAATTTTCAACTGCAATGTAACAGCTTCCCTCACACTTACTCCCCATAGTTACTTCTTCCCTGTGTCCTTCCCTCCCAATTTCCATGACTTTTAGTAATTTATTAAGTCAGCCTCTTTTGAGTCATTTCTACTGTCTTTTTTTTATTATTATTATAACAGCTTTATTAAGATATAATTTAAATAACATATAATTTTTCTTTCAGTATGTGGAGTTGAGTGATTTTTAGTATGTTCACAGAGTTGTGTAACCATAATCACACTTTAATTTTAAAGCATGTTTATTTTTCCCAAAAGAAAACCTCTACCAATTAATATTTAACCACCAACAACTAACTACCCACAAGCTCCAGTGAAATAATAATCTACTTACTGTCTGTTAAGGATTTATCTATTGTTTCTGTTATTTTTAATTGCAGTCTAGTCTATTCCAACTCATGGTGACCCCAGGTGTGAAGCATAATACTACTCCTTGGGGTTTCCAAGGCTGTGAACTTTCAGAAGCAGATCTCCAGTTCTATCTTCTGAGAAATATTTGAATGGGTTCCAACCGCCAGTTTTTTGGTAGGAGTTGAGCACTTAACTATTATGGGCATTTTACAGCAATCCCAACAGAAAGGAAGTTCTGTTTCCTATTTCTAAATATCAATAGGTATATTCTAGGGAGATTTCCCTTGTTACCCTCCTGAGAGGGACTGGGTCTCCGGGAGCAAGGTAAGGACGAGTGGGCTTGTGCTTACTCACTGATCTGCACTGAACACTTTCCCTTGTTACCCTCCTGAGAGGGACCAGTCTCTGGGAGCAAGGCAAGAATGGGCGGGCTGGTGCTTACTCACTGATCTGCACTGAACACTTTCCCTTGTTACCCTCCCAAGAGGGACTGGGTCTCCGGGAGCAAGGTAAGCACGGGCGGGCT
>NW_006922113.1:171757-172732 GCF_000298275.1 Orycteropus afer afer | reverse complement strand
CTCTGGTGACATAGTGCCTAAGGCATTTGACTGCTAACCAGAGGCTAGTGGTTCAAACCCACCAGCCACTCTTCAGAAGGAAGGTTGGTCAATCTACTTCTGTAGCAATATTGCTTTGGAAACCCAAGGAGGGGTCGCTATGAGTCAGATCCACATTGATGGCAGCTTTTTTTTGTTTCTCCCTTAGCACAATGATTTTGAGGTCCATTTATTTGCTAGCATAGCATACTTTATTAACTTTTATTGCTGAATAATATTTCATTGCATGATATACCACATGTTGCTTTTCCACTCATCAGTTAATGGGCATTGGGTTGTTTCCATTTTAGGCCCATTATGAATAGTGCTGCTATAAACACCAAAGCTCCCCTATATTTATGGGTTTTTTGCATGTATGCTCCTATTCATTTATTTGAAGTGGAATGATAGCCTGTATGCTAACTTTGTACTTTAAATTTTGAGAATTTGCCAACTAGTTTCTTAGGAGGAATATTTTTTTCCAAACTTACCATTTTCAAATTGTGTCGTTTCTCTTTCTATTACTGAGTTTAAGAATTCTTTATATAGTCTTTATACAAGTATACTATGTTGTTGTTGTTGTTGTTAGGTGCTGTCGAATTCATTTCCGACTCATAGCGACCCCGTGCACAGCAGAACAAAACAGTGCTGATTCCGTGCCAACTCCATAATCCCTGCTATACTTGAGCCCATCATCATAGCCACCTTGTCAATCCATCTCGTTGAAGGCCTTCCCCTCTTTTGTTGACCCTCCACCCTACCAAGCATGACATCCTTTTCCAGGGAATGGTCCCTTCTAACAACATGACCAAAGTAGGTGAGATGAAGTCTGGCCATTCTCACTTCCAAAGAGCATTTCAGGTGCACTTCCTCCAGGACAGATCTGTTAGTTCTTTTAGCAGTCCATGGTACTTGCAGCATTCTTTGCCAGCACCACAACTCAAAAGCATCAACTCT
>NW_006922113.1:159867-170612 GCF_000298275.1 Orycteropus afer afer | reverse complement strand
AAGCAGTGGAAAAGATCAATATCTTCAGCCAAAACCAGGCCAGGAGCTGATTGTGGAACAGACCATCAACTGCTCATATGCAAGTTCAACTAGAAGTTAAAGACAATTAAAATAAGTCCAAGAGAGCCAAAATATGATCTTGAATATATCCCTCTTGAATTTAGAGATCATCTAAAGAATAGATTTGATGCATTGAACTCCAAAGACCTATAACCAGAAGAATTGTTGGAGGATATCAAGAACATTATCCATGAAGAAAGCAAGAGATCACCAAAAAGATGAGAAAAGAAGAGAAGACCCAAATGGATGACAGAAGAGACTCTGAAAATGTCCCTTGAGTGGAGAGTAGCAAAAGCCAATGGAAGAAATGACAAGATAAGAGAGCTGAACAGAAGTTTTTTAAAGAGCAGCTCGAGCAGACCAAACCAATTACTATAATGAAATGTGCAAAGACCTGGAGTTAGAAAACCAAAAAGGAAGAACATGCTCAGCAATACTCAAGCTGAAAGAATTGAAGAAAAATAATTAAGCCTCAAGTTGCAATACTGAGAGATTCTATGGGCAAAAAAGTCCACTATAAACTTGCAAATATTTTCCCACTTTCTATCTTTTTACATTACTAGTTATGTTGTTTGAAATACAAGGAATATATTTCTTAGAAAATAATTATTAATTTATTCACTCTTTGGAATGTCTTTTTGAATTATCTGATTAATTGGAGGTAGTGACAACTATGTTGCTGTTAGGTGCCACTGAGTGAGCTCTGACTTATAGCAACCCTGTGTACAACAGAGTGAAACATTGCCTGGTCCAATGTCATCATCACAATCCTTGCTATGCTTGAGCCCATCATCGTGGCCACTGATTTGATCCAACTCATTGAGGGTCTTCCCCTTTTTCTCAGACTCTCCACTTTACCAAGCATGATATTCTTCTCTGGGGACTGGGTTCTTCTGACAGCATGACCAAAGTAGGTGAGATGAAGGCTGGCCATTCTTGCTTCTAAGGAGCATTCTGGCTGCACTTTTTCCGTGACAGATGTATTCACTCCTCTGGCAGTCCATGGTATTTAGAGTATTCTTCACCAGCACCACTATGTTGTTGTTGTTGTTGTTATGTGCCGTCGAGTCGTCCCCAACTCATAGCGACCTCTCCTGGGGTTTCCGAGGCAGTATCACTATGGAAGTAGATTTCCCAACCTTTCTTCTGAGGAGTGGCTGGAGGGTTTGAACCGCCAGCCTTCTGGATAGCAGTCAAGTGTTTTAGGCACTATGCTACCAGAGCTCCTAGCACCAGTATAGAATCATTTAATATAAATCACAGACAGACAAAGCACATGGTGCTTAATGACTCTACCATAGGCAAACACCATTAAAATTACTTGCTTGGATTGGATTGAAGGTTTACATTTACTTTTTTGCAGTCAGATTATTATTTTCTCGTAGGTCAATATTCTCAAATAATGTATGTAAGCATATTTATGATAAACCATTTGAAAATTATCACAATCTTAGTTTATAGTTGTAATAAGATTCTGTCTAATGAATCTTTCTGCTTTTGTAATGAGTTTTGGTTAGCCCATTCCCTGGAAAACTGGGGCAACTTTCTGTAATTAGTATCATAAATATTTATAAAAGACTACAATAGACACAATTTAATTTTTGAATTCCACATAAATGGTATCTTAGTCACTGTGTCAAATATTTCCCTTGCAAATTAACTTTTTCATACTAGTGCATTCAGAATCAATAAATCTCAGGAGATTTCCTGCACCTATTAAACAACAGATGAGAAAATGCTGTCAAAATAAAATACAAACTTATGCCCAATGTCAACATTTGTCAACATTTTGTATATGTTTCTAGGAAAAAAATCCCCTCATAAATAATAATAGTGCAAACAACCATATTTTCCTACTCAAATTGAATTTCTCAATTATCTAAAAACAACCATAACTTTAAAGTCATGTATTTGAAGTCAATCATTTTAATCTATAATTACTTAAATGTCATTAGTTTGCTTGTACTTTTTTGTGTCATGATAGTGAAAATTTATATTCTGTACAAATCTCCCACAATCTTCAAACTTTATTAAAAAACAAACAAACAACAAACACCTTTAACAGTCAGTAAATAAGCATTTATTTGAAATCTACTTTTACAATGAACAAATGGGGGGGTTTTGTCCTTCTCTACTTCAAGAAAACTGCGACTGAGTTCTTTTATAATTTTTATAACCCTTGTGGAAAAAATGGAGCATTAGGCTATTTTTCTATTTAGAGAAACCAAGGCAACATAAATAATATTTAAGTGGTTCAATTACGTAAAATTACTAATTAGTCCCTTGAATGACTTTATCCTTTTCCATTTAACTAGTTTGTCTCTCATATAGTAATTCATGTGAAATAGACTATAAATCATGCTTTTAAAAATATTGGAATTTGCTCATCATGATTTGTTACTCTTCTAGTAATAACATTAAAGAGATTAATGCACTCTAAAGAACTGCAAAACAGTAAAATAAAATAAACTGTGGAAAATGTAAGTTGTCATAAGGCCATAGTAAATGCCCCCTACAAGAAGTTAAGGGTGAGATTAACAAAAGCCTTGTGACAAACAAGAATGCTAAAGAAATAATAGACTTTTGCCTTATATTAAGTTCTTCTACTTAAAAGACAGCAGGCTTATTTACATGAACCCTCTAATTTAATATAAAGTGATTTGAATCCTGGTCCAGAGAGTGTGTTTGGCATCTCTCTTTTATTGTCCAGAGCCACGCACCTGCTGGGACAAGCAGCCAGTGGGAGACTGAAATTCCCTCCTTCCCTTCAGCTGCAGCACTGAGACTCTGCCCTCAGGCCTGTGCTCACCAAAACTATTATTACCTTGGACAGTTGCTAAATCATGGAAACCTCATTTGCTCCTAAAATCAGTCTATGTGTATGGACCACAACTGCTCATCTTTCAGGAAAAATTACACAAACATACAGAGAATCCACATACTTGGACATATTTATGGCAGTTTTTCAAAGAGTTTTCAAAAATTATTACATCAGGCTAATTAATCTTTTAAGTATACACAAAATCATCTGTTCACAATAATCAATGCCAAACTTTTCTATGTCTCATTTTCTACTGTCCCACATCTCAAACCAAACTGCTTTGCCCAGATAAGAGCATTGAACATAGCTTTAATAGCATTTATTGAGCATATTTTTACTGTTGCCATTATTCTTTGTAGTTTTTCAAGTTTTCCCAAGGGTGTTGGGAAAATTTGCAATATTGAAAAACATTGTTTTTATTTGTAGCCTAGGGTCTCTGGTGGAACAGTGGTTAAAGCATTCAAGTGTTAACAAAAAGATCAGTGTTTTGAAGCCACCAGCTACTCCATGAGAGAAAGATGAGGCAGCATGCTTGCATCAAGATTTATAGCCTTGGGAATTCTACGAAGCAGTTCTACTCTGTCCTACAGGTTTGATATGACTTAAAATTGACACAATTGCTGTGGGTTTAGTTTTGGTGATTTTATTTATTCCTTATTGAGGATAGGAATGCCTTTTTTTGTATTTCTGGACAATTTTAATTTGTAACTTGCATCTGAGATTTTGAAAATTAGTATATTTGTTTCCCACAGTTTCTTCATTATTATCTTTCCCATGGCTTTCCTAACCCCAGAATTTGGTACATTGTTATGTGTAGATGTCAGGACAAATAGTGCATATATGGAGAAGAAGAGGGGGAATTGAATGCATGTAGCAGTTATGAAGAAAGAAAGAAAAGTAAAACAACTTGATTTTTTTTTCCTTTATTATTTCACGTTTTTTGTGGATGTATTTTAAATATATGGACAATATGTTTCTGAATATTGATAAGACCTCTTACAAACTATAGTCTTTTATCTTGACGCTAAAAAAATAATAATAATTAAAAAAAAAAAAAAAAAAAAAAACTAAGGCAGAATATGGCAAGTAGAGGTCCAGGACAGGAGAGGAAGAAAGAAGATGAAAAATGACTTTTCAAGTTATTAAAATGTAAGTAATAAGAGTAAAGTGTTAATAAAAAAAAGAAGAGAGTGAATATAAATCCACAGGCCTTTAGAATGAACTTGATTTTAGTTTTGTTTTATAAAGAACTTACAGTGAACTCTTGAGCTCTCATCATTATATATACTTCATTCAAAACAATCTGACGGACTGGATTGTAGAAATACAATAAGATTTGTAAAACATTATTTTAACTCTCTTTATTGGCTTCAACAATTGGTTCAAACATCCAAAAATAGTATGGATGGCACAAGATGGAGCAGTGTTTTGTTCTGTTGTACATAGGGTCACTATGAGTCAGAACCAACTGACTTGAAGGCACCTAATAACAACAACATTGTCATTTTGTGCATACAGAAAATAATGCAAATTTACATTGCCCCAGCATTATCCATGCTAACCTAAAATGTTGAAAAACAGAGCCTTGGATTTTACTGGATTAGCATTTATTTTTATCTAGTGGAATACATGTCAAAGGCACTCCATAAGTTGAAATTGTAGCTCTAGGAAGCAGGGTTCTGAATCAGAAAACAGGAAAGAGTATTAATCAAAAGTGAAAAGGTTCTGCTGAAAGCAGAACAGCCTTGGAAAATGTTTTCAAAGATCATTCTCCATGCTCACAGTTATTTCGTAGTTTCAGTCCATGCCAAGATGCTAAAGAAAACTGATGGTAAACTGCATTATTCAGATATGCATACTATATATATAATCATAGTCACTCACTGGGGCAAGGCAAAAGTGTCATTAAGAGAATTTTTTTAAAAAAATCTAATTGTGCCATACTGTATAAAGTTAAGGTTTCTTTGAAAATATTTATTTCCAGTATAAGGTCTACAGAGACATAATATTGTTAAAATAAGAATAGTTTCTGATCTGCAGACACTTTTATGGATATTTAAAAATATGTCTCTAAAGTGATGTATGACTGGCACTATTATTCCTTATTTTCATTTTTTTTCATGTATTTTACCAGTTCAGGAAGAATCTAGTTTAATATAAATTCCCATCACTGTGTGCAACTTCCTCTCTACTTTCGTAGTAGTAACCTAAGACACTGCTTCAAACACAGTTAAGCCAGTTAAACGTGTTGAAGACACAGTTTTGTCATTTTTAGAAGAGACTTTTTTCCTGAAAGAAGGCACAAGTTTGGTAGACTTAAAGAGAAGATTAATATATTCTGATGCATGGAAAAATAAAGCCTACTCAAAGAGATATTTTTCTTTCCCTCAATTGCCAAACAAGTCAACCAATTCCTTGTGTGAGAAATTGCTATAAAAGGTCATTAATGTACACTCCATAATAGCTGTCAACTCAGAAAAACTGCAATCCTTTTTTATTTAAAAAAAGAATAAAGAATAATAATAGAATGAATAGTAAAATGGAATCATTTGCTACATTAAAGTGATTTTTTTTTTACTGAAATAATTAAAACTTAAATACTTGGTGAATAGTCTCTTTTTAATAGTAATTTTAATAAATTTGTTTCCCTTTACTTGACAAAAAAGTACTATTGTGGAGAATTAGGTGATACAACAAAAATACATCTTCAAAATAACATAAAATGTATTTTCAAAAATAAGCCTGTGGAGGAAGAGGTAACATTGTTAGATACTCCAACAATTCTAGTCTTTGTATTTAGAACTTCTCTGCGTTTTGTTACATGGAGCTAACTCTGAGTGCTTCCAAAGCTGATTTTCCAAAAGGAAAGTGATTACATCAGTTGTGTAAGGTTTCTTCTTTCTCACCCACCTACTATTCCTGCAGAGGAACTATGCAAAAAGTTATATAATAAAGTCAGTGTATTATATATATATATATATATATATATATATATATATATATATATATATTATCTAAGTAACTTAACTGCATTCCATATTTATCTTAATACTCCTCCTTTGGAAACTTATTCTTATTCCTGAAGGTAATTCTTATAAAGCACCTTAAACAGAGGAATAGCCTATATTAAACTTGCAATCAAATTTAATTGCCTTTCATCTCCATTCACTGAGCTATTGAATTGGTTGCTACTTCTGTTTTATACAGTGAATTTGTTTCTTTGTTTTAATATTATTTTTTTCCCTCACTCAACAAATATTTATTAACTGACTACTATACCTATGTATGGGAGCTCTGGTGGCATAGTGTCTAAGGCATTTCACTGCTAACCAGAAGGCTGGTGATTCAAACTCACAGCCATTCCTTGGAAGGAAGGTTGGGCAATCTACTTCCATAGAGACACCTCCTTGGAAACCCAAGAAGGGATAGCTATGAATCAGATCCCACTCGACAGGAGTGAGGGCGTTTTCTAGCTATGTATATCACTATATATTTATTCAACAAATACTTCTTGAAAGCCAATTAGGTGAAAGAAATTTTACTGTGGGATTTGGATACTTCATTTAATCTACATCAGCCATATGGTCAGAAAAGACCAGTCCCTAGAGAAGGACATCATGCTTGGTAAACTGGAGGGTCACAGAAGAAGGGGAAGACCCTCGACAACATGGATTGACACATTTGCTGCAACAATGGATTAAAACATACCGAGAGTTGTGAAGATGACACAGGACCCGGCAATATTTCGTTTTGTTGTATTCAGAGTCTCTATGAGTTGGAGCTGTGGTAGCATAATGCCTAAGGCACTTGGCTGCTAACCAGAAGGCTGGTGGTTCAAATCCACCAGCCACTCCTTGCAAGGAAGGTTAGGCAATCTACTTCCATAGTGATACTGCCTCGGAAACCCAAGGAGGGGTCACTATGAGTCGGGCCCAATTCGACGGCACATAACCACAACAACATGAGTCAGAGACTACTCAATGGCACTTAACAGCAGTGTATGGTTTTGATGGTATTGTTCCCTAAAATCTTATAAAATATTAAGTAATAAGTCAAGACCTTTTCAAAATTAAAAGTTACTATATTTTATCCTTGGATGTTATCACTATGAAAATATTAACAAGGATTGAACACCCCAAAAAAGAAGTGAAACACATACAAACAACAGTCTTGAAAACCTGAGCAGCAAATGCAAAGATGAAGAATAAGAGTGAACATCGGATGGGAGAAAAAAAATGAATGAAAGCAACAAATAAAAAGATTCACAGCTATTGGACATGCTGTCAGCCTGCCTAGTGCAGTGTGACCATCGTTAGAAAGAGTGAGCAGTGTTCCCAGTGAGGAAAAGAGAGAGGCAACTTCATAAAATCCCCAGTGGGAGACAGAAATATTGTGTGGACAAATCTGGAGTGAAGCAAGGTGATCAGATCATGAACCAGATCTAATGAGGGACAGTGCAGGAAAGTGGACAAGAACTCTATGGATCCAGGCAACCACAGAGTGGGGAGGGAGCCTGAAAATAGGGACAGAGCTACTCATGAACAGTAGTCTCTGATCATTTGGTCAGGTAGTACCCAGGGAGGACAAGGGTCATGGAGTGGCAGTGGGAGATCCTCCGCCTGACCAGACGCCAGACATTTTGAATTTGGTTGGGACCAGATCTTGATCACAAGTTACATTCTATGGGGAATGCCTTAGAACTCATGCCAGTGACCAGAGCAGCACACTACCCCCCTCCCAGTACACCATCATCCCAAAACCAGCAGAGTGCACCCACACCATGTCCATCCAGTGACTAGTGACGCAAAACCCCCATCCTGCCCACAACCAATGACAAGTGCAATTAAAACCTTCCTTAGGATGTAATGATAATAGATCTACCTCAGAAAGATTTTAAAAGACTTATATTTACAATCCCCAAAGAAATCCATGAAAACACCCAGAAGAATTCAGGAAAATAATACAAGAACAAAATTTCAGACTCAATTGTCAACAAGAAAACATACAAAAATAACAGCTAGAAATCCAGAAAATTGACAATAAAATATCAGAAAGAGATAACTCAAAAAGATGGACCAATCTAAATGCCCAGTGACAGATGAATGGATAAACCGTGGAATACTATGGAACTGTAAAGAATAATGAGTCCTCAAAACATATCATAAATGAATCTAGAGTACCTTATACTGGGGGAAATAATTCAATCATGAGAGCCAAATATCGTATAATTGCATTATTATAGAAAGTTAAAAATACACATACACGTAGAAAGAAATTTTCTTTGATGGTTACCAAAGATAAGAGAATGAGAGAGAAGGAATCACTTTCTAAATAGCAGACAACTGTTAGTTTTGGTGATGGGAAAGCCAATACCAAATAAAGGTGACGTCTGCACTTCACCAAAGTAAATAAAGACAACAAGAAGTACACAAGAAAAAAGTACTACAGAAAATGCTTTTACATATTCAATTGTGCAACAACAGCAATAACAACCAAAACATGCATGCATTTGCATAGGTAGAAGTGTATTTATATAAAGGCTACTACAACTCTGGTAGCATAGTGCCTTTTTTGACTGCTAACCAGAAGGCTGGCCCCTCCGGGGAAGGAAGGTTGTGCAATCTAGTTCCATAGTGATACCACCTCAGAAATGCAAGGAGGGTTTGCTATGACACCTCAGGTCTGACTCGACAGCACATAACAACAACATATAAAGGCTTATGTGAGTGCATCATGTGTGTATAGGTGTGTATTTATACCCAAACCCACTTCCATGTTGTCATTTCTGATTCATTGTGCTCATATAGGTAAGAGCAGAACTGCCCCCATGGGATTTTTAAGGCTATAAATTTTTACAGAAGTAGACTGCCTCATCATCCTCCCTCTGAGCAGCTAGTGGGTTTGAACTACCAACATTTTGGTTAGCAGCCAAATAAAACCACTCCACTACCAGAGCTCATAGGTGTATTTATGTAACCAAACAAAACGAAAGCCACTGCCATTGAGTCGATTCAGACTCAGAGCAACCACATGGGGTTTCTAAAGCTGTAAATCTTTACAGAAGTAGATTGCTTCATATTCTTCCATGCAGCAGCTGGTGGGTTTGAATCACAGATCATCTGGTTAGCAGCCAAATGCCTTTCTCACTGCACCACCAGAGCTCCTTAGATATATATATAAAACAAAAAAACAAACCCACTGCTGTCGAATCAGTTCAAATGCATAGGAGATTTCACTGGGCTTCCAAGGCTATAATTTTTTACAATATTAGATTGGCTCGTCTTCTTTCCACAGAGCAGTAGGGGGGTTTGAACCACCAACCTCTGGTTTACAGCCACATTCCTTACCCACTACTGCTATTAGAGCTCCTTAAGTATATTAAACCAAACCAAACCAAACCAAACTCACTGCCATCGAGTTGAGTCTGACTCGGAGAAACCCTTCCTTGGGTTTCCAAGGCAGTCTCACTACAGAAGTAGATTGTTCAACATTCCTTCTGAGGAGTGCCTGGTGGGTTTGAACCGCCAGCTTTCTGGTTAGCAGTCAAATATCTTAGACACTATGCCACAAAAGCTCCTACATATATTTATAGGCATATGTAAATACAAGTTTGTATGTTCTGCATATATATTCACAGGTACAATACAGTACAGAAAGGGCACAGTTACAGAGACCTCCTAGACATATCCAAACAACCTGTGGAATTTGTTTACTGGGATAGAAGGCTTAGGATCATAGTCTCCTGATATACTTGAATGATAACATAGTCAAGTGCATAATAGAATTATTAAAGTTAATGTATACCCTAGTTTGGTGAGTAGTAAAAGTTTGCAAGCAGCCATATAATATACATATACTAGTTTCTACTCATCTGAAACAAAAGATGATGAAGGAAACAAAAGACCTAAACAAGAAACTAGTCCATAGGACTCACAGCCCACATGAAACGCAGTATTTTCTAAATGAGACCTGAAGAACTAGGTGGTGCCTGGCTACCATTACCAATTATTCTGATCAAGGACACAATAGAAGGTCCTGTTTAGGATGGGAGAAAAACATAGAACAAAACTCAGACACATTAAAAAGAGTAGAATTACTGATTTGGTAGAACCTGGAGGGACCTTTGATATTATCATCCTAAGATGCCTTTTTAACCTAAAACTGAAATCACTCCTGGAGGTCACCTTTCAGTCAAACAATAAATTGGAGCATTTAATAAGCAATATCACTCATGTGTATTGTATCTTTAAACAATTAACTGTGTAACAGAAACCATTGCTCCCCTTTTCTAGCTTTATTTTTTTCTCAGCAAAGACATTTCAAATATATTTCTATATTTTGATTGTGGTCACTTATTACTCTCCATTTTATCTTCATTCTTTTACGTGGTCTTATTATAGAAGTTTGGAATATCCCAGAGTCTTCTCCATACCTCACTTATCTTCTCAATTATAAAATCTGGTAGAGTTTCAACCATATAATAGTTACTCTTTCTGACTATCTGAAATCTAGAATAGTAATTTAAAATTCTTTCCTAAAAGTTTAAGAAATGGCACATACAAAAGATTGACTGCAAGTTAATATGGATATGGGAAATTATTCTTTTCTAGGGCAAAATGGAATCACAGACTTGATATAACTTATAGGCTTTGAGTTTATACTATAGATATAATCCAATCAGAATTTAATATTTACAAGTGATTTTTTTTTTTTTTTATTAGGATTTGGGTGAAGATTTACAGAGTAAATTCACTTTTCATACAGTAGTTCACATATACTTTGTCTCATGTCATTGGCCAAAATTTACAATGCAGCAGCTCCCCTCCAACTTCCTCCCCATAGTTACCTCCTCCCAGTGTCCATC
>NW_006922113.1:148722-149235 GCF_000298275.1 Orycteropus afer afer | reverse complement strand
TTCATTCTGACTCATGGCAACACCATGTGTGATGAAGTAGAACTATTTCAAAGGTTTTTCTTGGCTATAATCTTTACAGAAGCAAATCTCTAGGTCTCTCTCTGAGAGCAGTCAGGTAGGTATCAAACTACAAACGTTTCAGTTAGCAGCTAAGTGCTTAACCATTTGTGCCACCATGGCTCCTAGAAAAATGCATTTCAAAAAATGTAGGAAATCTTCTTTCCCTCTCATTCCCCAAGTTTCTTTATTGATTAGTTCATGGCAAACATTTCTTTCCTAGCAGAACTCAATAACAAAGCCCCAGGCTTAGCTTGTAGTAGCAGTACAGTTAATACAATTCTAATAGAAAAAATAAGAAACTATATTCTAATAAGAAAGACCAAAGAAAAAACTCCAACAGTTACAATAAAACAGATTCAAATCTAAATTGCCTTGTAAATCTATATTTCCACCCTTAGCTAAATATCTTTGGCTTTTATATGATAATAGGAACTCTGGTAACCAGAAGGCTAG
>NW_006922113.1:144594-148572 GCF_000298275.1 Orycteropus afer afer | reverse complement strand
GCCACTAACAATACAGAAGTAGACTTTTGTTTTATCAGGAATAGGAGAGGAATAGAAATAATCCAAGTAACATGCTCCTTTGGAGAAATGCAATTTCTAAATCAATGTTATTCCAACACTTTTTCAATGTTGTTCACTAGGATGTGTTTCTACAATTTATTTGCTTTTAAATTTTTTCAGCTTATCATGTAATAGTGTTTGCAAAAGGTATGGAAATTACAAAACAGAAAAAGTTAAACCAAAGTTGTTACTCTTTTGGACTTTTGGAATTTTTAAGAGTTGGGATCCCTGTGGTAAGTGAAGGTCCTGTTCAATTCCATGTGTAATGTTGAAATCTTTGTTTGGCTAAAGATTACATCAGACAAAGGGCTAATTTCTAAAATTTATACAAAATTTCAACAACTTAACAACAAAAAGACAAATCATCCAAGTGAAAAAGGAGAGACACCTATTCCTGGTAAAAAACTGTCAGCAAAATAAGAATAGAGAGGAAATTCCTCACTATAATAAATGGCATATGCACAAATCCAACAGCCAACATTATTCTCAATGGAGAGGGACTCAAAGCCTTTGCCTTGTCTAAAGGAACCAGGCAAGGGTGCTCTTTATTACCTCTTCTATTCAAGATTGTGTTGGAAGTCCTAGCCTACACAATAAGACAAGAAGGAGAAAAAGAAAGCATCCAAATCATCAAAGAAGAAGTATAATTATCTCTTTTTACAAAGGCCTTGATCCTATACATAGAAAACTTGAGAAACTCAGAAAGAAAATTACTGGTACTAATTGAAAAATTCAGCAAAGTGGCAGGATACAAGATCAATGTACAAAAATCTACTTCAAGTTGGATTACTCTACATCAACAGAGAGATCTCTGAAATGGAAATAAGGAAAACAATATCATTTACAATAACTACCAAGAAGATAAAATACTTAGGAATAAATATTACAAGGGACACAAAAGACTTATACAAATAAAACTACAAAACACTACTATAAGAAACTATAAGAGACCTACAAAAATGGAAGAACATACCAAGCTCCTGGATAAGAAGGCTGAACGTTGTGAAAATGTCAATACTACCCAATGCAATCTATAGATTCAATGAAATCCCAAGCCAAATTTAGTCAGCTTTTTTTAAGAACGTGAAAAAAAAAAAAAATCTGTAATTTTATATAGAAAAGACAGAGAGCTCAAATAAACAAAGCACTACAGAAGAAGAAAAACAAAGTAGGGGGTCTCACATTCCTCAATCTCAAAACCTACTAGTCAGCTATAGTAGTCAAAACAGTCTGGTATTGGTACAATGAAAAACACATAGACCAATGGAACAAAACTGAGAATCCAAATAGATCTATCCACCTATGGACAGCTGATCTTTGACAAAGGGCTGGAACCCATTAACGAGGAAGAGACAGTCTCTTTAACAAACAAAGAAACAAACAAAATCTTTATGGAAGTAGATTTCCCAGTCTTCCTTCCAAGGAGTGTCTTTAACAAAAGGTGCTGACAAAACTGGATATCAATTTGTAGAAAAATGAAATGAGATCCATAGCTTACACCATAAACAAAAATGTATTCAAAGACCTAAATGTAAAACCTAAAACTATAAAATTCATCAAAGATAAAAAAAAAAGGTGCAAACTTAAGGGCATTAATTTATGGCATAAAAAGACTACCAAGCATAACCCAGAATGCACAAACAACAAAAGAGAAACTAAATGACAGGGACCTTCTAAAAAATCAAATTTTTATGCACATCAAAAGACTTCCCAAAAAAAGTAAAAAGAGAACCCACAGATTTGGAAAATAAATATTTGACAAAGATATATCAGACAGGGGACTTATCTCTAAAATGTATAGAAAAATTCAACACTTCAGCGTTGAAAAGACAAATAAGCCACTTCAAAAATGAGCAGAAGACATGAACAGACACCTCCAAGAAGAGTATCCAGGCAGACAACAAACACATGAAGAAATGCTCATGATCATTAGCTATTAGAGAGATGAAAATCAAAACAATGAGATGTACTCTCACACTAGCAATAATAGAAAAGTTTAACAAGACAAAAAAACAAGAAATGCTGAGGAGGATGTGGAAAGTTTGAAACTCTCATACAATACTGATGGGACTGTAAAGTGGTATAACCATTGTAGAAAACAGTTTTCCATTTCCTTAAAAATTTGGAAATAGAAATACCATTTGATCCAGCAATTCCACTACTAGGAATATGTCCTGAAGAGGTGAGATCCAGGACACGAATAGATGTATGCACAGCCATGTTCATCACAGCACTATTTACAATAGCAAAATGATGAAAATACCATAAGTACTCATCAATAGATGAACAGATAAGAAAACTTTGGTGCATACACACAAGGGAATACTATGCAATATTAAAGAATAATGAAGAATCAGAAAATCACCTCATGACATGGATGAACTTGGAGGGAATTATGCTGAATGAAACAAGTCAATCACAGGACAAATACTGTATGAGTTCATTATTTTAAAAAGCAAGGAAAGGTTTACATGGGGTAAGAAATTTTCTTGGTTGCCAGTGAAGGAGGGCAGGGGAAGGAAAAGTGGGTAGTTAAGAAACAGTTTTGATATGAGTGTAGGGGAAATCAATACAACAAAATAATGTGACTAGCACAATATCACTAAGGAAAAGGAAGACATAGAGAGGTGTACAAATGTACAGACAATAAAGGAAAATACTATTGCATGCACAATGCTGTGTTATCAGTAACAGCAAACACTAATATACAGGTTGATAGATAGAGAGGCAACAAGATCAAGTCTGGAAAAAATGAAATGATAAGATTTGAACAGACTATTCACCAAAGAAGACATTCAGATGCTAACAAACACATGAAGAAATTCTGGCTATTATTAGCCATCATTGTTGCTAGGTGCTGTTGGATTGGCTTCTACTGAAAGTGACCCTGTATACAACAGAACATGACCCTGTCCAGTCCTGTGCCACCCTCACAAGCCTCATAATTGTCAGTTTGTCATAGTGTGGTGGCTTGCATGTTGTTGTGAGGCTGTAAGGTATGGCACCAGCATTTCAAACACAAGCAGAGTCATTCATGGTGGACAGGTATCAGCAGAGCTTACAGACTAAGAGACTGGAAAGAAGGATGGAGCCATCCACTTCTGAAAATATTCACCTTTGGAAACCTATGAATAGCAGTGAGTCACTATCTGATCTGTTAGTCATTAGAGAGATGCAAATCAAAACAACAATGAGATATCACCTCTTCCTAGCATTAATAGCACAGTTCAAACAAACAGAAAAGGCTGTTGAGGGTGTAAAGAAACTGGAGCCCTCATACATTGCTGATGTGACAGTAAAATAATGCATCCACTGTGGAAAATGGTGTGGCATTTCCATTAAAAAAAAAAAAAAAACTAGAATTGGAAATACCATGTTGTTGTTGTTGTTATATGCTGTTGAGTTGGACCCGACACATAGGGACCCCTCCTTGGGTTTCCAAGGCAGTATCACTACAGAAGTAGGATTGTCCAACTCTTCTTCCAAGGAATGGCTGGTGGATTTGAACTGCCAGCCTTCTGGTTAGCAGTCAAGTGCTTTAGGCACTATGTTACCAGAGCTCCTAGAAATACATAGGACCCAGCAATCCCATCAATAAATAAATATTGTAGAGAAATAATAGTCATAATGCAAACAGACATATATGCACATCCATATTCATCACTGTACTATTCACAATAGCAAAAAGACAGAAATAACATAAATGCCCCAAAATGAAGAAATAGTTCAACAAACTATGGTACTTAATCACAATAGAATACTATACAATGTTAAAGACCAATGATGAGTTTGTGAAACATCTTGTAATACGGATGAACTTGGAGCCCATTATGCTGAATGAAGTTAGTCAATCACAAAAGGACAAATACTGTATGAAACCACTATTATAAAAAGTCAAGAAAGTCTTAAAAAAAAAAA
>NW_006922113.1:140951-143844 GCF_000298275.1 Orycteropus afer afer | reverse complement strand
CAACCAATCATAACAACAGAATTCTAAGCACTTGAGAGAGAGTGGGCACCTCCCAGAACTTTGTCTTGTGCCACTCCCAACAGAAATACTCCAGGTGGACAACTTCAGCAATCAGGAGCTCCTCAGTTGCTCATAGAAAATCCCACCTTGGAGTTTACAAAGACTTATGGGTAGAAAAGCCAGAGTAAGTAATTTACTACACTGCACCGTACTACATCAAATTTCTGTGGATCTTCAAATTCAAGGAAAGGACAGCATTTAACCATAGTGGAGCCAGGCTATAGAAAATGTTGTTTTGAGTTGCTGGAATTAAGTCACAGTGATCCATTTCAGAAAGCCCCAGGAATGAAATCGGTTGACTAAGTTTCAAACCAAACCGAACTCACTGCCATCGAGTAAAATTTGACTCATAGTGATCCCCTTTGGTATTCTGAGATAGTACATATTTATGGAAGTAGATTGTCCTAAAAAACTTTACACCTCAAAAGTATTATGAATATACATAAGATACTCTCTCTTACACTTTTAGTTCATTATATTAATCATCTTTGGAGCACATGGAAATATCTCTGGTGGGGAATGTTTTGGAAAATCTGTGATCTTATTTGTGCCCATTCCAAAGAAAGGTTATCCAACAGCATGTGGGAATTATCAATCAATATTATTAATATCATACACAAGTAAAATTTGTTAAAGATAATTTTAAAAAGTTTGCAGCAATATATTGACAGGGAACTTTCAGAAATTCAAGCTTGATTCAGAAGAGGACATAGAATGAGGTATAACATTGGATCTTGGTTGAAAGCAAAGAATACCAGAAAAATATTTATTTGTGTTTTATTGATAATGCAGAGGCATAACAAATTATGGATAACATTATGAAGAATGGGAATTCCAGAACACTTAATTGTGCTCATGAGGAACATGTGCATAGATTGATAGCTGTCATTCAAACAGAACAAGGTGTTACAGCATGGTTGAAAAGCAGAAAGGGTGTATGTCAGAGTTGTAGCCTTTCATCATACGTATTCAATCTATATGCTGACCAAATGATCTTAGAAGACAGGCTATATGAAGAAGAAAGTGGCATCAGGATTAGAGGAAGAACCATTAACAATCTGAAATATGCAGATGACACAACATTGCTTGCTGAAAGAGAAAATGACTTGAAGCATTTACTGATGAAGATCAAAGACTAAAGTCGTCAGTATGGATTACACCTCAACATAAGAAAACAAAAATCCTCACAAATGGACAAATAAGGAACATCACAATAAGTGGAGAAAAGATTGAAGTTGTCAGGAATTTCATTTTACTTGAATCCACAATCAACACTTGTGGAAACAGTAAAGAAATCAAATGTCGTAATGCTCTGTGCAAATCTTCTGCAAAAGACCTCTTTAAAGTGTGAAAGAGCAAAGATGTCAATTTGAAAACTAAGGTGTACCTAACCCAAGCCATGGCATTTTCATTCACCTCATACTCATGTGAAAGCTGTACAATGAATAAGAAAGAAAAAAGGAGAATTGAAGCCTTTGAATTGTGGTTTTGGTGAAGACTTCCAGAAGAACTAATAAATTTGTTCTGGAGGAAGTGTATGCAAAATGTTCTTTAGAAGCGAGAAAGACCAGACTTTGTCTCCCTCCTTTGATCATATTTTCAGAAGTGACCAGTCCCTGGAGAAGGATATTAAATTTGGTAGAGCAGAGGGTCAGTGAAAAAAGGGAAGACACTCAATTAGATGAATTGACACAATGCCTGCCACAATGGGCTTAAGCATAGCAAGAATTGTGAGGATTGCACAGGACCAGGTAAGGTTTCATTCTGTTGTCCATACAGTCACTATGAGTTGCAGCCTACTTGAAATCACCTCACAACAGCAGGTAAAGTTCAAATAAATTGTCTAAAGAAAAATCTTTCTTTGTATAAGCTATCAAAATAAATAAATAAATACTGAATCTTTACCTAGGAAAGCATTGTGAATTCCACAAGTTAAGGCAGTCAGGATAGTGCTCAGGGAAGAACTACAAAGATGGTTAACAAGTTGGAACATAGGAGTCATTTTAGAGGCTAAAGGAACAAAGACTGTTTTTTTTCCAGAAAGGGATGGAATATTTTTATCATTTTTCAAATATTTGACGGTTTTCTATGCAAAACAAGGTAACCTACTCTTTTTTATCTTTTCTGAAGACAAATAAAAAAAAAAATCAGTCTTACATTACAGTGACTTAGATTAAAAATAATTAAAACTGGCTTGTTTGTGAGCATTGTTAATCACTAAATTATTCATGCTATAGATTTTCTTCTCTTCAGGCTTATGAAAAGTAAATGATTTTAGTTTAACCTGGAGGCAAGGGAATGAAAGTTGATCTCCAATGGCCCCTGTCAATGTTCATAAATAGAAAACAACAGGTGAAATGAACTTTGGGAAGCAAACTAACCACAAATCTCTTCTAAATAACATGTGGAAATTAAACCTTCAAACAAATGAATGACAAGTATATCAAAGCTACAAAGAAATTATTTTTGGTCAACTGATTTAATGAACAGAACTTAAAATTAGGAATTTACAATTCTCTAAAGGTACAATTGTGGAAAGCTCTTTATAAACTATTCTACCTTAAAAGAAATAATAAAGCTATTAAGTATACAAACACCACTTTACATCTTATGAGAAACATACGTATTTCTATCTGATTTTCTAAAAAGTATTTTCTGTTTAATTCTGGCATTTTTTTTTTTTTTTTTTTGCAAATTGAATAAATGCTGATAAAAATAAAGCCAGTAAGCACAGGAATTAAAAAACAAACAAACAAACATATAATTATTCCCTTTGAAAAATTCAAAATCCAAGAGTGAATTAGATCAGCAAATAAGTATAGCTTGATTTAAA
>NW_006922113.1:138378-140851 GCF_000298275.1 Orycteropus afer afer | reverse complement strand
ATTAGAGATGTGCAAAAACATGGAGGTGCATTGAATATTGAGTTATAGTCTCTGCTTAGGAAAATAATACTTGAATTTGATTTTAAAGATGAGCAAGAATTTGTGAGACAAAGAAGGGAGTGTGTAGGCTAGACAGAGAAAATCATAGTCATGGAAGAATGAGAAAGGACAGCATATTACAAAACACAAACACTTCATTGTGCCTAGAAGGTAATATATGGGAGCAGCGGAACAAAATATTAGAGTCAGATTGTAAAGGCAGTGGTTGAGATGCTTGGACCACAGAATATTCAGTGAAAATTAGTATGCAAAATAGTCTTCTAAGCCATAACCCAAACTTCTAATTTAGGAGGTGATTCTACTACAGCTTTGTCAAAGATGAGGGTTTTAAAACCAAGAACAAAGGCAGTGGGGAGCAAATGAAGCTTACCGCATGTCTTGGCAATCCTGAGCAATTCACTCAGAATTTTTGTGAGAAAAGAAAGTGCATAATTTCTTCATATATATATATGTATATATATGGCTTTTCAAAGTGTTTCAGAAGATAATAATGCCAGCTGTTCTGCTAGATCAGAGAAGGAAATAGGCAAATTACAAGTTTCCTGGGTTTAGATTTATCACATAATTCATTGGACAACGTTTTATATGTATAGATAGATAGATAGATAGATAGATAGATAGATAGATAGATAGATAGATTTTTTTTCAATCCCAAAGAAATAGAAGAAGTGCTTGGTCAGGTAAAATAAGGTAGATTAATTTACATGCACTGCTGCATTTCTGGCTGACTGTCATCCACCTCACAAGTGCAGCAGCCTGACATTGCAAACATGAATATTTCATAGAAAACTTTGACTCTTACCAATAACTGGGATAGGAGGTGGTAAGGAAGACAGGGAGAGATGTTTATAGGTATGCTGCCACTGAATAAACACCCCAAGCCTCAGGCAAGCTTTGAGTGACAAAGCTCTTCAGAGGAAATACATGAGTTATAAAGCTTTGAACAAGTCAAAGATATTTAAGTCCTTGATATTCAATAATTGGTAAGTATTTTTCTTAAATAAATAAGTAAGATGCTGCTTTAAAGTCTAAGGTCCACCTGACTCAAGCCATGGTATTTTCAATCACCTCATATACATGTGAAAAGTGGACAATGAATAAAGAAGACCAAAGGAGAATTGATGCCTTTGAATGATGGTGTTAGTGAAGAATATCAAATATATCATGGACTGCCAGAAGAACAAACTAATCTCTCTTAGAAGTACAGCATATACTTTGGATGCTCTATCAGGAGGGACCAGTCCCTGGAGCATGATATCCTGCTTGGAAGAGGATCTGTGCAAAAAGAGAAGCCCCACAACAAAATGGGTTAACAGTGGCTGCAACAATGGATGCAAGCATATAGCAATGGCTGTGAGGATGGCACAGGACAAGGCAGTATTTCATTCTGTTGTACAAATAGTTGCTATGAGTCAGAATCAACTCTACAGCACATAAAAACTCCAGTTTTCTCTAACTCTTAAGTAGTGACACAGAAAATTGTTTGTGTTAGGGTGGATCGTCTTCTAGTAACATGTGAAAAGAAATTTAAGACTGAAAATTTTTGGAGCTGATTCAAATTTATGGATTTGGGAAACAATGAGTCTCAAGGACTTGGACCACTAAGCTGTTATATTTGTGTGCAAAATATGTGTTAATGAAGGACTGAGGGCAATTATAGGGACTTGCTTGGGAGTAGAAATATATAGCATTTTAACTCTTAAAATATCTTGTAAAGCAGCAAACGTCTGGAAGGAGAAAGAGATAAGTTTAGGCAGATTCTTTGTATTAATCTGGGAAATATTTCACCTTGAAAGGCAGTCCAGGATGCCTAAACTGTATTGTAGGCTTGGGTAGCTCCAAAATTCCGATCGTTTCATTGTAGTTTTATTGCTTTTTAAAGAATTCTGAATTCCTAGAATATTAAGAATTTATACTTGTGTGTAAATAAAGGATAATATGATTATTTATCTGATTTAAAGTATTTTGTACTAGAAAACATTTTGTTATTCTGGTGTTTATTATGAAAAAATTTAATAAAAATAGAAAACTGGGGCAATTCTCAATATTAGTATTACTCTGGTATAGGAGAAAACACAAGAATATATTTATGAAAATATATATTTTTTCATATTTTAGTGTTATCCTTAGCACAATAAATCCAGGATATTTCAATAAAATATATGCACATTCATTTACTCATTTTTAATGACTCTTGATTTCAGTTCATGGAATATTGTGTTGTTGCTATTAGGTGCCACCCAGTAAGTTCCGACTCATAGTGACCCTATGTATGTGCTGAAAGGGCAAGGAGGCCACATCTTACCTCCTCTAACCCTAGAAGAGGAAGTCAGGATCACCATCAGTAATCCAAGACCTATTCCTACAAAGCCAGACATGCTGCCTCCCTCCAGCCCTTTCACCAACTGTTCCT
>NW_006922113.1:127854-138088 GCF_000298275.1 Orycteropus afer afer | reverse complement strand
AGAGAGAGTTCTGCCTCTAGGAGGCCTCCTTTTGAACCTGGCAGAGTGGCCAAACTAGCCAATCATAGCATCAGAATTCTAAGCACCTGAGATGAGAGTGAGTCTCCCAGAACATTGCTTTGTGCTACTCACAACAGAAATACCCCAGGTGAATAACACTTACAATCAGGAGCTCCTCAGTTGCTCACAGCAAATTCCACCACAGAGTTTACAAAGACTTATGGCTAGAAAAGCCATACCAGGTAATTTACTACACTGCAGTATGACAGAAAAAAACACTGCCAGCACTGTGTCATTCTCACAATATTTGCTATGCTTGAGCCCATCTTTACAACTACTGTTTCGAGCCACCTCATTGAGGGGCTTCCCTTTTTCCACTGTCTTTCTACTTTGCTAAGCATTATCACCTTCTCCAGGGACTGGCCCCTCCTTATAACATGACCAAAGTACAAGAGACAAAGTCTGGCCATTCTTGCCTTGAAGGAGCATTTTGGCTATACCTCTTTCAAGACATATTTGTTCTTTCTTCTGGAAGTGCAAGGTATTGTCAATATTCTCTCCCAACAATTAAAATGTACCATTTTCTGTGGTCTTCTTTATTCATTATCCAGCTTTCATATTCATATGAGGCTATTGAAAATACCATGGCTTTGGTCAGGCACACCTTAGCCTTCAAAGTGACATTTTCACTTTTTAATACTTTAAAGAGGTCTTTTGCAGTAGATTTGTCCATGCAGTATATTGTTTTATCTCCTGACTATTGTTTCATGGATGTTGATTGTGGATCCAAGTAAAATGAATTCTTGACAACTTCAATCTTTTCTCCACTTATTGTGATGTTACTTGTTGATTCAATGTTAAGGTATAATATCCATAGGCATATTATTCAGATTACAAAATAAACTTTCTCCAAATTATCGTTCCAATTCAGGGATGCTATTTGTTGATCTTAATTTCTTGGGTAATTATTTTAATTAATTGAATTACTAAGTTGTGTATACAGAGAATTTCGATGTCATACATGTTAACTCATCTGATATATACTTAAAAAAAAAATCCATAGTATTATACCAAAACCCATTGCTATCAAGTCAATTACAACTCATAGCAACTCTATACAGGACAGGGTAGAACTGCCCCTTAGAGTTTCCAAAGGTGGGCAATTTAAATTGCTTGCTCTCCATTGGAGAAAGACTGTGAAAACCCTATAAGGCCGTTCTCTCTTCTGTAGGGTCACTGAGTTGGAAGTGACTTGACAACAGTGTTTGTTTTGTATTGTTTTTTAATGTTTATTGAACCCTCATCTTTGTCCATCAGAGGGGCTGGTGGTTTCCACCAAACTTTTGGTTAGTACCTATGGTAGTTAAGTTGTGTGTCAGTTTGGCTGGGTCTGGTTTTGAGTGGCTGGGTAGCTAGATGTAGTTATCGCCCATGATGAGATTGATAGTCAAGTCCATGGTGGAATCTACTGGAGCAGCTGAGTAGCTGCCTTAGGGATGTGGTCTGCTTGCAGTATATAAGGAGAAACGTTGAGAAAGGTCTCAGCTTTTTGGCACTCTTGAACCCTGCATGCAGCCAAATTTTCATTCAGCAGCCTGCCAACTGTCCTGCTGATTTTGGGACTGTCTCTGTACTTGAACCAGTGGCCTGTTATGTTGTTTGGTAATTTTAGGACTGTGCCATTTTATTTGTCCATCTTGGCTTTGTCCACCTCAACAGACAGCAGCTGCCTGAGTGAAGAGATGCTTCCAGGTCCACTGGGCCAGGTGCAAGAGGCAGAGCTGAAGCCCAAGGTCCAGGGGCCTTTACTAAATCCCTAGAATTTGGCACTTTGAACTCAGACTTCTAGACTCCTAAGTTGTGAGAGAATAAATCCTTGTTTGTTAAAGCCACCCATTTGTGGTATTTCTGTTAGAGATGCACTAGAGAACCAAAACAGCAGCTAGATGTTTTACCCACTGTGTCACCAGAGCTCCTTTAATAGTATAATAGAGAATGTCATTTATTTCCTCCTGTGATCCCTATTCGGTCCACAACAGCATAATTCTCATGAGTGCAATACCATCTAAAATGTTAACGTATGAATTTAGGAGACACAAGACAGAACAGAAAATCAAATTTTCCCCTTTTGAATGATAAAGATCCTTTATTTTATTTCCTTATCTGGCTGTTAGTGCCCCATTGATCCAAATTTATCTCAAGAAACATTTCCTTGGTTATATATTGATAAAGCATTTGATCCATTAGTACATTCTGTTAGTATTATAGTGAAGTTCAAAGGATGTCTTACTTTGTAAAATGTCTATAATAATAAAAATAATATGCAAGTGGAGAGATATTACTCATAGAATTACAGGGTGAGAGTAAGTCCCAGAAAAACAAATGAATTTCTTATAAACTACGTCCTGTAGTAGTCCTCTTAAACTATTTCTTATTAAGTGATTTTCTAATGAATAATCAAGAAACAGTGGGCTTTTATTTACTAAATTTAATACTTATGGACCTGAGATAGCAGGAATCCTTTTGGCATTCAGGTGTATATAGCATGTAAATAGCAGGGTACACATTTCCTAGTGAATCTTCTTTGAGTGAATTAATTTGTTCTGCACAGTTTTCACAGCACCCAAATCTGGTGCTGCTCACCCCTCTTTCCTATGTCTTGTGTTCATCACCTTAAAATGTAGCTCCACTACCTATTTACTTGGCAAAGCCAGCAGGGTTCTGTTATCCCACAACATTATTTTGCTAATGTCAAGGAAGGACAGCATCATTTAGCACTATTATTAGTGAGGATAAGCCTAAACTTCATTAGGTGGAATCTTGGGTTTCAGAATGATCTCAATCAGGTCCCACTTGATTTGGGAAGAAAAAAAAAAAAAATTAGTTTGTGTCTTTGGTTAGAATAAATAGCTTATAAAAGTCATTCTATTTATCAAAAATTGAGCTGGATGGATTTTAATTGGCTACAATCAAAGTTTTCAATCTATCAACTATGTCACATGAATTTGTTCAGCTCACCCCTTTTTTTATACACTCTACTGAGGACTACCAGCCTCTCAGTAAGAGAAGAGAGGTAACCAGGACTAGAAATCTACTATCTGACCATGAAGACTGGCTGAGAAAATGAGATCATCCAAGTTTACTTTCTGTGCTAGAACCATAACTATTCATAAACTGGTTAATGTGTCCCTAGAAAATAAACACTGAATCTATACTAATGTCATTATAATGGGTGGATATCAGTCATAACTAATCATCAATTAGGTGGATGAATTGTGATCTAAAAGCTTAATCTTCATTTTCATCAATAACTCTCTCAATATGCTAACATACATAACACAGAAAATAGTCACTGTCAATTCCCAAAATTTTCCCAAAGGCTTTCATGGAAAGATATCAATTAAGTTTTTTGATAATTTATTTTTGCTATTGTTGTAGTTTAAAATACATATAGCAGAACATGTACCAATTCAGTAATGTTTACACACACATTCAGTGACATTGAGTGCATTCTTTGAGTTCTGCAACCATTCTCACTCTTCTTTTTTGAGTTGTTCCTCCTCCATTAACATAAACTCACAGTCCCCTAAGTTTCCATCTCGTCTTTTGAGTTGCTTTTACCAATTTGATCCCATAAAGATAAACCTTAAAAGAGCAAAATGGACTTCCAGCAAGATGGAGGTATAGGCAAACAAGCTAAACAGACCCTCTTCAACAGAGAAAAGAGAAACCAATAGACAGAGATACAGAAGATAATCGTAGAGCCCTGAGCTTTGAAAAGTATACAGAAGTGGATTAAGAACTAACTAGTGGAAAAACTTGAATGAAAACTGAGTACAGAGATGGTTGAAGCAGTGGACTCTCAGCTACTCTGACAGGACCAACAGTCTGAATATTTCTAAGTGGTGTTGTGACCTGAGAATTGACCTAAAGATCAGCCCTGTTCACCAAGGGCTGCAGGGATGACTGCACTAGTGGCCTTTGACTAGGAAGTGAAACAGCAAGGAGGGAGACAACCTGAGCTGTAGACTTTCTGCTGTCTAGAAGGTGCAGTCATTTTGATTGTTTAAAGTGATAGCCATTTTGGATATGTAAAGTGATTGAGGGCACAGCCATTTTGAATTTTACAAATTGTGGCCATTAAGGATTTTAAACTGACAGCATTCTCATTCAGATTCCAAGGACCTAAGAATAGCCTCCTTTTGCCAAGGACAGCAGGGACATATGGGAACCTGACAACAGGAAAGGGGACAGGTGGTAAGTGTATAAGTGCTGCCAACTAGCAAACAGAGGAACACAGTACCCTGCTTACTTAGATAAAATTCAAAGAAAACAAAAATCATGGGCAAGTCACTTCAACATACAATCACCACTTAAATATAAACACAAAAACATTGCCTCAGAGACAAGAGAGCATCACAGTGCACACAAAAAAGCACGATAAAGCAGAAGAAATAAGGCACCAGGATACAGAACCAAAACACATCTCTGAGGAAGATGCAGCAATGGAATTCCCTGAAAAGGAATTCAAAAGAATTATATTTACGTATCTTCAATGAATTGAGAGAAAGATCAAGGAAAACACAGAGAAAACCCTAGAACAATTTTGAAAGACAATACAAGAACAAAATGACAAAATAAATGAAAAATTAGAGATGATACAAAATCTACACATAGAAATCCAGAAGATTAATACTAAATTTTCAGAAATACATAAGACATTGAATGGGCAGAGGAATAGGTTGAATCAATGGAAGACAGAATTAGTGAGATTGAAGGCAAATATCTCAATACTTCTTTAGAAAATGATCAATCAGAGAAAAGATCAAAACAAAATGAAAAAAGCCTAAGGTTCATGTGAGATACCATCAAAAGGTATAACCTATGTATTCAGAATTCCAGAAGATGAAGAGACAAATAAAACCACAGAGAATATTGTTGAAGATTTGTTGGAAGAGAATTTTCCTGCTATGATGAAAAATGAGAATATATCCATTCAGGAAGTCCAATGAACCCCAAACAGGATAAACCCCAAAAGAAAATCACCAAGACATATCATCATCAAACTCACCAAAACTAAAAACGAAGAAAGAATCATGAGATCAGCACAGGAAAAAAATAAAAATAAAAAAAACCTACAAGGGACAACCAATAAGACTAAGCTCAGATTTCTCAGCAGAAACTATGCAGGTGAGAAAACAATGGGATAATATATATAAAACCCTGAAAGAGAAAAATTTCCAACCAAGAATTATTTACTCAGCAAAAGTGTCCCTCAAATATGAGGGTGAAATTAGGACATTTCCAGATAAGCAGAAATTAAGGGAATTTGTTAAAACCAGACCAACCTTGCAAGAAATGATAAAGGGAGCCCTATAGACAGAGAAGCCACAACAGCCAGCAACAACTGATCATTAACACACATGATGATATAACCCAGAAACCAACCCAGCTATGAAAGTATCCAAAGTAAATAAGCCTATGAAATTGTAAACAGGGAACCAGAGACATCAATTGACAAATGAGGACAACTACAAACAAAAAAGAAAGAAAAAACTGTGTCGTTACAGAACTTCTAAATGGTAGGGAAGTCAAGACAGCTACAAGATAGAATGCACTGTTCTAAACTTGGGAAGAAAACTATAAATCACAGGGTAACCTCAAAGAAAAATGATAAACCTTCACATCAAAATAAAAAAGAGGACCAACACAAATATTCAACCAGTGTCTATGGCCACAGAATGTTTGAATTCCATGAGAATTTGAAACCCCTTTCTGCGATTTCCCCAATTTTGATCAGGATCCTTTGAGAAAATCTTTGATAAAAACTTTCAATAGTATCCAGGTACTATTCTTATCTGATGGCAAAGGGGACAGTTGTTTATGGAGGTAATTTTCTCCTCCTATTCCTGATTCTCTTTCTTCTTCTGTTGCTCTAAGAAAATAGAGAACAATTCTTGTGCCTTGAATGGCCTCTTGCAAGTTTTTAAGACCTTATGTACTATACAACAGAATAGGAGGTAGATGGGAGCTCTGGTAACGTAGTGCCTAAGGCACTTGACTACTAACTGGAAAGCTGGCCATTCAAACCCACCAGCCACTCCTCGGAAGGAAGGTTGGGCAATCTACTTCCGTAGCAATACTGCCTCAGAAACCCAAGGAGGAGTCGCTATCAGTCGGGTCTGACTCATCGGCAAATAACAACTGCAGGAGGTAGATAAGAAGCACTAAACATATTAGAAAAATTAACTGAGATGTCCTGTGAAAATATGACCCTAATCTTTCAAATCAGGTAATCAAACCCCATGAGGTGTTTAGTTGTACGTAAGAAGCCTCAGCAGCTACGTTTTTTGTTGTTGTTGTTGTAAATATATCTATGATGCAACGTTTTCCAATTCTACCATTTACAGATGCACAACTCATTCAGTAATGCAAAATTATCTATTTTGTACACAGTTTGGAGTAGAACTTTCCTGGACAACATTGAAAAGGAAAGTAAAAATTATGTTAGAGAAGTATCAAAACTTATTCATTGACAAAAAGGAAACATTGAAACAAAAGGAAAGTGGAAGGACATAATCAGATTATTTTCAATGTTTATCTCAGAATAAACACACACACACACATACACACACACACACACTTGATGTATCCTTAAAATCTAAAACATTACCTGCCACATAGTAAATATTTGAATGAATACATGAATCATATGGAAAAAATATATACTTTACAGAAAAGAGTAAAGAAGTGGCTTTTATACATACTTAAAGATGCTCAGACTGCAGTCATGGTACTGTAAATTATGACATTTTCATCTATTAGACTGGCAAAAATCCAAATACTTGATAAAATTTCCTGTTGGCAAATCTGTGAGGAAACAGTTATCATACCTCACTGATGGGCATATAATTTAGATAAGATTTGTGGAGTGCAAATGGTAAAATCCATAAAAAAAAAAATACACAGACATATAACTTTTGACTCAGAAAATTCCTTTCTGGTAGTGTCCTAGAGACTTGTTTGTGAGCATAATAAAGCATGTACAAATTTCTTAATTACAGCATTGTTATTAAAATAAAGCAATGGCCTTGAGAGTTGTTAAATTAATTATACTACATCAATCTACTGAAAATAAGATAAAGCTATAGAAAGAATGAAAGAATTAGATCTTCAGGATATGTGGTTAAATGAAATTAAAAAAGTATAAATCAAGACAGCATCCATCCTTTTGCTACTTTTTGCATTTGTAGTTATTTGTATATACACAAAGAAACCTGGAAGTATTCCCAATAAACTAATAGCTGTTGTTCTCCTTGAGTGATTAGTTAGCTGTTGTTGTTAGGTACCATCAAATTAGTCACTGCTCATAGTGACACTATGTGCAAAAGAATGAAGCATCGCCATGCCCTGTGCCATCCTCACAGTCATTGTTTAGGTTTGGCCCATTAGTGCAACCACCCTGTCAATTCATTTCATTGAGGGGCTTCCTCTTTTTCACTGACCATCTATTTTACCTAGCATGATCTTCTCTGAGGCTGTATACTTCTTGATAATATGTCCAAAATAATTAAGATGAAGTCTGATCATCTTTCTTCTAAGAAACATTCTGGTTGTACTTCCTCCAAGACAGATTTGTTCATTCTTCTGGCAGAGCATGGTATATTCAATATTCTTTGCCAACACCATAATTTAAATATATCAGTTATTTTTCATCTTCTTTTTTTCACTGTCCAGCTTTCACATGTATATGAGGCAGTTGAAAATACCATGGCTTTCCTCAGCTGCACCTTAGTCTTCAAGGTGATGTCTTTCCTTTTAACATTTTTGTGGCAGATTTTCCCAAAATGATATACTATTTGTTTCTTGACTGCTGTTTCCATGGGTGTTGCTGCGGATAAGTGAAATGAATTCTTTGACAGCTACAATCTCTTTTTCTGCTTACTGTGATATTACTTATTGGTCCAGTTGTGAGAATTTTTGTTTTCCTTATGTTGGTTTGGTTGGGTATGTGGAAGTGTAATTCATACTGAAGTCTATACACTTTGATCTTATCAGCAAGTGTTTCAAGTCCTCTTTACTTTCACCAAGCACAATTCTGTCAACTGCATTATCACAGGTTATTAATGAATCTTCCTCCAATCCTGATGCCCTGTTCATCTTCATTTAGTCCAGCTTCTTGGATTATTTGCTCAGCATGCAGATTGAATAACTACAGTGAAAGGATAGAACCCTGACACACACCTTTCCTGATTTTAAACAATGCAGTGATAACATTGGCACTAAAATAAAGAGAGGGGTCTTGGAAGAAGACATTGATGCATCCTACTCAAAACTTTAAGTTAAGAAGAAACTATGAAATAAAATCAGAAGGAAAAGTGGGAAATCTACTTCCATAGAGATATCACCTCAGAAACCCAAAGAGGGGTTGCTATGAGTTGCAAATTACTAGTTTATCAAGTAAAATAACATGCAGATATCCAGGTTCATCACCAAATGACATTCTTAGATTATAGCAGTAGTAAAACCTCTTTTATTCAACAACTGTTTATTAAATTACTTCTATTACATCTATTCTAGATGCTAGAGATACAGTGTTGGACTGAACAGTGTAGGCAAGATTACTATTCTCCTGAAACTCATATTCTGTGGCACAGGAAAACAATAGACAAATTAAGTTAAAAACAAACAAACAGAACGGTATCAGATAGTAACAAGTAAATTAAAAATAATAATAATAAAAATTAAGATGATACTACATAAATTGTGAACTAGAAGTCTTTTTTTTTTATGAACAGTTGTCTTGGAAAATCTTTTGAAGATGTGACATTTGAACTATAAAACCAAAACCAAAAAATCAAACCCACTGCCCTTGAGTTGGATCCAACTCATAGCGACACCTCCTTGGTTTTCTGAGGCATTATCACTATGGAAGTAGACTGCCTAATCTTCCTTCTGAGGATTTGAACCACCAGCCTTCTGGTTAGCAGTCAAATGCCTTAGGAACTACATCACCAGAGCTATATGGCTCAAATGAAAAAAAGGAGTCAGGAATGCACATGTCAAAGGGACAAGTATTCCATGCAAAGAGACTAGTAAGGGCAAAGACTTGGGATAAGAATAATCTCAACTTGTTTGAAGGGCAGAAAGAAGTACAATGTGATTATAGAGAAATTAAAAAGAGTGACATGAATTAGGAGGTAGGTGTGGACTTATCTACACAGCTATTGAGAGCACTTATGAAGGTGAGTAATGTGATTTGACCTATGCTGATGAAAAGCTTGACTCTGCTGTAAGGCTGCATATTTCAAGGAACAAAAGTTGAAGCAGTGTGACCAGTTTGTCATCCTTACAGTATGCTGCTGTTGTTGTTGTTGTTGTTATGTGCCGTCGAGTCAAACCCGACTCATAGCAACCTCTCCTTGGGTTTCTGAGGCAGTATCACTACGAAAGTAGAATTGCCCAACCTTCCTTCCGAGGAGTGGCTGGTGGGTACAGTATGCTAGGTAGACAATAATGGTATTTAGTCTAAGGTGGAGTTGTAGAGAAATGGAGTAGTATCAAGAGTATTTACCGATAAATTGGAAGGAGGGTTGAGAGAAAGAAAAGAATCAAAACCTAATGCTAAATTTTCCCTTAAGAAACTGGGTATATAATAGCTCCACTTTCTAGATGAAATGGGGCAAAGCAGAAACAGTTTAGAGGATGGAATCAAGAATTCTTACTTGAAAACATTAAGCCTGAAAGGCTCATTAGGCATTCATCTAGTACAGATAAAGAGTAGGCAGGTAGCATGTGTGTGTGAAACTCAGGTAAGAGGCTGGATTTAGATGTAAAGATTTAGGAGCACTGGCAAATAAATAATAGATAAGCCAAAGAAAGGATCAAGTGAAATCATCTATGAATATTTACAAATATACAAAACATGATAAACACAGAACTTATCTCAGGGGCATGCTAACCAATAGCATTTGAGAAGAAAGGTGATTTCTAAAAATAAAATGAGAGGGAGACTAGGTAAGAAAAAAATTGTCAGGTTAATGTATATAAAATGTAAAAGTGCTGTACAAATAAAACATTAATATAAAATTAATATATTGGGAAAATATTTACATCAATCATAAAGTGTTTATATTGTGACTACTAAAGATTGCTAGCTCTGGTAGCATAGTGGCTAAAGCACTTGACTGCTAACCAGAAGGCTGGCGGTTCAAACCCACCAGCCACTCCTCGG
>NW_006922113.1:120904-127754 GCF_000298275.1 Orycteropus afer afer | reverse complement strand
TCCTACTTCTGTAGTGATACTGCCTCGGAAACCCAAGGAGGGGTCGCTATGAGTCGGGGCTGACTCGACGGCACATAACAACAACAACAACAACAAAGATTGCTAAGGCTTTGCTTTTCATTTTGAATAAGCAAATGGTATGAACATATAACTTATATAAACAAAGATTACAAAGACAAGGAAAATGTTCATTTTAACAATTAGTGAAGAAGTAGAAAATAAACATTTCGCAAGACACCACTGTATTATTCATCTATGGAAATGTTTGTTTAAATGAAGACATTCAAAACTTGAGAGATTGTGGTGAAACTAATACAACTGAACACAAGCATTTTCTTTGTAATAAACAATATGCAGCAAGACACAAAATGTTCATCCGATTTCTTTCAATAATTGCACATTTGAGAATACATATAATAAAGCTATAATTTTATGGAGGAGCAGTACTTATATGCAGATCCAGATTTTCATTGCAATATATTTTGACTTTAAGTAATTTAAGAAATAAACAGAGTCACATATAAGGAAATGTATTTTTTGTTGTTAACAAACAAATATCTGTTGCTGTTGAGTGTATTCCAACTCACAGCAACACTTTTGCTCCAGAGTAGAACTGTACTCCATAGGTTTCCTTAAGAGTAATATTACCGAAGCAGATTTCCAGGACTTTCTCCCATACTGCTACTGAGTATGTTTGAACCACTAAACTTTCAGTTACAAGCCTAGATAAAAACCATTTTTATCACTCAGGTACAATTGTGAGTAAATGTAATAAATGTTATAAACTTACTAAAAATCATTAAAACTGATCTATAAAATTCCATTGGGATATGTGTAATGTACTGAGATTCTTAAGGTGAAAAACAAAACAAAACAAAAAAGTCATTGTGTTGTTTTAGTCTGTCCCATTCTCATGACCAATTGATGTATTTTCTTTTCTTTTTATCTTCTCATTTTTAAGACAGAAGATCCTAGAGAACTTAGTTTCTACTGACTGCTGTACCTTAAAACACACTTTTATCATTTATCCAATATGCCACATTTTGGGGCATCCATTTTAGGGATGTGTCTGTGTTTTAGTGAGGACATCATTACAAATGAATCTTCACTTAGGATGAGTCTCATTCAGAAATCATGGTGTGAGGAAACAAGGAGTCAAAAGTGGAGGGTTAGAAAGAAGCAGTAGAGTGGAGCTGGAATCGACACCCACTGGTACACTAGGTGAAACTAACAGAAGTAGATAGGTTTGAGTATGAGGCCATAAATGCTGTAATATGAAATAGTCTGAGTAGAAACAGAGAACAACAACAGCAACAAAAAAACCCTTTATATATGTCCTAACACACCATAGGGAGATAGAGGTAGAAACCTGAGAGAAGATGTATTGAGCTGAATAATTTTTGTGTGGTTTCAATGGAAAGAACTAAAAAAATCCTTCTTCCATTTGAAGGGCTTCTGAATATTCAAAGAAAGTTACTTAAAACATTTTTGTATTCCTTTTATCCTTTCTTTTTATCACTTTTGGGAATGAATATCTATTAATCTGTAAGGAAGTTCTTCTTGTTGTTGTCAGTTGCCATCCAGCCAATTCCAACTTGTAGTCACGCCATGTGTGCAGGGTAGAACTGCACTGTAAAGAGTTTTCAAGGCCATGACCTTTCAGAGGCAGAATGCCAGATCTGCCTTCTGATGCACCTCTGGTTGGGTTCGAACAGCCAACCTTTCAGCTAGTAGTCAAGTGCTTAATTTTATCCAAGAAACAACTCCATAGTATAGTACTAATTATTATTGTGAGGGCTCTGCTTGTGTAGTGTTTAAAGCATTTATTGCTAGTCAGAAGGCTGGAGGTTCAAACCCACTTGCCACTCTTCAGAAGGAAGATTGGGCAATCTACTTCCAGAGAGATACCACATTGGAAATCTAAGGAGGGGTCGCTATGAATTGGAAATGACTCCACAGCAATGAGTTTGGTTTTGGCTTTGGTAGTGCAGTGAATTACTCAATATGGTTCTTCTAGCCATGGTCTTCGTAACTTCCACCAAATAAATGACTAGGTGAGACTATGTAAATGTGAGGTGCTTATGCCCCACTGAGGGGACTGGAAAATTTGCTAATAATGGAAATAAGATACATGGTACTCTTGTGGGGGTGAGACCATACAAATAATGTCTATGGAATCCAAACATGGGATTGGTCAGTTTTGCTATCCTGCTAGGTTTAAAATGAGCCATTCCAGTGGTGAAGAGGGGATCTCACCGGCATCAAAAGTAAAGAAGCTAGTAGTAAGTGTGTCCTTTGGATGGGAAATCCCTGCATTGGACATCCTCTGCAGAGAGATGGCAGAGAGGCAGCAGCAGAGTCACAGAACCAAAAGACCAGCAGAAGACAGAGAAGTGGTGCTTTTGGCCATGGAACAAAAAAGCTGAGTGCTGTGGAGCAATAGTCTTGCTGGCCAAGTGGGGTGTATGTATATCTGCAGACCTAAAAGAGCTTTATGGCAGTTGTTAGAACAGGGCAGAGGCCAGGCCAAGAGGCCAAGGGCCAAAAAGAGCCATGCCTCTGGGCATGACTTTAGGGAGGCTGTCCTGACAGAATTGTATCCTGAGAATTCCTGAACTTATACTGTAACCTGTTACTTACCTAATAAACCCCATAATTGTGAATATTTTTTTATGAATTTTATGTTGCCATTGCAATGGATTACTGAACCCAGCAGAGATGTAGAGAGTGCCATGGGAAGCATGGTTGTGTCAGAAATGGCAAAGAGAGGGTGGTGGCATATCTGACCTCCACCTCATAGGAACAAATCTTGGACTGATGTTGCAGATGGTGGTTCTGTCCACACCTTCACGAAGTTAGAGGAGGTCATAATCCACTGCCCCCATGCTCTTATTGCAGTTAGTTATATTATTCTTCTCAGCTATAATGAGAATTTTAACACTGGCCTCCTGAAAATCAAGCTTTATTTGAAGATTGGATGCTTAATAGGAAATGTGTAGCATAATGGTGAACAAGTTGAGACAATATTTCATTCTAGGAGATTTTTCACAGCATCCTCCAAATCACAACACTAAAGTTGGTTTGATCTCAGAGCCTTTTTTATCCAGGGATGAAAATGCTCTTCATAGTGATATACACACACACAGAAACACAAAACCTTTTTTAAGGAACAGAGGAATGACTGAACATGCTTGTTCTCCAGGTGGATCTGCAAAAAACATTAGCATTTTTCTCTAAGTGCACCTCTGCCTTCTGAGACATTTGATCACATTGGAACTCAATTTCTATAAAGATCCTCTGAGCTCCAAGAAGAAATGGACATGTATGCCCTTCTTCTTTATCCCTTTTGCAAAGTCAGTAATTCTCAACAAAAGAAATCTGAAACAGTAGCATAAAAATTGTGTCACTTATAATAAAGAAAAATCCAGTGGTGAAGGAATATGCCCTTTATTCCTGGATGGTATACAAAACTTCATGATTCTATTGAAAAATTTATAACTCTGATCAGTTCTGCAGAGGTGCAGAGAAAAATATGCTAATTTTATTAATATCTCATTGGGTGTTCGTTACAATCTCCTAACAATAACAAATAGGAAATTAAATGCATATATTCAATATCTTATTTTGCTAGCAGGTATTTGCTTTATCATTTAGTATACTAAATGTAATGATATTTTTATTACAATATTTCACTACAGAAGTCTTAATTTTGCATATTATTTTCTATGTAGAAATTATGCATCAGAACTGCAGCAAATATACTTCAACGAAACTATGTGCTGGGTGTATTTGCCTTAGTTTAGTTTCCCAGAAATTAAAGCTTAAAGCAAAGGCTTACATGCTACTACTTTTTTAGGGAATGCAATACCAGAGGGCAGGACTAAGGGACAAGGGGAATGAAGAAGAGTTAAAAAGTAGGGTAAATTACAATAATGTTTTATCCAGCTGGTGGGTATTGATTGCTTCATCTCATGGAAATGTTCTTAAAGAAATCATATAAACTGCAACTCAAAACAGTGTACCCAAAGGGATAAAGTGACAAGAATATATCCTTTAGTGCCTATCTCCCATTCTTCAAAAATTTTCATTGGGAAGTTGAGAATTCCCCATAGTTTTGGATTGTTCGTTTGTTAAATACTGAGCTGAATCCTATAGCACTTCATGACTTTAGCATCTAAAGGATAGTTCTACAGCAGGAGGCTTGTAGTGCAGAGCACAAGCATGAGTCAAGGCACTGCCAGGATGCACCCTTGGGATGTCTGTTAGAGCCCATGCAGAGTAGATGAACACACAAGGGGCTGGAATTTGAAACAGTGAGACTAAAATATTTGAAGTAATACACAAGAGAAGAGGTTCTTAAATTTTTGCAGGCATTAGAATCAACTAGACAGTTAAACAGAGACTAAAGAATGCCACCCCTGGAGTTCTGTAGGCATAGGGTGAAGTATTGGGAGCTCTGGTAGCATAATGCCTAAGGCACTTGACCGCTAACCAGAAGGCTGGTGGTTCAAACCCACCAGCCACTCCTCAGAAGGAAGGTTGGGCAATCTACTTCCATAGTGATACTGCCTCGGAAACCCAAGGAGGAATCGCTAAGAGTCGGGGCCGACTCGACAGCGCATAACAACAACAACAACAGGGTGAAGTAAATGACTTTGTAATTTTAACAAGTTTGCAGGTGATTCTGATATTGCTACTGATATTTACTGATATAAAAGAAGTTCTATATAGTCCATTGCACCACTCATATCTGCTACCGCTGTCCCTTACATCCTGCTTTCATGCTACAATATGTTGCTGTTCACATCAAATTGACCTTAGACTCATGGTGATCCCATGTGTTGCAGAGTAGAATTGCTCTGTAGTAGTTTGCTTGGCTGTGATCTTTCCAGAAGCAGATGGCCAGGCCTTTCTTCTATTAAGGTGCTGCTTTGGTTCAAACCTCTAACTTTTCAATTAGTAGTTTATTTCAAAACATTTTCACCATTCAGTCTCCTTGACTACGGTATGGAGCCTCCATTTTTATTTATTTATTTATTTATTTATTTATTTTAGAACATGAAGCAATTACTTCTTTCCAAAAGGAGAAATACTAATTCAATCAGACACAAAATCACCTTCAAGGACTGGTGAGACATAACTTTTTTTAAAGACTTAAGACAGGAAGATTTGTGAAACGAACCATCACCCTGTTGCTATAATTGGTCCCACAGCTATAATTGATATTAATTATTTCCTTCTTCCACAATGCCTAGGTCCCTGTTACCTTTTATAGTAGATTTTTGTAGTTGTTTGTCTCATAGGGTGATCGATACCTAAATGAGTCTAAATCCTTAAATTCCTTTTTTCTTTCTAGTCATGTTTGCAGTGATTGCCATTTCCTGTTATACTGGACACAGAAATACTAAGAGACACTGAAGTAGATCCTCTAGCTTGATTCATATACTCCTATCTGCCTCCATTGTGTTCCATAAACCCTGGGTCTTCATGGTGATCTGAGCAGATCACGAGTAGATCACCCCACAGTTATAGTAATTCCTTTCTTTGACTGTTTTTCTAGTGGTATGAAGATGCCAAAGTAAAGAGAAATGAGAGTTAGAGATCAAAGTTAAGTGTATTCTTTACTGGAAACCCTACTGGAAATCTTCCTCTCTGGCAGAGTTCAAGGTTGCAGAGTGGGAAACACATTCAACAAATGTGTCATTATAACTGGTGGTGAGAGAGACTATCCTACCCTTGGGTTATTGAATTTTGATTCTAATTATTGGTCCCAAAAAACATGCCGAGGCTGTCAGTTCAATGCACATAGTGCATTCCAGAGGACATAACCTGACCCAGCATGGCTCTTTCCTGATATGTTACTTTAGCTAGATCTTTAACATATTAATTTAGTTATATTGAGCCAAATGTTTCTGAATGATGGAATATATGGTAAAGCCATGACATTTATCCCCTGGAAATTTGTCCACTGTCACACATCTTCTGCTGTAAATTTAGTCCTTTGATTTGAAAAACATGGTCTTTGATACCATGTTAATAAATTAGATATTACATAAGCTCTTGGATAGTATAGCCTGAGGAAAATCAATGTCCAGAACAGTTTTCAATCCCAATAAGAACAAATCATTATCCTTTCATGGGCAAATGGGGTTCTATGTAATTGTAAAAGTAACTGGCTTGTCTCCTTGAAAGTTGACACCATATTGAGGGCTCAGTACTGATCCCTGCTGCTGGCAGTATGGGGATTCAGAAGTATCAGAATCTACACAAGTCTTGGTGAAAAAAAGACTACATATTATCGTCAATTAATACCCTCTATAGTCATCTCTAGGTGCTCTGGTGCAATAGTGCCTAAGGCATTTGACTGCTCACCAGAAGGCTGGCAGTTCAAACCCACCAGCCAATCCTTGGAAGGAATGTTGAGCAATCTACTTCCATAGTGATACCACCTAGGAAACCCAAGGAGGGGTCACTATGAGTCAGGTCTGACTCAATGGCACATAACAACAACAACAAACAAACATAGCCATCTCTATTTATGGGATAATTAATGAGCATTGGAGTGGCCAGTGAGAGAGGCTAACTGACACCCAACCTACCCACCTGGATTTTGAAAGGCTCCACAGTGGATTGTACTTCCTACTGGAAATTTATGTAAAATACATCTCTACATTCTGCACCCACTACAGTAGGCTCTTCCACATAACTATGGGACACTTTGTCTTTAAGGACTAAATTTAATTCTGTCTCAGGATGACTGACCATCCAGGAAAATAATTCCTTTTTTGCTCAAGTACAAATAAAATTATATATGTGAATGTATATATATATATATATATATATATATATA